>NC_138529.1:118161717-118578131 GCF_964234715.1 Podarcis melisellensis | reverse complement strand
AGGACTCGAACCAAGAGCTTCAAGCAGCAAGAGAAGAGATTCCGACTCAACACAGGGAAAAGCTTTCTGACAGCAAGAGCTGTTTGACCGTGGAAGGGAGGTTTTGCACTCTCCTTCCTTGTAAGTTTTCAAGCAGAGGTTGGACGACCATCCGTCATGGATGCCTTACCTGAGATTCCTGCATTGCAGCGGGTTAGACTAGATGACCCTCGGATCTCTTCGAATTCTAAGATCCTTTTTTTTTTAATTTGCATTTTATTTACTTGTTAACATTCTTTTATTACATCGGTAAACGTAGTCATATTTTTAATTTGCATTTTATTTACTTGTTAACATTCTTTTATTACATCGGTAAACGTAGTCATATTACGTTACAGGAATTACTATAATATAATTTCCAACGTGTATACACAAATTATATACAAATTATATACTACAGTGGTACCTCCAGTTAAGAACTTAATTTGTTCTGGGGGTCTGTTCTTAACCTGAAACTGTTCTTAACCTGAAGCACCACTTTAGCTAATGGGGCCTCCTGCTGCTGCCACGCCGCCGGAGCACAATTTCTGTTCTCATCCTGAAGCAAAGTTCTTAACCCCAGGTAATATTTCTGGGTTAGCGGAGTCTGTAACCTGAAGCGTATGTAACCTGAGGTACCACTGTACCTAGAAAGAAGATTTTCTTTCCAAGTCTAGGATCCTAGGGTTCTCCGGGGATTTCAAGCCCCACTGAAGCCAACTGGGCTTCCTCGGGAGTAGGGGCGCATAGACCTCCCGACTGGTGGGCAGGCGGATGGAAAAGGCGCACCAAGCAGCTATTTTGGAGATGCTTGGGGTGCGCTCGCGTGTGTGGTACCCTGTTTTCTCCGGGCGCCCTGATGATGTTAGGGGCGGCGATGATCCGGATCAGGCGCTTCTTTCCTCGCAAAGCTGCTTGCAGGGCTTGAGCTGTCGTCGGGCAAAGGCGAGTCTCCCGTCCAGGCTCCAAGCGCTCCAAGCGCTCCAAGCTCCAAGCGCGCAGGAGGCTCCTCCGCCGATCCCGGTGCACCTCTGGGGTTGCTGGCTGGGTGGGTTCCTCTCTCCGCCCCCAAGGCTTCAGAGACACCCCCGGATGCTAAATCCGCCGCTTGGCAAGAAGCTCAGCCCCTTCCGTCCGACCTCCATCCCTCCCTCCGGAGCCGGACGAGACGAGACGCGCGCGCCCTGCGCTCTTCGCCCTCTGCTGGTCGCTGCAAAGGGGTCTGGCCGGAGGCGGTGGTTTCCATCTCCCCAAAAAAGTATTCCTGAGCCCGTGCAGAGTGCCTTCCTGCAAAGAGTAATGCAGTCCCCCGCTTTTTGTCTGGGCGAATCAACAAACAAAAAAGCTACAGACGGAGGATCTCTTTCTCTTTCTAGATTTTCATTTATATTTTTCACCATTGCAGTTTTCGACATTGCGTTGCATTACATTCAAGAGGAACTGAACTTCGACTTCACTGCATGTTCTAATCATTCCATATTTTCCCTTTCTTGTTTCTCGTTTGTTTCCCTTTCTTGTTTCTTGTTTTTAACTCCATTATAGTGCTGGGTTTTCTCTAAAGGCGGTTGGAGGATGGATGGCGGCTAATGGATTGAGGTTGAATCCTGACAAGACAGAAGTACTGTTTTGGGGGGACAGGGGACAGGCGGGTGTGTGGGATTCCCTGGGCATGAGTGGGGTAACTGTGCCCCTGAAGGACCAGGTGCGCAGCCTGGGAGTCATTCTGGACTCACAGCTGCCCATGGAGGCTCAGGTTAATTCTGTGTCCAGGGTAGCTGTTTACCAGCTCCATCTGGTACGCAGGCTGAGACCCTACCTGCCCGTGGACTGTCTTTCCAGAGTGGTGCATGCTCTGGTTATCTCCCCCTTGGACTACAGCAATACACTCTATGTTGGCCTACCTTTGAAGGTGACCCGGAAAGTACAATTAATCCAGAATGCTGCAGCTAGACTGGTGACTGAGAGTGGCCAGTCACAGGACCACACTGGTCTTGAAAGACCTACATTGGTACATTTCCAAGCACAATTCAAAGTGTTGGTGCGGACTTTTAAAGCCCTAAACAGCCTCGGCCCAGTATACCTGAAGGAGCATCTCCACCCCCGTCCACCCCATCGCTCTGCCCAGACACTGAGGTCCAGCGCTGAGGGCCTTCTGGCAGTTCCCTCACTGCAAGAAGCCAAGTTCCATGGAACCAGGCAGAGGACCTTTTACAGTAGTGGCACCCACCCTGTGGACCACCCTCCCATCAGATGTCAAAAAGATAACTACCTGACATTTAGAAGACATCTGAAGGCAGCCCTGTCCAGGGAAGTTTTTAATGTGTGATGTTTTAATGTATTTTTAATCTTTGTTGGAAGCCGCCCGGAGTGGCTAGGGAACATATAACCTACAAACTTTTTCCAACAGATAAAGGATCTCTTAAGCATATACAGAGCGCCTTTCTCCAGTTGGGGAACTGCTACTTTTCTCCCTTTCTTGGGGCTGCACGCAGTGTCCCACAGCCTGTGCAGAGTGGTTGTTTTTTTTAAGCGGCAGAATCATTTCCCCCCTCTCTGGGTGGAAGAAGATCTATAGGCAGACGGCCTTTGAGCATGTGCAGAGTGCTTCCCTGCAGAGATTAATGCTCCCCACTTTCTGTCCGGGCAAACAAACAAACAAAAATATGCAGAGCGCCTTTCTTCAGATAGGGAACGCAGTTCCTGCCCCAAACAAGCGCTTGAAACCCAGGAAAGATGGGTGGGAGCCATGCTTGGAAAAATCAAAGGCTGGTTTTTATATATCTGTATTTTTTTAAAAAAATCTATATAGTGCTGTTCATTAAAAAACAAGACTGACTCAACAATCATACATTCGTAAATGCATTAAAAAAATCAGAGATCAACTATTGATTGACTGACATCGACCTGTCTCGGGAGACAACGGAGGAGTGAGCCCAACTATTACAGAAGAATCTTCTTAATTGCCTGCAATGGCTTGGCTGCAACACAACAAAGTTTTTGCAGGCATTTAAAGGTTAATGGAGAAGACGCCCACTGAATATCTATTGGCTGAGCATTCCGCAGAGACGGGGGGGGGGCGGCGCCAGATGTGACCAACCGCGTCCCTCCAAAGGGGTAAGTGAACGCAGGAGAGGAGACAGAGGGAGAGAAAGATTTCCGGTTACCAATGGAAGGAAGCAGGGGCCCCGCATCCTCTGGCTGCCTTCAAATGGGAACCTGAATAGGCGTCAGCTCTGAATGTCCTGCCCAGTTTGTGAAGTTGGGGAGGAGGGAGATGAACAGCTGGGCGCGCCTTTGAGGGACAGGGGCGAAAGGGAGCTTCTCCTCCAAAAATGTAGGGATCTGGGCATTGCAAGAGAAGAAAAGCAAACCCTACACACATCCGGAGCGGAGTCCCTAAGACAGTTGGACGGCACCTTGTATGCCTGCTTCCGGAAACTCCTGCAGCCAAGCTGGTACCAAACGTCTTGCTCTGCTTTCCTTTGGACCCCCATCAGCGAGGCTGGGGGGTGGTGGTGGTTTTGCCAACTGGGCAGCCCAAGACCTCCACTGCCCTGGCTTGCACCCCAGGGAGGTGGCTTTGGCATAGCTGTCAACTTTTCCCTTTCCTTGCGAGGAATCCTATTGGGAATAAGGGAATTTCCCTTAAAAAGGGGAAACGTTGACAGCTATGGGCTTTGGTGCTGCTAACACAGCGATTTTACTTCACCCCCGGAGGCGCGCTCCATTGTCTCTCAAGACAGACGGGTGCCAAAACAGCTAACCATTAAAGGATATTTTCATAATTTCCTGCATAACATTGGCAGCATAGAAAGGTTTTCAGCAGGCGTTCGAAGGCTGAGGCAAAAGGCACCCACTGAATCTCTGTTGTTGTTGTTAATAATAATAATAATAATAATAATAATAATAATAATAATAATAATTTATTTATATCCTGCCCTTTCCAGCCGAAGCTGGGCTCAGAGCGGCTGTTGGCGAACTACTCCCCAACTGGGCTGATGATACTCAAGATGTCAGTTAGCCTTGGTGAAGACTTGATGTTTTCATCCCCCCAAAAGTTTTTGATTTGAGTTTCCATTGAAATGAGGCTGCATTTTAATGTTGTATTTTAATCTTGTTTTTAAGTTGTATTTCAATCAATTTGTTTTTATATCAATTGTTAGCCGCCCTGAGCCCGGTCTTGGCTGGAGAGAGCGGGGTATAAATAAAATTTATTGTTATTATTATTATTATTTCTTCTTGTCAGGTGAGCCTCATCAACTCAGAGGACAACCAGTGATGCTCCTGCAGATTCTCCCTGCCGGGTTTGTTTAGAGTTTGTTACAGGCAGACAACCTTGACACGAGCCCGACATTGCTCTCCTCGCCTGCGTATTCCAGCAGCAGGTACGTAACTGGGCCTCGAGCAATGTGTTGGTTTCTTCCAAAAGCAAACGGGTACAAGGTAAAAAAGGTGAAAGGTAAAGGACCCCTGGATGGTTAAGTCCAGTCAAAGGAGACTATAGGGTTGCGGCATTCATCTCACTTTCAGGCCGAGGGAGCCGGTGTTTGTCCACAGACAGCTTTGCAGGTCATGTGGACAGCAGGACCAAACTATTTCTGGTTCAACAGGACACCATGACAGAAACCAGAGCACACAGAAACACCGTTTATCTTCCCGCTGCAGTGGTACCTATTTATCTACTTGCACTGGTGTGCTTTCGGACTGGCAGGAGCTGGGACAGAGCAACAGGAGCTCACCCCGTTGCAGGGATTCGAACTGCCGACCTTCTGATCATCAAGCCTAAGAGGCTCAGTGGTTTAGACCACAGCACCACCCGCTTCCCTTCCCACCTCATGCTGCAGCCCAAGTGCTGGCAGAAGTGAGGCCTGGCATTTCCTGGAGCCCAGGATGTCCCACTGTTATTACCGAACCTTGAGGATTATTTGGCCAGATGACTCTGTGTGTAAGTTTTTCGGTCCTGTAGGAAAATACTAGGAGAGAATTTTCTTTCTTTCTTTTAGGGTCTGTTGATCTTTGAGGCGACAGCTGTGTATTTATTTCCCTGAGGAGGAGCGGACGTTACTGGATCCAGGGCACAGAGCCTTGTGCAAGGAAGTCATGGAGGAGGAACAGGGGAGTGTAGCTTCTCTAGGTAAGAAGAGCTGCTTGTGGGCTTTTTCAGAGCCATCTGGTTGGGCTGTGTGAAAGCCAGCAAGCTTTTTCATACGCCCCCAAGCCAAATTAGGGACTAGCCATCCCTAATGGCTGCTAATCATCCTGGCTACGTTCTGTCTCCAGTGTCTGAGGCAGTGTTCTTCTGAATACCTAGGAATCACGAATGGGTAGAATGCAGTTGTCCTACCAAGTGAAGGAGATAACGAGGCTTTCAAGTTTTATTATAGTTTTTTGTTTTAAAAAGGGCTATCTAAGCTATCTAACTGTTGGAGATGCAATAGGGATAATGCTTCTCTAAAACATACTTTTTTCAACTGTCCTATATTGAAAGATTTTGGACAGAAGGTAACTTGTGGTTCCTGCATTGAGCAAGGGGTTGGGCTGAATGACCTTTGGAGGTACCTTCCAACTCTAATCAGGATTCTGTCTTTTCCCTCTGCAGCAACTGGGCAGAGCAGTGAGGATTACAAAGAGCCAGTTGGGGTGTCCTTGGAACCCGTCAAGAATGAAGATGGAGAAGAGACCTTTAGGGATCAAGAAATGTGGAGGAGGCAGGGCGGAAACAAAGTAGACGTCTGTGAAATCCCTATCCAAAGAGCGCACACAGAGGAGAAACCACTGGCCTGTGGTAATAGCTTCAGTCGCAGCGCAAACCTCATCTCTCATCAGAGAATCCACAAGGGAGAGAGAAAAGGTAAGAGTCTGGAGTTTGGAAAGGACTTTGGTCAAAGCAAACACCAAGCTTCACACCAAGCAATTCATGGGAGAGAGAAACATTGTAAATGTCTGGAATGCGGAAAGAGCTTCAGTCGAAGCACAAACCTTACTAAACATCTAAGAACTCACACAGGGGAGAAACCGTTTAAATGCCTGGAGTGTGGGAAGCACTTTAGTCAGAGCTCAAACCTGATTTCCCATCAAATAATTCACACCGGGGAGAAGCCCTATCAGTGTCTGGAGTGTGGCAAGGCCTTCAGTCAGAACACAAACCTTACCAAGCACGGGAGAATCCACACAGGGAAGAAGCCTTTCAAATGCCTGGAGTGCGGAAAGAGCTTCAGTCAAAGCTCAGACCTCATTTCCCATCAGAGAATACACACGGGCGAAAAGCCATTTAAATGCCTGGAGTGTGGGATGTGTTTCAGTCAGAGCACGGCCCTTACGAAACATGACAAAATCCACACGGGAGAGAAGCCCTACGAATGTCTGGAGTGCGGAAAGAGCTTCAGCTGGAGAAAAAACCTTACTTCACATCAAAGAATCCACACACAGGAGAGGCCGTACAAATGCCCAGAGTGTGGGAAAAGCTTCAGTCAGAGCACAAACCTTATTAAGCATGAGAGGATCCACACAGGGGAGAAACCCTATAAATGCTTGGAGTGCGGCAAGACCTTTACTGTGAGCACGAGCCTTACGTCACATCAGAGAATCCACACAGAGGGGAAGCCATATAAATGCCCCGAGTGTGGCAAGAGCTTCAGTAGGGGCACAAACCTTGAGAAGCACAAAAGAATTCATGCTGCAGAGAACCATTTAAATGTCTGGAGTGTGGAAAGAGCTCCCGTTGAAGAGGAGACCTTCCTTCCCATCAAAGAATTCACCCGGGAGATATGCTGTTTAAATGCCTGGAGTGCAGAATGAGCTCCAGTCAAGAGAACCATCTTTAAATAGTAAATTTAGGAACCATTTTAATGCCTGGAACATGGGAAAAGCTTCAGGATTGTGGAAGGAGATTCAGTCAGGGCCCATCCCTTAATTTCCATCAAAATATTCATTACATTTAATTTTCCAAAATATATATATTTTTAAGTGTCTATTTTATTTATTCAGGGTGCTAAGGGTGTCATGGAGAGAAAACAAAAGATGGTTTTGGTTAAGAACTGAATGCTTTTCACGCTGTCCATATTTCTGTCGATTCTTTTGATAGATGTTCTTGGCGTTTGTTGGTAGGTGTGTGAGTGATGAAAAAGCAACAAGTGACAAAATAAGGCTGTGCTTCCTCTTTTTCTAATAATTCCAATAAAATACTTCCAAATGTTGTTTGTTTTTGTGGTCTTCCATCTCTTAGGACTCATGTAGACAATACATTTTCCAGTTGGGCTTGGCTAGGATTTTATTTTAGACATTCCATCTGTGGGGAGCCCTCAACCCAATGCTGGGAAAGGAGGGGGGGCTGATCCTTTCTGTCCTACTCGGCTCCCCTCCATCAGCAGCTGCCTCCCTGCCTCTTCTTGTCCCACTGGCCGCCCTTTGAGGTTGGAGGGTCTCCACGTGGGGCGACCTCCCTCCCCAAAGCGCATTTTCCACCAATCCTCCATTGCAGTCTTGCCTCCCCACTGCCTGCAAAAGATACTCACCAGATTCTTCCCTGGGTGGGAAAGACAAAGGGCTGTTTCTGCTCCCTCCCCAGAGGTAGCAGACCAGGAAGAGCCATAATTCCTTCTTTCCAGAGGCCTTTCTAGAAACGCAGGCCTAGTCCAAGGGTCAAAGGGAGACAGAGTGAAGCCTCACTGGGAAACCGACATGTGTCTCTCTCCCATCCTAGTCTCGATCAAGTTGCGAAAGCGTTTACACTCCCAATTCTCACTCCAGATTCAGTCATCTGGAGCCCACCCAACTCTGGTCAGTCAGTTTTATGGTGCATACCGTATTTTTCATTCTAGAAGACGCACATTTCCCCCTCCAAAAATTAAGGGGAAATGTGTGTGCGTCTTATGGAGCGAATGCAGGCTCCTTAGCTTCAGTGATAGCAATGCAAAGCCTCCAAAGCGCAGTGGGAGCACTCCCGCTGCGCTCCGGAAGCTTCGGGTTCCTTTCGCTGAAGGGTAGGTGCTCCTTCAGCTAAGGCACAGTGCCCCTTCATCTAAGCGGGAGGAGAAATGGAAGGGGCTCCGTTTCTCCTGCTGCTTCACTGAAGGGGTGCTGAGCAGAGAGGGGGAGAATTTTTTTTCTTGTTCGTCCCCTCTAAAACAAGGTGCGTCCTATGGTCGGGTGCGTCCTATAGAGCAAAATATACGGTAATTCACCCTGACTTGCTTGCACAATATTCGCTGGCGGGATATAAGGCCTCACCCTAGATTCGTATGATGACATGAAGATAATGTAGGGAATCTGAATACCTGCAGCTTCACACAGAGTCAATTAGGGTTTGGCCGACAGCCAAGGCAATGTAAAGGAGTGTAATCTGCCTGGTGATACAGAGGCATGGAGACAGCTCCATGATTGGTCAAGCTCTCACGGAAATGATTTATGGCCTACTAACTGGAATGTGTTAGTTGGAGCAGCGCTCATCTCACTTACAGGCTGAGGGAGCCGGCGTTTGTCCGCCAATGGCTTTTCCAGGTCATGTGGCCAGAATGACTAAACTGCTTCTGGCACAACGGGACACCGTGACGAGTGTCAGAGCACACGGAAACGCCATATACCTTCCCGCCACAGTGGTACCTATTTATCTACTTGCACTGGCGTGCTTTCGAGCTGCTAGGTTGGCAGAAGCTGGGACAGAGCAACGGGAGCTCACCCCATTGCAGGGATTCGAACCACCAGCCTTCCGATCGGCAAGCCTAAGAGGCTTGGTGGTTTAGACCACAGCGCCACCTGCTCCCCACCCCCAGTTCATCAATAATCAATGCCAGGAGACAGGATCGCAAACAATATAAATGGCAGTATACAATTTCTTTAAAGAAATCACATACTATAATTAATATTGCTTGTGATCCTGTCTCCACTTCCATCATTCAGCCTAGACACTGAGGTCCAGCTCCGAGGGCCTTTTGGCGGTTCTCTCCCTGCAAGAAGTAAGGTTACAGGGAAACAGGCACAGGGCCTTCTCAGTGGTGACACCCGCCCTGTGGAACACCCCCCCACCAGATGTCAAGGAGATAAACAATATTATATGACCATACGTAGACATCTGAAAACAGCTCAGTATTGGGAAGTTTTAAACATTTGATGTTTTATTGTGTTTCTATATTTCCCCGGAAGCTGCTCAGAGTGGCTGGAGCAACCCAGTGAGATGGGCGGCATATAAGTAATAAAATTATTCTAATCAGGAATGATAAGAGGAGTTGAAGAGCCATAGGTTTTGCCGCTCCTGGGCTACAATTTTTTCCAGTTATTAAATATACCAAGAAAAAAGCACACCAAGAACTCAGGCCAGTGTAAGTTTCAACAGTGGGAGTGGTCCCTACTCTCAAATCAATAGTCAATAGCAACAAAAACTAATCCATTCAAAAGTATATATTCTGACAAGGATTACAAACTCAAATACAGATTACAAACTCCAACAGCCCTGTCCTGGTTTCAAATCCATAATTGACTTCTGACTTCTGCTCAATGATTGAGGGTGGGACCTCCAAGACGAATCTGGACGAACATGAACTTATCTCTACTCATAAACTCTTATCTCTAATTCTGTAATGAATTGTTGTGTTATACATATTTTTATGGGTTTAAGTTTGTAATCTCTGTTGGAGATTGTAATCTCTATTTGAGTTTGTAATGCTTATCAGAATACATACTTTTGAATGGATTAGTTTTTGTTGCTATTGACTACAGTGGTACCTCGGGTTACATATGCTTCAGGTTACATACGCTTCAGGTTACGACTCCGCTCACCCAGAAATAGTGCTTCAGGTTAAGAACTTTGCTTCAGGATGTGAACAGAAATTGTGTGGCGGCGGCGCAGCGGCAGCAGGTGGCCCCATTAGCTAAAGTGGTGCTTCAGGTTAAGAACAGTTTCAGGTTAAGAATGGACCTCCGGAACGAATTAAGTACTTAACCCGAGGTACCACTGTATTGATTTGTGAGTAGGGACCACTCCCACTGTTGAAACTTACATTGGCCTGAGTTCTTGGTGTGCTTTTTTCTTGGTATAATTTTTTTTCCAGGCGTGGAACACCTTCTGACGCAGCCAAATCTGGACCAAAATAAAAATGTCTCTCTCTGCCGCGCCCCACACCTTCTTTGTAAAAAGAAGGTGGGCTTTCTGCTATGGCTTTACTCCAAAGTAGTCTCCCTTTCTTGGTCTCGTAAGAAACTAGGCCAAGCAGAATGCTTTCCCAGAGCAGGATTGTTCTGTGGGCGGCCTGTCCCCAGCATGGTTCCTGCGGTGGCGGACCAGGTGCGACTTGCTGATGAAGCCCTTCTCGCAGACGGCGCACTTGTAGGGCTTCTCGCCCGTGTGGGTCCTGCCGTGGGCCAGGAGGTTGGAGGTGCTGCTGAAGCTCTTTCCACAGGCGCAACACCGATAGGGCTTCTCGCCGGTGTGGGTCCTCTCATGGAGGATGAGGTGGGAGCTCTGGATGAAGCTCTTGCCGCAGAAGGAGCAGGCGTAGGGCTTCTCTCCCGTGTGGGTCCTCTCGTGCGTCACCAGGTGCGACCGGCGGCTGAAAGCCTTTCCGCAATAACTGCACTGGTACGGCTTCCCGCGGAAGTGCGGGCTGTGTTTCCGGAGATCTTCCTTGCAACCGAGTTGCGTCCCGTCCTCGCACGGGTAGGCCGACTCCTGGATTTTGACCGCTTCGTACTTCACAAACTCCGAATCGAAGCTTTCGCCAGATCCGCCGTCTGGCCCTGGAGGCTGCTGCCGCAGTGGGGTTTGATCAAGAGAGATCTCACTTGTCCCGCAGGGAACAGATTCCCCCACCCGATTCCTCGGCCAGCTCGCCTGTGGCCTCTTTGGTTCGCCCTGACCCTCCGAGGTTTTGCCCTCTTTGCAAACCCGGGCGAGGGATGGTTCCACATTGTCACGGTTTTCCTGGGGACGGTTTTGCCCGTCGCACTCACCCACTTGCATGTAATCTGTGGAAATTATTAAAAGAATGTTGATGTGATTAATAAGAATTGTAAGCATTTTGTTATTTATACCCCGCCCATGTGGCTGGGCTGACCCAGTCACTTGGGGCAGCTCTTAACACATGTAAAAATACAGTCTTTCACAGAGTCACTAAATCGTAGAGTTGGAAGGGACCAAGAGGGTCATCTAGTTCAACCCCCTGCAATGAAGGAATCTTTTGCCCAATGTGGGATTTGAACCCACAACTCTGAGATTAACAGTCTCGCTCTCTATTGAGTTATCCATTTTCAGTAGTAAACACAGATAAGATGTCTAACTCAAAAGGAACACATACTCTCGTCTCTCTCTTCACCACCCATTCCCAGTACATAGAGGTAAGTTATTTAACTAATCAGGTGTAAATATAGAGGTCAGTTGTAGGCATCAAGGGATTTTTTCTTCCTTTTAGCACTTTCTATTATCAAGTTGCTATGAAATGTTTGCACTCTAACTTTACTCTCTATAAGTTTGTAATGCCTCGTACCTTAGATCCTGAATGCCTTGCAAGTTGAACGTTTTGGCTCCTGAATGCTGCAAACCCAGAAGTGAGTGTTTTGGTTTTCGAACATTCTTTTGGAAACTGAATGTCTGACACGGGTTCTGCGGCTTCAAATTGGCTGCAGGAGCTTCCTGCTGTCTATTAAATACTCTCATCTATTTCAACTCTGCTGGATTTACTCAAAACCTGCCAAGCTATGTCTTTGTCTATACTGGTTCTTAAAATATTCAGTAAACATTATCCATTGATACTTATTTATTTTTCTAATGTTCCCTGTAAGCCGCTCAGAGGTTACATGACAATTAAGCGGAATATAAATTTTGTTGATTGAAATTAATTATAAATAAACAAATAAATCAAATTCTATGTTGGATTGCTATGTTTTGAAACAATTTCTTCCTATTTGATTGTTATTGTTAATGGTTTATTGATTCGCATTTTTGTTGTTCTTTCGCAAGACATTTTGAGTGTTTTTTTATTTGAAATGGGAAAGCAGCACACAAATCAAAAATTTAAATCATGGTGATCGTTGAAAAGAATTGACAACCAAACAGGGTGACCAGGTAACAGGACGTAACTCTCATTTTGTGTTCTATTCCACTGACTATAGGTGTGGGAGACAGGCAGAAAGGTCTTTCCATTTTTCTGCTGGAAGAACAGAAACATTTGCCTCCTCCTCTCTTTGAAAATTTTCCTTCTCAGCTGCTCATGACAAGGATCTCCTAATTAAAAAAGAGTGTCTGGCGTTTGCTTTCCCCCATCTCCTCCTCCTCCTCCCACCCCAGTCCCTTTTCCTTTTGTGCCACACCTTTTCAGCTGCAAGCCGGAGATTTGGTAACCTCCTTACCTCGTGAGCTCACGTCTCCACAGCCGGCCTCCTCCTTCGCTCCCCTCTCCTGCTGCCTCTGCCCCGTGTCGGTCAGAACCTGCGCTGGTTCAGAGAAACTGTAGCCGTCCTCCACAAAGGCTTCCTGAACCTGGAACGACAATAAGTAACCAAACAAATCCATGTTGCAAAGAGAACGTCAGCAATGTCTAGGCAACACGATGACCATGTACATACGCAATAGACAATCTTTATAGAATTCCTTCAAACCATAACAAGGACAAAATGAAATCTTTAGTCTCAAAGTCTCTGAAAATCTTTAAATGAAGCGAGGTACCAGACTTTGTACAATGAAAGACAAGCTGTGAAGCTTTGTGTATTCAGCAAATATGAGGTCCAACACTGAACAGTGATTCCGGATATTGACTACTGTTTCGTAGAATTCTTTGTCAGAACTGCTTCATAAACTGAAAATATTTTTTTTTCATAAACTGAAAAATTTGTAAAAGAAATATATGCAGGGATCGAACCTGCAACCTTGGCGTTATCAGCACCACGCTCTAGCCCACTGAGCTTTCTGAGTATACCATTGTCAAATACCACCCTATGTTGCTATGTGGACACCATTGAGATACAGGCAGGGCTGTTCCCAGGATGCCTTGCAGCAGTTCCCCTTCCTCACCCCACATTTTGTCGCTCTGGCCCTCAAAGCTCTCCGCCACAGCAGCCTCACCTGTTTCTGCGGCCTCTTGGCCTCTCGCTGCCTCAGCAAGAATTCCTCTGCCAGAGCCACCGCCTGGGAGCACGTTTCAGGGCCAACCTCCCTCACCCACCCCTGGACCTCAGGCGGCAAGACGGCCAGGAGCTGCTCCAGAATCAGCAGCTCCAGAATCTGCTCCTTGCTGTTCCTCTTCACTTTGAGCCACCGGTGGCAGACGTCTCGCAGGCGGCTGTAGGCCCCTCTCGGCCCCTCGGCCTCCTGGTAGCAGAAATGCCGGAAGCGGTGGCACCACCATTCCCGGGTCAGGGCGTCCCGGCGCAAGATGGCCGCC
Organism: Podarcis melisellensis; assembly: GCF_964234715.1. NCBI lineage: Eukaryota > Metazoa > Chordata > Lepidosauria > Squamata > Lacertidae > Podarcis > Podarcis melisellensis. The sequence goes on along the minus strand of NC_138529.1, from coordinate 118,564,743 downwards.
TTCACTTTCCCATAATCCTCTCTGTCCCCAGCTTCCAAGCTGCCAAAGGCCTGCTCCGCTTCTCCACTGAGTGCCGGCAGGAGCCGGGCCACCCACTCCTCCTGGGGCCACCGACAGGCTTTGGCCACTTGCTCGAAGGAGGCCAGAAAGCCCTTGGTATCCTCCCAAGGGGTAGGCTCTTCTGGTGGGATCTCCCAGTGCGTGTGGTGGGACTCCACCATCTTCAAGAACTCCTGCCACTGGGATTCCCAGTGCTGAAGCAGCCCTGCGCCCGACTCCTGCTTCACCTTCTCTACTGGTACCCTGGATACAATGTCCCCCATCTTCCCAGTCCGGAAAGCACAAAGGTCTCTCCCTCCTTCAACAAATTCCTCCCTCGTCGTAGGACCACAATGGTCTTGGTCTTCCGTTTTCAGGCCCGCGAGTGGCCACTGCTTGAGTGCAGCCTGGACCATGTCATCAGGCTCGTTCTTCCTTCGACCTGCATCCATCTCCCCTCTCCCTTTCTCTCCTGGAGCTCCCAGACGCTGGCCGTGGGTGGCAGAGGTTCAACTCCAGGGCTTCCTCCCACGGTGGTCCAGCCTGACAAAGCCTCTTAAGATCCTCTGTTAACCATCCGTCCGACATCAAATCAGACTCCGAAGCGTGTTAGGCAGCAGCGAATGCCCAGCTGAAACACACAACGAAAGAACTGTGTTAAAATGGGGAAATACAGTGGTACCGCGGGTTGCAGACGCTTCAGGTTACAGACTCCGCTCACCCAGAAATAGTACCTCAGGTTAAGAACTCTGCTTCAGGATGAGAACAGAAATTGTGCGGCAGCAGTCAGAGGCCCCATTAGCTAAAGTGGTGCTTCAGGTTAAGAACAGTTTCAGGTTAAGAACGGACCTCCAGAATGAATTAAGATCTTAACCCGAGGTACCACTGTATCCGAGATGTGAAAAAGAGTCCTTTGGACTCTGCCCAACGCCATCGGGCACTGAACTGGGCCAGCTGGTCATTATGAAAAGTAACTTTTTAAACGAATCGGCACCTGGGTTTGCTTCCCCTCCTTCCTCTTGGTCCCTTCCCCTTTGTGGAGACTTGTTTTTATTCATTGCATTGGAGGGGGAAGAATTTCTGGCTAAATATTTGTCAGAACCTCCTGGAACAGCCTCCCTCGGAAGGTTTTGGACTCCCCTTCATTGGAGACTTTAAAAAAGATGCTGGATGGCCATGGGTCAGGGGTGCTTCAGCTGTGATTATTGTGTTGCCCCAGGGGGTTGGACTAGATGACCCTCGGGTCCCTTCCAATTCTATAATATGATTCTATGTGGGGTTGTTGTTTTTTTAAAAAAAAGATTTGTTTGTTTGCTTTTCAAATCAAAGTTTTACAATCACATATCCAATATACAGCATAGACACAAGATTCCAAAGAATCTCCTGGACTTTCCTCCTCCCTTTTGTGGGTCCTATTGTTAGTCATTTCCTCCTGCACCTTTTATGATAATCCAAATCTTTGGCATCGCCATTATGTTCAAAATCCACCATTAAACGACAACTGTTAATCCACGATTCTGTGTATGTAAGCTATTCAGGGAGCCTTATGAATTGTAATTAATGAATTAATAGAATCTCTCAATGCCAGGGGTTAAACTGGAGGCCTTCTGGCTGTATTTTTTAATTCAGGTATCACCACCTACAGCTAATATAGTAGATAAAATGCATGCTACAAAAACCCATTGAGCTGTGTGTGTATGACTTATCATGCAATCCCTTACATATCCACTGAGAAGTAAAGGTAAAGGGACACCTGACCATTAGGTCCAGTTGTGGCCGACTCTGGGGTTGTGGCGCTCATCTCGCTTTACTGGCTGAGGGAGCCGGCATACAGCTTCCGGGTCATGTGGCCAGCATGACTAAGCCACTTCTGGCGAACCAGAGCAGCGCACAGAAACACCGTTTCCCTTTCCGCCGGAGCGGTACCTATTTTTCTACTTGCACGTGACGTGCTTTTGAACTGCTAGGTTGGCAGGAGCAAGGACCGAACAAAACTCCCATTAAATTCAATGAAGCTTACTCCCCAAAAGCTGGGCACAAAATTGAAGCCTTGTTTTTTGCTTTTGTTTTAAGGAATTCCTTGCTTCTCAAACTTGCTTTAGCTTGCTCTTGTTATACAATGACGTCTATTTTAATATTATTATTATTTTGTCAGTAATCTTTGGATCGTTACTTCCATTATTGCAACATGCCTTTCCTAATGCATTCCTTGTGATTCTGTGAGGCACTTTGAAATCATACAGAAAGAAAAGCTGGGTAGAAATGTTGTAATAAAGTGAAATTATCCCAGTGTGGACTGAATACCAGTTACTGAGAATCGCAAGAGGGGATCATGCAGCGGTGCTAAGGTTCTGCTAGCAGAATTCCCATTGGGGCATTGGGTTGGCCCCTGTGAGAATCATAGAATCGTAGGGTTGGGACCCTGAGGGTCATCTAGTCCAACCCCCCTGCAATGCACGAATCTCAACTAAAGCATCCCTGACAAATGTCCATCCAATCTCTGCTGAAAAACCTCCAAGGAAGAAGAGTCCACAACTTCACAAGGGAGTCCCCATTCCATGGTCAAACGGCTCTTACTATCAGAAAGTTATTTCTGATGTTTAATCGGAATATCCTTCCTTGTGACTTGAAGCCATGGGTTCGAGTCCTACCATCCAGAGCAGGAAGAAACAATCTTGCGCCATCTTCTACAGGACAGCCCTTGGGAGGTTTGAACATTTGAAATCAGCAGTACAAATCTGAAGATGCGAAGTGCGCACAGCACTCAGCTAGAAAGACCGACGGCCTTCCACTTCATCTCAGGGTGGCAGGTTTGAGCCCCACGCTGGGCACAAAGATTGCTGCATTGCAGGGGGTTGGACTAGATGACCCCAGGGGACCCTTCCAACTCTCTTTTTAAAAAATGTATTTAATCATTTTTTCGATACAGACAACAACTACAAAAGACACTACAACAAAAACCATATTAAAAATAATAGCACAATTTGGCAATTCAGATTTAAATACACTGATATACCTATGACTGCACCCTTTTAACAATATTTTCCCACCTCGCTCTCCTCCCCCACTTCCCCCCACTATCTGCCTCATCGCTTAAATGTTCATTCCAGATTTCTTCATATTTATCCATTCTCAATTTGCGTCGACGTGCAATTCGTTCATATGTAGCTAATCTGTCCATATTATCAATCCATGTGCTCAATGGAATCTTTTTGCGGCTCTTCCAATTCATCAAAACACGTTTTTTTGCTTCTAATATAGCACGGTACATCCATTTTTTTGAACCCTTGAAATCTCCCACGTTTCTGAAATATAATTTAGAGTTAAATTCAATTTCCCTAAACGACAATTTCTTTTTATTCCTCTTACTATAAATATCCTCACCAAAATGATCTTATCATCCGGCGGTTAATCATCATATGTACTAAGTTCGCATTTTTACTCCCACATCTCCAGCAGTTGTCTGCACTTGCTATTTCCTATCCCTTCCAACTCTATGATCCTGCAATTCTATGACTCCGATGAGCGAAGAGCATGAGACTTTTACTCTCAGGATCGCTAGGAAAAAGATTCCTGCATGGCAGGGGGCTGGACTAATGACCCCTTGGGTCCCTACGATTCCATGACCTTGGGACTGCAGGGGCAACCAACTCCGGACTGACTCCGGATCAGGCAGCTTCAGCATCAGCAACCATAATGCAGAACCGCATCGTGCAGAAATCTCTTTGCCCCGCAGAAACCAATGCCTTGCCCATCATTTTTGCAAAAAAGCAACACAGAAGAATCCTGTGTTTGCATTTAGGACCCAGGACAGGCTGCCTCTCTCTCCCTCCCTCCCCCCTCCCCTCCCAGGCAGGGATCCCCCAGCCTCCGCGCGCGTGCAAAGTGCGCCCTTGCCACTTACCCGTGATCCTCCTCCCTCTCCCCAAAAAAAACCCCAAACCGGATCGCCCTGCCCAGGTTGCACCAGCTCCCGGGGAAAAAGTGCATTCAAAAGAGACCCGTTTCCGGGACTGGGAAAAACACTGCGAGAAGAGAGATGCTCCCTTCTAGGATGAGCGGGCTCTGTGGTTGCCACCCTTTCCCTGGGCGCAGATTGTTGTTTAGTCGTTTAGTCGTGTCCGACTCTTCAGAGCACGCCAGGCACTCCTGTCTTCCAGAACACTGTCCAACCCTCTCATCCTCTGTCGTCCCCTTCTCCTTGTGCCCTCCATCTTTCCCAACATCAACTCTCAAGAGTCACCTCCAGCACCATAACTCAAAAGCATCCATTCTTCGGCGATCAGCCTTCTTTATGGTCCAGTTCTCACTTCCATACATCACTACTGGGAAAACCATAGCTGCACAGAGGAATTGATGCTTTTGAATTATGGTGCTGGAGGAGACTCTTGAGAGTCCCATGGACTGCAAGAAGATCAAACCTATCCATTCTGAAGGAAATCAGCCCTGAGTGCTCACTGGAAGGACAGATCCTGAAGCTGAGGCTCCAAGACTTTGGCCACCTCATGAGAAGAGAAGACTCCCTGGAAAAGACCCTGATGTTGGGAAAGATGGAGGGCACAAGGAGAAGGGGGCGACAGAGGACGAGATGGTTGGACAGTGTTCTCGAAGCTACCAGCATGAGTCTGACCAAACTGCGGGAGGCAGTGGAAGACAGGAGTGCCTGGCGTGCTCTGGTCCAGGGGGTCACAAAGAGTCGGACACGACTAAACAACTAAATAACAACATGTCGGACTCTTTGTGACCCCCTGGACCAGAGCACGCTCAGGCTGTTATGTTTTAAGCTGCCTTGAGCAACTATGGAAAGGCAGCATACAAATAAAATGATGATGATGATGATGAAAGAGAAGTGATGCAAGACCCCCACATTGGCACTGCTGAGACCCACAACGTTTTGGTGCCTCTTTTCCTTGAGCTTTCCTACCCTAGCTGGTCAGGACAACTTGTAACTATGAACTTGAACCCGGGTTCCCCCCCTTCTCCCTCCCAATCCATTTTCCTTTTGTGTCGTGTCTTTCCAGATTGTAATTCTGAGGGTAGAGACTTTCGTGGTTAGTAAACACCTCTGAAGGTCCTTTTTTGACCATCCAAATAAAATTTGGGAAGGGTATAGTTGTTGACAGCTACGATGGTGATGTCTTCTGTCCATTGTTGCCTCTGAATGCCCGCTGCTGAAAACCACAGAAAGAGAGAACGTTGGTGCACCAAATTACCTGTTCCTTAGCAAGATGCCAACCAAACGCAAAGCTCTCCCGTGCAGTTCAGACTTTTTATTATCCAAATTTGTTACCGAAGTCTGGTTGACTCTCACACAAACATCCCCCCCTTAGAAGAGAAACCTACAGCCTCATTTGCACCCCTGTCACCTCAACTTATAGTCTGCCAGGTGTAAAAATAAATCACTTCTGTTTGTGTCACATGTCACAACCTCCTGCCCACACCTCCAAATTGAGTGGAGAGACATAGAAGAGGAAGAGATGACAAACTCAGTTGCAAGGGGTTAGCAACTAGAGCCTTTGGGGGGAAATCTGGGCTGGTGGGAATTGCTCAGCCCCTCAGGTGACATTGCTCTTCTGTTCTGATGGCATTTCTAATACCATGCCTAGGAGCGAGAGGAGAAATAATCATGTGTGCATATTTATGGCCACCAACTTGGTTGGCTTTCAAAGAGGATCGGCAAATTCACGGAGGACAAACAAGGCTATATTGATGGCTACTAGCAACAAAAAGCCTGCAACTCAGGGGTGGCCAATGTGGTTCCCAACTCCCATCTTCTAGCGCGAACGTCCAGTCGTCAGGGGTGATGGGTGTCTAAAGATTCTCTCAAGGCAAGACTCTCTCAAGGCGAATCTTTAAAAAATGTATAAACACAGACGACTGGGAAAAACTGGCTTGCGAGCGCCCCAATTGGAGAACAGCCTTTACCAAAGGTGGCATGGGCTTTGAAGATGCTCAAACTCAGGACAAAAGGGAGAAACATGCTAAGAGGAAGGCATGCTTGGCAAACCCTCACCGTGATCAACTTCCGCCTGGAAACCTATGTCCCCACTGTGGAAGGACTTGTGGATCCAGAATTGGCCTCCACAGTCACTTACAGACTCATTGTTAAAACTGGGTTCGTGAACGACAATCTTGCTCGGCTACAAGTGATTGCAAAGGAAGAAGAAAAGTCCATCTAGACCAGGGGTCAGCAAACCTTTTCAGGAGGGGGCTGGCCAACTGTCCCTCAGATCTTGTGGGGGGCCGGACTATATTTTTTGGGGGAAATGAACGAATTCCTATGCCCCACAAATAACCCAGAGATGCATTTTAAATAAAAACACACATTCTACTCATATAAAAACACACTGATTCCCAGAGCGTCCGTAGGCCGGATTTAGAGGGCGATTGGGCCGGATCTGGCCCCCCGGGCCTTAGTTTGCCTACCCATGATCTAGACAGCCTCATGTTGGCTACCCGTGCTCTAACTGGTTCTGAGAACTCACCGGGAACACATTGCTTAGAAATAATTTCCAGACTTGACTTTTAACTGTTGAAACAACACTCCGGACTACGCCGCCAATTTCTAGACTGTTCTCAATTTGAGAATCTATGTGCTTCTTACATGTATGTGTTTTACAATGCAAGTTAAAACGCCATTACTGCTGTTCATTTTTTTTTATTTTACCATTGCCTGTTAAAGGAGATTTTTATTTTTATTTTTTACATGACTCTTTCCTGTCTCTGTGAACTACGCCACAATCCTTTTCTGCAACAGGAGCGCTTCCAAGGCTTCCCTCCTGTGTGGATTCTCTGATGAACCCAAGCGGATCCTCCAGACATTTATACATTCAAGCTCCCCTGTGCTTTTCCTCTTAGTTCAAAGAGCAACTAAACTTGGACTGAAGATTTTCCCATGAGCATGTCTGGTGTTTTGGCTCTTACAAGTACAAATTATTTCTCGCCTTTGGTTGTCCTAAGGCTCTTGTAGCCGTTTCCACAATGAAGAATTTCATCCACTGTCTCCGTGGTGTGAGCCTCGCATTTCCGTTCACCGTCCTGACTCCTCAAGGCATTTTTCTGCGTACAACCCTGGAAAACATCATTTCTTATTTCTCTCTTTCCCACTTGTTCTGAGTCTTCTGGAACATCTTTCCCCTCACCTCAGCTACGACCAGCCACCCTTTCTTCACCTGTTGGGTGGAATTAGAGAATCCCAAACTCAACTCATTCCCAGATAGGATGGAACTTGAAAGCAGGAGGGAGAAATCCACAAAAAGGATGTTACTTTTTTTCTGTATGCCACAACAGCTGCGAGAATATTACTAGCAAAGAATTGGAAGAAACAAGATTTACCAGCTATAGAAGAATGGCAAATGACGATGATGGACTATATGGAACTTGCCGAACTGACTGGGAGACTCTGAGACCAGAGAGAAGAGACAGTGGAAGAAGATTGGAAGAAGCTTAAAGAATATTTGAAAAAATATGTTAATATTTAAATCTTAGGATAGCTTTGGAAGTGGATATAGGCTGTAGGTTAGAAGTAGAACATAGTGTATTTTAAAATAGTATTATTTGTAAGTGATAGAATGTGAAGTTTTTTAAGGTAAAAGTGTGATTAAAAAATGGTTAAAAATGATGATGTATGAAACTGCTAAACATGAGGTAAAATGAAAATCAGATACGGGGGACTTGGGGAAGCTCACCTAACAATGTTTAGAAAAAATAAGGATAAGAAAAGAATTTGTTTGCATTGTTAGTATTTCTGTTTGTATTGTTTATTTGTGTTATAAAATGAAGAAATAAAAATTTGAGGGGGGGGAATGGAACTTGAAAGCAGGAAACAAAGTTTAAAAAACAGAACGGAAACATGTGACGTCATAACTACCTTGGCTGAGGTCCACAAACTACCTCATAAAACGTAAATGGGAACATGGTTTTCATTCCTCAGCTCGCGCTCAGACTTTCCCCGTATTCTGGGCGCTGGTACGATTTCTCTCCCACATGGGTCCTTTGGTGCCTCTTGAGGTGAACGTTCTGACTGAACCTTTTCCCACAGTCCATGCAGTCGTACGGCTTCTCCCCGGTGTGGATCCTTTGGAGGCGGTTGCGGTCCGAGCTGCAACTGAATCTTTTCCCGCAGTCCAAGCACTCGTAGGGCCTCTCCCCGGTGTGGATTCTCTGATGAATGACAAGGTCCGAGCTATAGAGGAAGCATTTCCCGCAGGCCAGGCACTTGTAGAGTTTTTCCTGCGTGTGGATCCTCTGGTGGCGGTTGCGGTCGGAGCCTCGGCTGAATCTCTTGCCGCAGTCGGGACATTCGTAGGGCCGCTCGCCGGTGTGGATTCCGTGGTGGATGACAAGGTCGGAGCTGTAAAGGAAGGATTTCCCGCAAATCAAACATTTGTTCTGTTGTTTTCCTCCTACACGGGCTCTTTGGTTGACAAGGAGGCCTGGACTTTGGCCGAAGCTTTTCCCACGAAATGTGTTTTGCCTCTTGCCAGCGCAGACTTCCTTCTGGTCCACGGTTTCGCTGAAGTCCTTGCCGTCACCCTTGCAGGAACTAGACTCGTGGGCTCCTTCTGCTTCGTGGCCTTGACTTCGCCATTCATGACTCTCAGGGGCATTTTCTTGTTCACCACACGAGGAAAAGTTCTCCTCCTCTGCTCTCCCTCCGGAAAACCCCTCACCATCTTCAGGTGTGTATCTCTCTCCCTCAGGTATGCCCACCCACCTTTGACCTGCTGAATAAATGAGAAAAAGAAAGTTATTTCGCTTACTTCTCTTAATTTGATTTCTTCACCCTAACATCCCTCAGTGGACTACAGAAATTAAAAATTCAGTACCAAATTATCTAAGGTTGTTCACCAAAGCCAGACTAAACGTCTTTCCTTCTGCAGTGTTGGATGGCAGGCTGAGAGGAGTTCCCTACCAGGACAGACTTTGCTCAAGTGCCCGAGACATCGATTCTATAAAACATATTTCGCTGCACTGTGCAAAATGCGAGCAAGCCAGGGCTGAACTGATATTACCCTTGCTGGTACCTTTCCTGGGAAAATCAGAGGCTCACTATGTCAGGTTCCTATTGGAAGACCAGACAAATGCTAGAACATTAGCAGTTGCTAAGTTTTTATCGGTGGTTGCAAAAACCAATGACCCCTATCTTTAAGTCTGAACAAAATGCTTGTTTAACCTGCAGGTAGGCTGTCTGAATTGTGCATCGCTTTGTAACGATTTGTTGGGTCTCTGGACCGTAATAAATAAATTAAAAATAAAATAAAATTCAATGCTAAAAGCAGTTCAAAACAATTTACAGTCACAGAGATTGGCTGTGACCTGAATAATGTGTCTCTCAGATCATAGAGTTGTAAGGGACCCGAGGGTCATCTAGTCCAACCCCCTACAACACAGGAATCTCAGCTAAAGCATCCAAGACAGATGCCCATCCAACTCCTTTCCTGCAACTTGAAGCCATTGGTTCGAGTCCTACCTTCCAGAGCAGGAGGAAAGAAGCTTGCTCCATTCTCCATGTGACAGCCATCTTTGAAGATGGCTACCATATCTCCTCTCAGTCTCCTCTTTTGCAGGCTAAACAAACCCAGCTCCTTCAACTGTTCCTCACAAGGCTTAGCTTCTAGACCCTTGATCATCCCAGCTGCCCTCCTTTACACACGCGAAGCCAAAGTGGTTGTGTCTTCAGCACGTGACGGGAACAACACAATGAAGGTGCATGATCCAGGGGCACGACTCTAAATCTGGCCCTGCTTACCTGCCAGTTGGGCCTCACTTGCATCTTCCTGCTTGGCCTCCACATATAGGGGTCTCTGTTTGACATCGGATGGCACCCGGTCTTCCTCAGAGACATCTGCGGGGGCCTCCTCAAATCCCACCTGCAACATCAGGAAGGAACGCTGTCAGGACAGAGCAACAGGGGAAGGAGGGAGAGGCCTGGGCAGAAAACCCAGAGCCTCCCTCAAACCCCACGCTGAAGCCATAACCCAGCCATACCCTCCAACGTTCCTTAGATGAAAAGAGGGGCATTTCTCTCTCCCCACTCAAATGACCCTCCTCAACCCCAACCCCCATTTTTGTTCCCCAACCCATCCCGGCAGAGCATTTCCACCAGTACCACACCAATGGGACGCAGCAAAAACGCCCTCCTGAGACAAACCCTTAATCCCGGCTTTATTTTATTTTATTTTTTGGTTGATTGACAAAAAAATTTGAAGCACACACCAATGAAGGGACAAGATTAGATGCGGACGCACAAATCGCCTTTTTTCAAATACAGCGGAACCTCGGTTTTTGAACGTAATCCGTTCCTGAAGACCGTTTGACTTCCGAAACGTTCGACAGCCGAGGCACAATGGGAGGTCAGTAAAATCCATTGGAAAAAACAGAGAAATGGGACTTCCGGGTCGACGCGATCAGCTAATGGCGGATTCCCTCCGGAGCGAATCGGCTTTACTGCAGACGGGTCTTACCGCGATGGCGAGGCGGGGACCCTTAGAAACCGCAGGCGCGGAAGCCTGCGGACTTGGTGACTCGGTGGGCACCTTAAGCGCCCCCTCTGACCCACGAAGAGCTTTTTTAAAGGCTATGGTGAGGGTATGGAGAGTGGCGCGGTGCTGGGAGTAGACCGCTACTGCAGTGAAACGAAGCCGCGAGCCATGGCTGGAGAGCGCCAACTTTTTTCCCTGAAATTTGGACTTGAAACAATCCCATGAGTAGAATGAAATTTGGACTCTAAAAATTCTTTTTCCTTGAATTCGGTACGACCGGGGGGATGTGCTAAAGGGAAGTCCGCACCCCCTCTTCTACAGAAAGATTTAACGCAAAGATCGGAGAACTAAGGTGGAGAGATTTCTTTTGTGGTATGAGTTAAAAGATAATAATTCCTCGAATTTGACAGAAGAAGATTTGTGCTGGAGAGTAAGAATTGAGTTTTGGAAGTGTTTGTTTAACCCCCCCCCCCCGGACCCGGGAGTGCTTTGTGTGTGAGCTGGAGGAAAAGGAACAAGGAGTTTGACAGCTGTCAAAAGAGCTGTCAAACGGGCAGTTAAAGTCAAGAACCTCACTGTTTAACGTCTCTGTGGACTAAATTTGCTAAATTTGAGCTAAACTGTTTGGGAATAAAGAAGTTATATTCAACAAAGTATCAGATTGTTGGGAAAAGGATTACTAAGTAGCTAAAATCCCCCTAGGGGAAACTTTGAAACATTGCAATGGCTGCGGATGGAAAACTACAGGCAGAGATAGAAAGAATGTTCTTTCTTGTGGGAATACTGCAGGAGCAGAGTTTGGCTATGAACAAACAACTGATAACCTTGAACTCTAAACTAAGCAACTCTGCTGAAAGCATAAAGGATTTGACTGAAACAGAAGCCGCAGCTGAACAAGAAGAAACATCTGTGGAACTGGGGGAGAAAGAAGAAGGAGCCATGAAAGTACAGGAGAGTACCAACCCCAAGCCTACACTGTCAGAGCATAAAAAAGATGACTTTGGGAGCACCAACCGGCGAAAGACCCGAAAGAGGAAAGAGGAAGCCCCTGGAACACTTGGAATACTGGAACTGAAAAGAAGTAAGACATATGATTGGGGCCTACTCTTTGTGTATGGTAAATTGGTGGACATTTTGCAGCAGTTGCTACCAAGTTTCTTGGATGGAAGAAAATTTGATGAGACTGTGTCAGAGCTCCTTCGAGACCTGAGGATCAACAAAGAGGGCTACCAACAAAATCGGCAGAGAGAGACGGACAGAGATTTGAAGGCCTCTGATGTGAGGAATCCAGGCTAGGAACTGTTTTATGGACTTTCAGTTGGGAAGGGACAGAAACCGGGGCAGGGAGGGGAGGGAGAATAGAATAGAACTATAAAATTTTTATGATTTTTTGTTTGTTTATTATGATCTATATTTAGTATATGAAAGGGAATTCGTGGAAGAGAATTTGGGTCGACCTTAGAAAAGAATCTAATAGTTATAAGAAAATTGGATATGTAAGATTTGGCCAAGTAATAAGAATTAATTTTTAAAATAACAATAATAGGTGAAAGATGAGAGATAAGAATTTGCGGAGCTAATTGTTGAAATTGGGATGTATGAAGGGAGGGTGGGGGGAAGTCAAGGAGGGGGGTTAAGAAAGTTATGAATTTATATGTGTTTTGTTTTTGGATTATCTTGGCGTGTAAAATGTGAAAACCTAATAAAAAATACTTTTAAAAAAAAAGAAAAAACAGAGAAATGTGACTTGGAAGCCATTCGACTTCCCAGGCGTGTTCAAAAACAAAACAATTACTTCCGAGTTTTCGGCATTCGGGTTCCAAATCGTTCAGTATCCGATACGCTCGAAAACTGAGGTTCCACTGTACAAAAATCAAGATTTCTTGTGCTCTGCTCCACTCCCCCTTTCTTCTTTCCCAGCTAAACATTTCTTTCTTTCTTCTTGTCCTCTGCCTGCCCCTCAGAGCTGGCGCGTCAAACAGGGCCTCGATGGTGGTGGCCTCTCCTCCTCACCTGCTATCCAGCAGCCACTGGCAGCTGCCCAACGGAGGAGGCTGGTAGCAGCGGCCGTGGAGAGTCAATGGAGAGGCAACAGGATGCCCTCTCACAGCCACCATCGCTTGGGACAAGGGCCGGCTCATACTATTCCCCGATCTTGGCACTGGCAGCGGAATTAGGAACAGTCTGGGATCAAATTAGAAGCTGGATGGCTTTCATAATTCCAGAACTGTCATTGGAGAAAAGGGATACTTGGGGAGTATGCCTAGAAGAGCACAGGAATCAGAGTTGGAAGGGATCCCCAGGGTCATCTAGTCCAACCCCTTGCAACGCAGGGATCTTTTGCCCAAAACGGGACTTGAACCCGCAACCCTGAGATTAAGTGTTTCACTGAGTGAGCCAAGGGCATGGAATTGGACTTCCACTCCTTAAGCAGCAGGAAATGGACAGGCTTCACTCTCTTGGTTAACAACCCAGGGAGTGGCAGGATCAGACCCACAGGAGTCCCCCGGCAACACAGCCCCAAGGCGCATGAGAGCGGCACCGTGCCACCGCCTCACCGGCTGCTCCTGCCCCTCAGCTTCCCGTTGCGCCTGGAGGTATTCCTCGGCCAGGGCCACTGCCTGGGAGCAGCTCTCGGGCCCGGCCTCCCTGACCCAGCCCTGGACCTCGGGCGGCAGGATAGCCAGGAACTGCTCCAGAATCAGCAGCTCCAGGATCTGCTCCTTGGTGTTCCGGTCCACTTTTAACCACCCACGGCAGAGCTCCTGGAGGCGGCCATAGGCCTCCCTCGGCCCCTCAGCCTCCTGGTAGCAGAAGCGGCGGAAGTGCTGCCGCTGCTTCTCCTGGGCGGTGGTGTCCCCGTGCAAGATGGCCGCCTTCACTTTCCCATAATCCTCTCTGTCGCTGGCCTCCAGGCTGCCAAAGGCCCGCTCGGCCCCTCCTCGGAGGGCTGGCAGCAGCCTGGCCGCCCACTCTCCCTTGGGCCACTGGCAGGCCTCGGCCACCCGCTCGAAGGAGGCCAGAAAGCCCTTGGCATCGTCCCATGGGGCCACCTCGCCGTGCAGATATGGGGCACCCGATCCGGGCAGAGGAGACTCCATCGTCTTCAGGAACTCCTGCCACTGGACCTCCCAGTGGTGCAGGATCAGACCTTTGCCAGGTTCCTCCTTGACCTTTGGCTGCGCAACTGTCCGACACAGAGGCTCCCCGATACTTGTGGCCGGGACGAGCTGGGGGGCTTTTCCTGCCCTCTGTGATCTCTCGGCTGCCGAGTCTTGCTCCTCCATTTTCATCCCTTCCTGATCTCCACAGGGATGATTTCCGAGGATCAAAATGCTCAGAGGGGAACTAGGACGGGAGAGGAGGAGATATTGGCGGTCCCAAAACCGGCGCGAGGAGCTTCTCCCTAGAAGGAAAGACGGGAAACGTGGGGGTTAAATCAAGAGTTATAATTCTGAAGCTACCACACAGTACGTGGCCTCAGATCTGGGGCTGATTCCGCAAGAGAAGTGTCCCGCTTTTTAAATAAGGTATAAGCAGATCCCTTTCCAGTTCAGACCAAACGAATGAGTCTAATCCTCTTTTCAAAGCTGTCTGTGTTGGGGACGATCATTGGAAAGTTAGCCTTGGTGAAGACTTGACGTTTTCATCCCCCAAAAAGTTTTTGATTTGAGTTTCCATGGAAATGAGGCTGTATTTTAATATTTTAAAGTTCTATTTTAATCTTGTTTTTAAGTTGTATTTCAATCAATTTATTTTTATATCGGGTGTTAGCCGCCCTGAGCCCGGTCTTGACTGGGGAGGGCGGGGTATAAATAAAATTTATTATTATTATTATTGTCTCCTGTGGAGGGGAGTTCCAGAGGTTAACGATGTGCTGCTATGCGCTTTGGTCTCCGATGCTCTGCAGAAGCCCCACGCACACATCACCCAGGAATTGCAGGGGGCTCAAGGAGGCAGGCCCCCTTCGTTTTAGGAGGCTCCCTGCCCCATGCCGTCCCCCTGTCCTACCGCCCCACCCCAGTACCCCATAGAAAAGCGCTGTCCACGTACCCTTTGACCCAGCTTGCTCAAAGAGTTTGCTTCTTCTGGAAGGGGGAAACCAGCCGCAGAGAGACCCCCCAGCTGCTACTCAGAGGAGGGAGAGAGATTGTAAAAGCAGGTCTTTCTTTCTCCTCCAGCAATTCCCTGCCTCTCCGCCTCCATGCCCCAGTCTAGGACACTGTCCTCCTGTCTTCTCCTCCTCTCCTTCTTTCCTCCTCCTTTTATGCCAGCTGCAAAAGAAATTCAAAACCAAGGCCCACCCCCTAACCAGGGAGGAAAAACCCTTCCTGGCTTTCACAAGCCTGCCTCCCTTGTGCAACTCTAGCCATTGCAGCTCTGTGGGTTTAACTCTTCAGCTGCACAAATCCTTGCAGAATTGCAGACTTGGAAGGGACCCCAGGGTCATCTAGTCCAACCCCCTGCAATGCAGGAATTTTTCACCCGACATGGGGCTGGAACCCACGTCCCTGAGATTCAGAGTCTCATGCTCTGCCATCTGAGCTATCTTAGGTGCAGCCTTATTAGAAACGGTGCAGCAGCATTATTATTATTATTATTATTATTATTATTATTATTATTATTATTGTTATTATTATTATTATTATTATTATATTGGTCCGAATATAAGCTGCACTTTCCCCCCCAAATTCTGACCTTGAAAAGTTAAAGTGTGGCTTAAATCTGTGACCTTACAAAAACTGCCCTTTACGATATTGCTGCTGAAACAGACTTAACGGTGAAAGGGAACAAAAAAATGTTTTCTTGCCGATTTGCGAGCTTGAGACTTCATTTGCAATTTACGGGTGTGAGTGCCTGCAGAATTGTAGCAGCTGAATAGTGATTTGCGTTTTTAGCGATTGTACGGTAACTTTTGTGGGCTTGCAAGATCAAAGGCTTAGGTAAATGAAATATACTCAGAGTCGCAAAGTGATTTCATGCTCTTTATTCAGCTCATAGTGGTGAGGAGGAATGAATGAATGTCCCCTCAAAGTATCTGCTTTATATACATTATTTACACAATGGGCTGCACATGATTGGCTAATTCTGGAATTCTACTGTAAGCCAATCAGGTTGTGGATTCACTTCTATCTGGAGCATGATTGGTTGGTTCCTGCCGACCAATCATATTGCTGCATTGTTCTAGGACCAATCAGACTGCTGCATTCTGAATCCTATTGTTCTAGGACCAATCAGACTGCTGCCTTTTGGATCCTATTGTTCTAAGACCAATCAGACTGTTGCAGTTTGGATCCTATTCAATTCAGTACATAACAGTAAATTGGCTCGGAGTTACAGTTTTACCAGCGGCAGCAATTTTCAGCTGTAACCCAATTTAAAGGGAGTGGCTTATATTTGGGTATTATCTTTTTTTCTCCCCCCCCCCTTGAATTTTAAAGGTGCGGCTTATTTCTGGGTGTGGCTTATATTCGGGCCAATACGGCATTCTTCTTCTTCTTCTTCTTCTTCTTCTTCTTCTTCTTCTTCTTCTTCTTCTTCTTCTTCTTCTTCTTCTTCTTCTTCTTCTTCACATTTGCATCCTCACCTTTCCTCTGTTATAAAAATTTTAAGGTCTTAGATATGTAATAAATGTTCATAAATGTACCAAGCAAACACGTACATAAATACAGGGGTACCTAGGGTTACATACGCTTCAGGTTACAGACGCTTCAGGTTACAGACTCCACAAACCCAGAAATATTACCTCGGGTAAAGAACTTTGCTTCAGGATGAGAACAGAAATCGTGCTTCGGCGGCACGGCAGCAGCAGGAGGCCCCATTACCTAAAGTTGTATGTCGGGTTAAGAACAGTTTCAGGTTAAGAACGGACCTCCGGAACGAATTAAGTTCTTAACCCGAGGTACCACTGTATATAAGCCACATGCCTGAAACCCCACAGAAAAAAGGTCCTGAACAAATTTACCTCAAATATTTCTCTGCAAGGTCAAAGTGGGAAACCTCCCCATTGTCTCTTTCCTCACAAATCCTGTCATAAGGGTATGTCTGTGTTTGAATAGGGTGTGAGTCTGTGACCTGGCGCAGGAACTAAGTATTTATCATTACGAAAGACTGGCCAGGCTCCAGGCTCTCATGAAACAGGTAATCTGCCAGACAGGAAATAAACAATGCACTCAGATTTCTGTTGTAGACCGCCTTTTCTGTGATGTGGTATGATGTATCGGGGAGGTGGTGGTCTTGGGCTACCACCCCTTCTGTGATTTATGTATGATGCTTCTGGGGGTGGTCTTGGGACTCGAGGGTGGGCAATTTTAAATTTCTATATAAGGGCAGGCACGCTTTTCTTAGGGGTTCCTCCTCCTTTCTCGTGTCTGTGAGGGGGCACCCTTTTGCAATAATTGAATAAAGATCAAGATTACTAGCTGCTTTGCTTCTTAATATTCTCTGTTTGGCCTCTGTTTTTTTTCTCCTACCGATGGAGAACCTACAAAGGACTCTACAAGGGCTCTTGTGTACCCCATAAGGGAATAAGGGCAGGTTTTCGTTTATTACACCTCCAAGGAGCTCAAGGGGGGTTGCATAGTTTGTCCTCCCCATTTTACATGCTTCTCCTCGCTCCTCATTTAATCCTCCCAACAACAGCCCTGTGAGGTAGGATGGGCTGAGACTGGCCCAAGGTCAACCTTTTGAGCTTCGTAGCCGAACAGAGATTTGAACCCTGGTCTCCCAGGTCAAAGTCCAACACTCTAGCTCCTACTGAAGTAGAAAACACATAAAATTTTCTCCTAAAGGCTGGTGGTTTGGGGGTGCGAAGAAGCAGACATTTGCAAGGAATCAAAGGGAAAAGTACACACAAACTTCACCAACATCATATAGGGGGTGGAGCAAGGGGAGGTGGCCCTCAGGCAGGTGGGGGGGAGGTGTCTTTATTTTGACATGTGCCACCACCCCCGTAGGAAACGCAGGAAAAGGAGATCAGGCTGCACAGGCCAGTAGTCAGCGGCCCTGATAGTGGAGCCAGAGAGAATCCTGCCTGATCTTTGAGAGAGTTCAATTCCACAGGCATTTGTTGTTCTAGCTCTTAGCATCCCAGGAGAGAAATCAGATGCAGCTGGTGCCGAAAAGACCCTCCTTGGGGGAGCATTGTGCATTTGGGGTGGGGCTGAGGAACACAGGGAAGGTGTCCTGCAAAATGTATAGGGCAGCACAGCCCATGGGGCCCCTTCCGGAAGCTGCCGGACTGCAGCTCCTATCCTCTCTGACCCCTGGCCATGCTGGATGGGTCAGAGGGGAGTTGGAGTCCAGCATTATCCAGAGGACACCCCATTTGAGGCCCCCAATATGCAGAATCCAGCCTGTAAACACGGAATGTGAATGCATCAACCCTAAACACGTATAACTGGGCCGAAGCCCCACTCAATGCAATGAGGTTCATTTCTGGCAACGTGTGCAGATGGGGAGGCTGCATTTGCAGAGGGCATTTGAAGCTGACGCTGTTATGTACTGAAGTTCTCACCCTGGGCCAGCAGGGGGATACCGTAGATAGTTATGCAAATGAAGGATCAAAAGTGACGTTCAGTGATTGGATAGTTTTAGAAAGTTGCAACAGTTACGTTGTTCTGGAGCTAGCTCTATATAAGCAGGCTGACTGAGCTCTTCAGTTCAGTTCTGTTCCAGCTTACAAATAAAGAGCTGCTTTGGAAGAATCGCTGTGATGTCTGATATGTTCACCCACAACTTAACAGACGCCCTGTTCAACTTCTTTTTTATTTTCTTCTCATCTGAGGTCTCCAGAGTAAGGAGCTATCCTGCCTGATGTGGGGGAAGGGGTTCGTTTTTAGTCCTCTATTAATCCAATTATGCATGCATTTTCACAGCTGCATAAGGTCTTGTGGGGAGAGGGAGGTTTCGTAGAATTGCAGAGGTGCGAGGGATCCTGAGGGTCATCTAGTCCCACCCCCTGCAGCGCAGGAAACCTTTGCCGAACGTGGGGCTCCAACCCACAACCCGGGGATTAAGAGCCTCGTGCTCTGCCAAATCAGACATCTCAAAAGGAAAACAAGACCGAAGGTGAGGAAAAGATGATTTATTGGGACTGTTAAAAGTGTGACTGTCTCTTTAAGAAGAAGTGAGCTGAAGAGGGAATTCTGGAGAAAGGAAGGAAAATGAATCTTCTCAAAGGGCCCTTGGAAAACTGCCCAAGGTTATATAAGGATCTGCTGGAAAATAAAACTCCTAGGTGGGTATCACCAATGGAGGCTAAGGAGGTGAAGAAACTTAATATGGAATCTAAATGGCCAAAATATTTTGAAATCTTAGAACAAGAAAGTGGCAAATTTAAATTACAGAGTTTTGAGAAAATAAAGTCCAAGGTACGAGATTGGCTCCATTATTACCAAATAATGGAGACTTTTAAACAAGACAGGAAAATTGGTTTCCAGGTGGAGAAATTGAAATTAGAAACAGAACTGCTAGAACCCAATACTAAGAATCTATCAAGAATGTATAATCTGTTGCTGAGGTGGAATACAATAGATGAGACAGTTAAGTCAGTTATGATTAAATGGGCACAGGACATAGGTCATGACATTATGTTTGCTGACTGGGAACAGTTATGGACCACCGGTATTAAATTTACCGCATGTAATGGTGTCAGAGCTGCCTCTAGGTCCCAGCTCACAGAGGACCAACGCTAGTCAGTAATAATGTACAAAAGTCTTTATTGAAGTCCAGTTTCCATTTCCAAGCCGCAGCGTGCAGCTCTACGTCTTAGAACCTAGATCGGCGAAGCTCCGTCTGAGTCTCCACCCCCTGTAAACCAGTTTAAGACTCTAGCCTTACTCCACCTCTTCCGTTGCTCTTTCCTCCTCTGGGTCCTTCTGCCCCCCGGGGTCTCCTCCTTTCTGGACTCTTCTGACGCTGACCCCCCTGACTCTTGTCCCTCCTTTCGGCGGGCTTTAGGACCTGGCTCCCTACCCGGGCTACCTGCTGTGCCGCTCGCCTGTACATTTGAACTTGGCGCACGCGCCCAGCCTCCAACTTTCCTCTTGACCGTTTCCGCGCTCTCCGATGGAGGCGTGGTCAATCCTGACTCATCTCCTCCCGCTGGTGGTGAGCAGCCTGATCCCGATACCTGGGACTCCTCCCCCCCACTGCGCTCTGGTGGGGAAGCTGGTCCTGATTTCCAACTGCTGCTCTCTGAGTCCCCTCTGGCCCCTTCTTCCTGGGGTGTCCCCCTAGGCACCCCCCTTGCTCTGACCATGGGCGCCCCCTTCTGTGAATCTTCCGATTTGCTGGAAAGACTCAGGGACCTTGGACCACTGTCATCGCTTACGCTCCCTTCGGATTCCTCCCCCTCGCTCTCCATTTCCTCCCTCTCCTGTGCCTCTGCTCCTGAGCCCCTGACATCCATCCCCCCTCGAAGCCCCCCCCTTCCCCCCTTCAGGTGTGGGTTCTGGGTGCTCCATCGTTGTGGGGGTTCGTCCCCGTGGCGTGCATCCAGCCGGATAAGTCCGGATAGTCCTCCATGTCCTCGCCGACGGCGATCTCCTCTGCTTCCATCTCTTTGCCCCCGTGCTCGAACCCAAAATCCTCCCCCAATACGTCCATGTCCGTCTCCCCCCCAGTCGCCTCGGGGGATGCTGCCTGCCAAGGCCCCTCCAGCAGCTCCCTGCTCCAGCCCCCCTCCGTTCGATTGTCCCACCAATAAGAGCGGTCTGTGGCAGACCCCGAGGGTGATCCCTCCGGGGAACGTGTGTCGGGTGCTGGTTCCTCGTCCGATGAGAACCCCTGGAACATGCTGGCTGAAAGTGTTGGTGTGAAAAGATATTCATCGAAATAATCTGCCGGCATAGGTCTGTGTGGGAAGAGTGCGTGGAACTCGTCCTTGAGGTAGTGCTCCTCCACCGCATAGTACGGCACCCAGCTGTTGGCGCTGGCCGGGGTACCTTCCCTGGAGAGGAGATACTCAACCCCCTCTTCCCCCCATCTCGAGTCTAAAATCTCTGTGACCTCGTTGAGAGGCTCCCCCCTTGGTGGCCCCCCGTCCGTGGGCGTTTCCCTGAGTGGGCCTGGTGCCGTCCCTGGCGCCTGAAACCGGTGAGGTGCCTTGTAGGGCGTGAGCACTGATCTATGAAAGACCGAGTGCATTCTGGATCCCTCCGGAAGTGTCAACCGGAAGGCCACTGGATTGATCCGTGCCTCGACTTGGTAAGGCCCTATCTGCTTATGTGCGAGCTTCTTCTTTGCTAACGATCTGGCCGGTACTGCCTGGGCTGCTAGCCAGACCCAGTCTCCCACCTGTATGTCTTCCCCAACCCTTCTGTGTCTGTCAGCCTGCAGCTTGTATGCGTGTTTCGCTAGTTCTAACTGCCTTCGGAGCTGTTCGTGGACCTCCTGCAACTCCAACACGAAGGCGTCTGCTGCCTGTGGCTCCCCCTCCCCCACGCTCTCTAATCCCGGGAAGGTTCTGGGATGCCTCCCATTGTTTGCGTAGAACGGTGTCACCCCCGTGGACACGTGCTTCATGTTGTTGTAGGCGAACTCGGCGAGCGGCAGGTAGTCCACCCATGTCGCAGGCTGCTGATTCGCGTAGCATCTCAGGTACTGCTGCATGATGGCGTTGACCCTCTCCGCTTGTCCGTTGGTCTGCGGGTGTCTCGCCGACGCTAGGTTGACCTTGACGTTCAGGATGCCCATCAGCTTCTGCCAGAAGTTCGAGATGAACTGGCGCCCCCGGTCGGACAGGATAGACTGCGGTAGACCGTGAACCTTGAACACGTGGTCTATGAACAGTTTGGCGGTCTGTTCCGCCGTGGCCACCTTCGCGCACGGAATGAAGTGGGCCATTTTGGTGAACATGTCCACCACCACGAGAACTGCTGTCTTGCCCCGCGAGCTGGGTAGGTAGATCCGTGACAAAGTCTAGAGCCACCCTCTCCCACGGTTCGAGCGGTGTCTGCAGCGGTTCCAGCAGTCCCGCCGGTGGTCTGTGTACTGGTTTGGCCCTTCGGCATGTGTCGCACCTCGTGACGTAATCCGCGACTTCCCCCCGCATCTTGGGCCACCAAAAGTCTCTGGCTACTAATTCTACAGTCTTCTCTTTGCCAAAGTGCCTGGCGGTGGGTGCGTCGTGCAACTGCTGCAGTACCTTCGCGCGGAGGTCGTCTCCCGGTACGTAGAGGGCCCCTTTGCGGATGAGCAATCCGTCGCGTATCTGGAACTCATCGTCCTTCGCCGTGCCACTGCGCACCTCCTCCATCTTGGCTCGTGCGAAGGAGTCCGCCTGCAGCGCGCGACGTACAGCGTCCAGGTCCACGGTTGCCGAAGCACACGCCCACGCTTTCGGTGCGAAAATGTGCTTGGCCGCCGCCGGTGCCGCCTCCTCGAGATACTGCGGCTTCCTGGACAGTGCATCCGCCATGACGTTGTTGTCGCCTGGGATGTACTCTATCCTGAAGTCGAAATCTGCAAAGAACTCCGCCCAGCGTATGTGCCTCTGGTTCAGGAACCTTGCCGTGCGCCAGTACTCCAGGTTCTTATGGTCTGTGTGGACCTGCACTGTGTGTTTGGCTCCGATGAGGAAGTGCCGCCATGCCTTGAATGCTGCATGAATGGCCAGCAACTCCCTGTCCCAGATGGTGTAGTTCTGCTCCGACTTGCTGAGCTTCCTGGAGTAGAAAGCGCACGGCCTCCAGTCCCCATGCGGATCTTGCTGCAACAGGACCGCTCCCACGGCCCTGTCTGAGGCGTCTGTTTCAACCCTCAGCGGTCTGCTGGGATTCACATGCAGTAGCTGCTCTTCGGACGCGAAGAGACGCTTGAGTTTCTGAAAGGACTGCTCCGCCTGCTCCGTCCAGATGAACTTCTTCTTCTTGGAGCTGAGCGTGTCGGTAATGGCCGCCGTCTGCATAGCGAACCCTTTGATGAACTTGCGATAAAAGTTTGCAAAGCCGATGAACTTCTGGACCTCCTTCCGATTGCGAGGGCTCTTCCAGTCCAACACTGAGCGGACCTTGGCGCTGTCCATGGCGAGCCCCTTGTCCGATAATTTGTAGCCCAGGAAATCCACCTCCGTCATGTCGAACTGGCACTTCTCCAGCTTGGCGTACAGTCTGTGCTCCCGTAGTCTCTGCAGAACTTCCTTTACATCCCTCTCGTGAGCCTCCTGTGATTCTGAGAATATCAGGATGTCGTCCAGGAAGCAGACGCACTTCTTGTAGAGGAGTCCCGCTAACACGTGATGCATGAATGCTTGGAAACAGTGGGAGCCATTTTGTAATCCAAACGGCATAACTCTGTATTCATAGCTGCCCAGGGGCGTGAACATGGCCGTCTTCAACTCGTCGCCCTCCTGTATGCAAATAAGGTTGTACGCCCCTCGCAGATCCAACTTGGTGAAAACGCGTCCTTTTCTCACCGTCGCGAGCAGGTCGTCGATTTTGGGCATGGGGAAGGCCGTGGGCTTGGTTTTCGAATTTAGAATTCTATAATCCACCACAAGCCTCTTTTGGGGCGTGTCTTTTTTCTTCACGAAGAATACGGGACTGCCCCCCACTGCTTTGGATTCCCGGATGAAACCGCGCTTCAAATGTGATCTATGAACTCCCTGAGTTCCTGCAATTCGTCTTCAGACATGGAATACAGTTTCCCTGTCGGTAGCGTCGCCCCCGGCAGGAGGTCAATCTTGCAGTCATAGGACCTGTGGGGAGGTAGCTTGTCCGCTTCCTTCTCGCAGAAAACCTCCAAAAACGCTGCGTACTTGTGGGGCACTGCTTGCAGCGTGCCTAATCGTAGCTGCGGGTCATCCTCTTCCCCTTCCGGGCTAGGCAAAATGCAGTGTTCTGCACAGTAGGAGGAGCCGAAAGTCAGTTGGCGCTGGTACCATGCCAATGCTGGGCTGTGCCTGTGCAGCCAACTCATGCCCAATACTACAGGCGTGTCCGACAGGTGGGTGACATTGAAGCTGATGACTTCCTGGTGATTTCCAATTTGCATCACCATCGGCGGTGTTTGCTTGACCACCTGCCCCCCCAGCAATTCCCTTCCATCCACCGTGACAACTTTCAGGGGCAGCGTGGCTGGGAGGAGCGCTATGCTGTGTTGCTTGATGAAATCCAGTCCTATAAAGTCTGCATTACTACCAGAGTCAATGGTAATGGGCACTTCCATAGTGAGTCCATTGGGTATCTGGAGCGATGCAGTGAGTTGCACCACTGGTTTGGGCGGGAGTGGGTCTGTGGGCTGCAAAATTTCTGGGGACTGCTTCACTGACTCGTCTGGCTGGGCCCCATTGCCTCTGCTTCCAGCCAGACTCTGTCGTTTCCCTGCTGTGGTTCTCTCTGCTGATTTGCCTCTGTTACGGTTGCGGAGGCTGCAGTGTGCTTGTGGAGCCTCTGGGGACACTCTTTCGCCATGTGCTGAGCACTGTCGCAGATGTAACACTGCCTGTTCCCTCTAGGAGGCTTCGCTTTGACTGCTCCCGGTGTTAGGGCTCTGGTTGCTGATTGAGCCCTTGCACCACCTATCTCCATCGGTTCCTCTCCCCCTCCCAGCGGAGGCGTGGATTGAGCGCGCGCTGCATCCCTGGGAAAGAAGGGAGTTGCTCTCGCTGGCGTGCGTCCCCAACGCCCTTCGTCTTTGCTCCAAGGACGTTCTTCCAGACACACCCCAATCGTCAGCGCCCTCTGGACAACTTCCTGAGTGCTCTGGGGTCTTTCCCCCCTTGCAATTTCGTCTTTCACAGCTCCATTCAACCCTTCCCAGAAAAGGTCTCTGACTGCAGCTGAATCTTTCTCCCATCCCAGCGCATTGACCAATGCAAAAAAGCGGGAATGATACTGCCTTACAGTGGCTCTCCCTTGTTTCAGTCCATGTACCTCTTTTCTGGCGATATCAACGTCTATTGTTGATAAAAAACACGCATCCATCGCTTTAATGAAGGCATGCGCACTTTGGAGTGCCAGATCCTTATCTCTCCACAGATTGCGCAGCCACGCTTTAGCTTCTCCATGCAAATAAGTTAATATAAATCCCACTTTCTCCTGCTCATCTCTAAAGTCTTTCTCCAGCAACTGCAGCGCAAACACCACGTCTGCTCGGAAGTTAGGGTACTGCTGCAGACTCCCATCGAAATGAGACACAAGGCTGCCTCCTCTCTTTCCCAGCCCAATCCCCTCTGGTCTGGCTCCTGGTAGCCCCTGCTTAGTCAACATATCCAACCTGGTTTGCAGATCCCTGCAGGCGGCAGCTGCTTCGTCTTCCCTCTTCCTGGATGCTAGTATCTCCGCGTTAAGTTGCGTCACTGCATTTTGCAGGGCTGCCATTTGGTCTTCGGTAGTCATCTTGTCCTGCTTTTGTGAGCTCGCGAAGCACCAATCTTCGCCCCTCGCTGCGTCCACTCACGTTGCGAGGTTTTTGTTGTGAGACGGAGCTTACTGTCAGAGCTGCCTCTAGGTCCCAGCTCACAGAGGACCAACGCTAGTCAGTAATAATGTACAAAAGTCTTTATTGAAGTCCAGTTTCCATTTCCAAGCCGCAGCGTGCAGCTCTACGTCTTAGAACCTAGATCGGCGAAGCTCCGTCTGAGTCTCCACCCCCTGTAAACCAGTTTAAGACTCTAGCCTTACTCCACCTCTTCCGTTGCTCTTTCCTCCTCTGGGTCCTTCTGCCCCCCGGGGTCTCCTCCTTTCTGGACTCTTCTGACGCTGACCCCCCTGACTCTTGTCCCTCCTTTCGGCGGGCTTTAGGACCTGGCTCCCTACCCGGGCTACCTGCTGTGCCGCTCGCCTGTACATTTGAACTTGGCGCACGCGCCCAGCCTCCAACTTTCCTCTTGACCGTTTCCGCGCTCTCCGATGGAGGCGTGGTCAATCCTGACTCATCTCCTCCCGCTGGTGGTGAGCAGCCTGATCCCGATACCTGGGACTCCTCCCCCCCACTGCGCTCTGGTGGGGAAGCTGGTCCTGATTTCCAACTGCTGCTCTCTGAGTCCCCTCTGGCCCCTTCTTCCTGGGGTGTCCCCCTAGGCACCCCCCTTGCTCTGACCATGGGCGCCCCCTTCTGTGAATCTTCCGATTTGCTGGAAAGACTCAGGGACCTCGGACCACTGTCATCGCTTACGCTCCCTTCGGATTCCTCCCCCTCGCTCTCCATTTCCTCCCTCTCCTGTGCCTCTGCTCCTGAGCCCCTGACAAATGCCATAAGAGAAAATATTATGAAAATGATTTATAGGTGGTACATGACCCCAGTCAAGCTTGCGAAGATTTATCATCTGCCCAATAGTAAATGTTGGAAATGTAATGAGACTGAAGGTACTTTCTTTCACCTCTGGTGGACCTGCCCAAAGATTAAAGCCTTTTGGGAAATGATTTACAATGAGATTAAGAAGGTATTTAAATGTACTTTTAATAAGAAACCAGAGGCATTTCTCTTGGGCATGGTCGGCCAGTTGGTGTCAAGGAAGGACAAGACCTTTTTTATGTACGCCACTACAGCAGCAAGGATTCTTCTAGCAAAGTATTGGAAGACACAAGAACTACCCACATTGGAAGAATGGCAGACGAAAGTGATTGACTTTATGGGACTGGCAGAGATGACTGGCAGAATCCGTGACCAAGAGAAAGAGACGGTGGAGGAAGACTGGAAGAAATTCAAAGCATATCTTAAGAACTGTTACAAAACTGAGGAGTGTTAAAATGTCAAGGGGAAGGAAGATGTAGAATTACAGCTGAAATTGTTTGATGATTTAAGGTGAAACTGAGAAAGAGAATAAGTTTAAATTTAATTGGCAAAAAGGGTTGCTGAAAAAATGTAAAATAAGGATGCAAAAAGGGTGAGGTATGGGGAAGTCCGAGAAAAGAGGTTTATGAAAATGAGCTTAAGAAATTATATTTGTGTGTTTGTTTGTTTTTTCTTTTTCTTTTTGATGTTTGTATGTTGTTGTTGTCTGGTCTTAAAATTTGGAAAATTAATAAAAAATCATTTAAAAAAAAAACTGCCCAAGGTTCTCCTGGTGGGTAAATGTTTTTTATATCAGTCACTCTGGTCTGGAGAGAAACTCCTGCTGGGCCTGAGAGGCAGATTTAGTCTCCTCAGGAGATACTGAGGTGGGTTTCAAAGCAATTCAGATGAAAGAAAGGGAGGAGGGTCTCTCCAGAGAACGAGGCTCCTGAGAACGTGTAGAGTTCGGCTCCTGAGTCAGCGTCAGAAAAAGACACACATCCCCCTTCATAGTCCAGAGTCACCCGGATCCTCCTGGGCTTCTCCCTCAGGGAAAGAGGAGAGGAAACAGGGGAGATGCAGGCCCAGGACGCCCATCCCCACTTCTCCACAGCCCAGATCCCTCTCTCAGGGCTAAAGGAGAAGCTGCCCTTTCTCCTCACGGACTTCCTGGCGACCCCCAGAGTCCAATATTCCCCACTTTCCACAGTGACTTCCCAGAAATGTCTGCCTGCTGTGAATCCCTCACGTCCCAACACACAAGAGGAGCATCTGAATCTCTCCGGATTGTCAGGCAGGGCTTGAGGTTTGTCTCCCAATCTCACGCTTTTCCGATCCTCCGATAGGATGAGCCTGGGATGGGCTGTGTCTGGATCCAGAGTGACATTTGCTGTTGGGGAGAAGATGAGGGAAAGAGAAGATCAGGCAGAGTCAGTAGAGAGAGAGATGGACATCCTAATCCAAGAAACACCTGAAAAACCCAGATTCCCTTTCAGATCAAGGGGATTTCCTTGCTTCGCATGCAAGACTGAGACTCCTCCTTGCAGACACTCATCAGAATAAATATCTTCCTTGTTGGTTTTAAAATCACTTTCCTTCACTTTCTTATATTCAATGTCCATTGTGCCTGCCCTCCTCTCAACCCAGGCATTTTCTAAGAGGAAAAACCAGCCAGGAAACCTTTTACTCAGCTCTTTTGTGTTATCTAAGGGGGAAGAGAGGAGAACTGGAGGAGGCAGGAGAGGGGAGAAGCTGCTTTGCTCCGACAATCTCTGTGGGAAATGGCCTTTGGGGACCTCTGGGTTGGGATAAGGGAGGAGGACCCCCTGTTCCAATAATAATAATAATAATAATAATAATAATAATAATAAATAATATCAACATTTGCATACTGCCCTCCATCTATAGGTCTGAGGGTGGTCCAGAGCATTAAAATACAACACAAAACCACATATAGGCTTCCCCTCACTTTTGCGTGGGTTATGTTCTGGGCCCTTGTGCACAAAAGTGAAAATTGTGTTAAGTGGGGAGCCTGTTTATTCCTGCTCTCCATCTCTCTCACCCACTTGGTCTCTCCTTCCTCCCAACCATCTTGGAAGTTTAGGCCTTGCCGCCAGGGAAGAGGAGGCAGGTGGAAGGGCAATTTTACAAAGGTCTGCTTATTCCATGCTTCTCTTTGGGATTTCATATATACCGTAAGACTAGTTCCCTGGGGGAAGCGGGGAATAACTCAAAAGGTTACCAGTTTGGGGCTGAGACAGGCATGATAGGCAAGTGTAGGGCTGCCCTATTTTGAAGAGCAAGAAAGAGGACACATTTGACAGCTTCAACTTTTAACCATGGTTCGCTATGACGACTCTCATTTGAAATACCCCTACTATATGTAGGCTATAGAAACTGTGATATATTGCTAGTAGCAGTGTTCTTAACTTTCAACAACAAAAGAATAAGAATAAGAATACATATAGCTCCCTCACTTGCCACATGAAATATTTGGGCTCATGTTCACATCTTTCTGAACGTAAGTGCGCACATAACAATTTATTAACCTGTTGAACATCTGCATGTGGACTCTCCTTAAGGGCAGGGGGATCTTAACTCTTGCCCTCCTGGACTCCTCCTCCAAGATCTTGTAGCTGAGCCAGCGTCCTTTTGGTTCAGCCACACGAGAAGGGATTTTTACAGTATGTCGCTAGCTTAAGATGCTGCTCTGTTGTGATTCTCTGCTGCAGATTAGCCTAATCGGGTGCCTTAGATCTGACTCTAATGCTGGCATAGGCAACCTTGGCCTTCCAGATGTTTTGGGACTACAACTCCTAGCTAACAGGACCAGTGGTCAGGGATGATGGGAATTGTAGTACCGAAACATTTGGAGGGCCGAGGTTGCCTATGCCTGCTCTAATGCAATATTAAAATTTTCATGGGTTCTTGTAAACCAAAAAAGTGGACAAAAAAACTTGGTGACATTCTGCCAAATTTTAAAAATCTGTCCCGATACAGATTTTAAGAAATTTTGATCATGAAAATAGAAGACATGGCCGGGAAAAGGAGGACACGTGGCAACCAGGCCTGAAAAAGGTCACATGATGGGAAAGCAACCCAACTCTCTCTAGCCAGGAGTAAAACTCTTCCCTCCTCCGCCTGATCCTTCTGGGAAGTTTCTCTCTCCCCCTTCAAGTCCACCCTCTCTGCCTTTGTGGCACAAACAGCAGGGCTAAAGTCAAGCGTTGGATGGTTCTCAACTGTACAGAAGAGACTCTTGACCCCCTATGAAACACTAGTCCCCCCCCCCCCATGTACTGAGGTCTCCATGTGAATTTTACCTCTCTGGAGACTTCTGAGTGACTGGACATCTGAGGAAGCAAAAAGAGAGGCTTAATGGTCTACACTGCAATAGTTCAAAGAAAATCTTTTTACAAAACATCACCATAACATAGCATCTGTCGTTTCCTTATTTCAAGCAAAAGATGACATCATAAAACAAGTAATTGAAAGACAACAACTGTAGGCCTAAGGAATTAAAACAACTAACCTGTTTAGCTGTAATTCCTGCATTGCAGGGGGTTGGACTAGATCTGGGGTCAGCAAACTTTTTCAGCAGGGGGCTGGTCCACTGTCCTCAGACCTTGTGGGGGGCTGGACTATATTTTTTGGGGGGAGGGGAAATGAACAAAATCCTATGCCCCACAAATAACCCAGAGATGCATTTTAAATAAAAGGACACATTCTACTCATGTAAAAACACGCTGATTCCCGGACAGTCCGTGGGCGAGATTTAGAAGAAGATTGGGCTGGATCCAGCCCCCAGGCCTTAGTTTGCCTACCCATGGACTAGATGATCCTTGGGATCCCTTCAAACTCTACTATTCCATGATTCCATGGGGAAATCAGAAATGGTAAACCATACTAGAAAATGGCGGAATACAACCATTCAAAATCCACGAATGAAATGGGAATCTGTACTGAATGGCTGGAGGAAGGTTAACATCTGCGCCAAGTAAACTGGTGGGAAAAAGCTGTTGAAACTGGAATTTCCAAGCATGCTGACAAACCAAAGGAAGAATCGGCAGAGCTTTACCCTGTAATTCAAAGGGTTTCATGCAGTTGGAAGTCCTCCCTCCTGGAATGGGGCTGATCTCAAAAGCCCCAGAAGAACCTCTCCAGATTGTGTGGAGGGAAAACAAAACGCAAGGGAGATTCCTTATACATGAGAACGCGACAAGATGGACATTGGACTGACCCTGCAGGATCCTCCTTGATGGCTTTTGTAGATATTGTAAGACTCTGAGGGTTTTCCCTACAAACAAGCAGTATATAGATTTTATGAAAGAAAGCAAAATCTATAAAATCGAGGGGGAAACCAGGATACTAGTCTATAGGCAGGAGTAAAACTCAGACTGGTGTGTGGGTTCTTCACAGGGACAAGCTCTGCCCCCAATCCAAGCCTTCAACCTCCCTCCCAGTTCATTCATGGGGCAGACCAAGAACCCAAACAGCACTAGAGGACTGTTTCCCAGAGTGACGCCATTGATGGGGGTCCCAAAGTCTGCAGAACAGACGGTTTAACAACCATGAAATATCAGTCCCCATCCCTCCTGTCAAATTGTTCCTCCCCTGGAAATTTACCTTTCTGAGTCTGTTTTCTGTATAACACAGCATCTGAGGAAGTAAAAAGATATAACGTGTAAGGGCAACACTCTTCCCCCTGAGATAAATCTCCATACAAAAGTAACACTTCATAATGTGGCATCCTTGAATTGACTCCATTCAGAGCAAGAGAACCTCCAAAAGGACAACCCCAGATTGTGTAGACGGGAAACCAAAAGGAAAAGGAGGTTCCGTATAATTGGAAACAGATACACTCTGGTTCAGGCTTCCTTTACAGGATCCAGCGTCACAATATACATGGGCCATTCTGGGGGACAGGAAATGAAGGCTGGAGCCCCAAGAAGGAAGGTATACTGGGGTTAATCAATTCCATGCAGTAATAGCCTGGCATGTTCAGTTCTGAAGAAATAATAGAATTCCCATTATGAAATCCTGGCAGCCAATTTTCATTACCTTTCCATTGTTTCATTGCATTCTCCACAAGGTGATTTACATCACAGGATTCCAAGATCCTGTTCCTCAGTTCTGGAGGGAAAGGCAGTGGATTCTCTGGACTCTCTCTTTTCTCATACCTGGTGAAAAGAAAAACAATGTCTGCACGTTAAAATCCACAATTTCTGTTAACGGAAAAGAAAGGAATTGAGAGGAGGAAGTTGGCTGTGGAAGCAGCAGAATCATATGGTATCAAGGGGCAGGAATTGTCTGAGGGTGGTGAGAGCACAGCACACATTTCCTTTCTCTAGATGTCCCCAGAGAAGGGGTGAGGAAGAAAAAGAAATGCACTTTTGTTGTTAAATATAAATACTACAGCCGGAATATGGTCAAGAAAATAGCCAATTCCTGCTCCTTGGTGAGAAATCACCCCCTCCCAAGCAGCTCTATGGGGCAGGAGTTTGCTTGGGACAGTGTGGGGGGCCGGCAGAGTGTTTGCTGCAGAGTGACTGAACTGGTCAGTCTAGAAGGAAACAACGAAGGCAGGCACGTCCAACTCCCAAGAGACTGAGATCTCCTCACAGTATAAAAAGACCAACTGTGATCTACCCGTTGTCAAGTCCCAAAGAGGGGGCCCTGATTTTACCTGTGAGATGCCTCAGGGAGTGAGTCCTACAGTCTCCCCCCTGCAGCCCCTGGAGAGCCATGTCTGAGGTTCTTGCATCACGGCCTCATGGAGGGATGCTAATGGGAATGAGCCAGATCCACTTACCTCTGCAAGGTGCTTCTCACATCCTAGAGGGGAAAAGAGAAGGGAATTCACTGCACACCACAGGCCACACTAGGAAGACCCCCTCAGACCCTGCCCCTCGGATGCCAGTCTGCCTGGCACATGGCAAGGTTTGTGGGCAGGGATGGTGGAATCAGCCAGTTTTGGTTTCTCACAGCTTTTATTTCTCCAATCTGAAATTATGAATTTTTCCAATATCAAGTTCTCCACATTTCCACATCAGTTTGTAATTATTGTTGAAAATCCTTATGAAAATCCACCAGCATTTAAGGGAATCTCATGTTTATGGATTCAATAGAAGATTCCAACCCATCTCATGTCTTAGATTATAATTTATTAACTTTAATCCCGTTTGCATTGTGCAATTCAGACGTAAGTAAGCCTACAGGATAGTCCTACCAGGGAACTGTCCCAAATTGTCTTCCACAGAAGTCCCCAAATTTCACATTCTACTTTCCAACTGGAAATAAAAAAGCACCTGCAGCATAAAATGCCTCCAAAGGGCTAATAAAACAGCTCAGTGTTTCTTTGGGCTCCTCCACACTTCTGCTTTTCCGGTGCCCAGAAAACACAGGTCCAAGTGGTTTTGCCTTTGCCCTGCCGCTTTCCCTCAGGGAAAACCTGCTCCTTAGTTCAACATCTAAGCAAACGTCAATCCGGAGAAAACTAGGCTGAGGTTTGCTCTCATTCAGCAGTAGAGAGCAGGTTTTCCTTGAGGAAGGGGTTGGGACAGGATGAGTCCCTCTGTCTTGATCTTTCGTCACTGTGACTGAGCACCATTTTGGGCTGATCTGGATCCACTGTGAAGGTAATTAACACAGAAGTTGTGGAGGGAACAGGAAAAGAGCTTGGTCAAGAGACTGGCTCATGTCGGAAGCAGGCCTGAACTCATCCTCGCTGAAGCCCAGCCCAGGGCAGGAAGGCAGCATTGCCAAGAAGGAAGGCATTTGGAGACAAATCATCAGCAAAGAACAGAAAACCACCTCCTGTTCCATCAAGAACACAGAAGAATCTCTAGTCTGTATTCAGGTGAGTTCAGCATCCCAGGTCTCTTGGGTCTTCCTGTCCATTACATACCTGACTAGAGGCTCCATCATCTGAGCCCCTGCACTCCTTGCATACATGAAAGAGACACATAAAGGATGGGAGGCAGCCTTTTCTTGGGGCCTTGGGCTGTTCCTGCCACCGTCTTACCTGCAGCAGTTCACTCGCTGGCTGCTGACCCTTCTCCTCCATCTCCTGGATGATCCTCTCAAGAGAGGAGAGTTTCCTGGAGAGTCTGGCCAGCTGCTCATCCCTTCTCCCTGCAATCTCCTTCTCCACCTCTTCCACATCACTCAGCAGACCTTTTTCTTGTTCTTCCAGGAACTGGCGCAGTTCTCTGAACTTCTCCACAATCTTCAGCCTCTCTGTTTCTGTTAATTTCTGCAAGAAAAGAGGAGGTCTGAGTGTGTTTGGTGCTTAGCCTCAAAACAGCAGAAAGAAAATTATGAGAAGTCCGCAGGGAGGACACTTCTGATTTTTCTATAGACATGAAACCTCCAGTGGCTAAAGATGTAAACCTATATTTTGAGGGGAGGCCCTCTCCATTGCTGTTTCTGTTGACTTCTATTTTGCAGACGGATACAGCCTAAAGGAAGGAGCTCTTTTTGCCTAGTCATGGATTTTCCCTGCATGTTTTGGGGCCTGGCATAACCAGAGTTCAGAGCTGTTTAGAGATCACCCAGGGACATAAAACACCCCTCAGCTTAGACTGGAGCCATTTAGGTGTTGGAAGGCAACAGAAACAGAGGAGGAGGAGTTCATCCCCACAGCTCCCCTGTTTTCTTTAAAGGTTCATAATGGCCTGAGTTTACTTAAAATGAACAAGAGAGCACATTTAGAAAGACAATTCTTTAGTAGAATTTATGGTAAATCAGGATTTGGATTGAAATGCTTCCACCCTTTCAGCTCACAAGTCCTCAGGCTTCTCCTTGACTGCTATTCACATAATAAATGACAAGGGGAAATAAACTCCATTTAGCTGCATTCAAAGGTGAATTTGCCTAATTCGCAATCCTTTGAAAAATACGGAGACCGAAACAGAGCAATCCTTTGAAATTCACACCTCTGATATTTTCAAGCTTGACCCAGCCAGGTAATATTCACAAAAAAATGTATTTATGAGGGTAAAGTACAGATCAAAATATTTATACAAGGAGGTAGCTACCCTAACATCTGATTCATTTTCAGAACAATAAATTAATAAACAGACATATGAAAAATGAGAAATG
Source organism: Podarcis melisellensis (assembly GCF_964234715.1). NCBI lineage: Eukaryota > Metazoa > Chordata > Lepidosauria > Squamata > Lacertidae > Podarcis > Podarcis melisellensis. Next base: position 118,530,898 of record NC_138529.1, on the reverse strand, counting down.
GGGAGAAGCTCAGATGGGCAGATTTCTCCATCACTTCTCAGTCCTGACTCAATTCTTCTTCCTCTTCTTCTTCCTCCTCTTCTTTATTATTGAATTTATATACTGCCCTATACCTGGAGGTCTCAAGTGCTTCTTCCCTGTCTAGTAACAACAGAGACACTTACCAGGAGGTCTTTGCTTTCCTTGTCCAGATCTGCTTGATGGGCCAGAATTTCCTCTCTCTCTTTCCTCAGAATCTCCAGGCGGTGACAGATCTCTCCCTAAAGAGAAAAGGAAAAACTCAGCTTTGATTGAGACACACAGAGAGATGAAAACCACAATGGCTTCTTGCGCCCAGTAGCCTTGCTATAATAGCAAAGTAGTTTCCTGGAGGAAATAAAAGCACAGAGGTTTTCAGCATTTTGGGGTCCACGGCTCCATGGATCAGCTACATTATTTCTGCAGCACCCCTGTGGGGCTCAGGATCCCAGTTAGGTCCCCCCTTGCTTGCAGAGCTGGCAGCCCCATACCTTTTCTCAAACACCCTCCCTTGTGGAGCGATCTCTCAGCCTCCTCTCCTCTCTCCTTGGGGGTCCCAGCCTGACGTCTCATCTTGAGGTCTCAGGGAGAAGTGGAAAGAGGAGGAGGAGGAGGAGGAGGAAGGGCTAAGGCAGGATCCAACCTGGGATGCATCAGTCAAGCGTCAAAGTGACGTCAGCCCAAGAGGCGAGAGATGCAGAGATAGAGCAGGGCTTCTCAAAACTTCACCCATTCCAAACCCCTCTTTCGGGTCAGATGGCAATTCAGGTTTTCTGCTATTTGTCTGTTATTTTCTCTGCAGTAGCCAGAGCCCAAGTGTGCTTGGGCCACCAGGGGAGATTTAAGTGCTGCAGCGTCTTCCATTTCTGGGCCAAAGAAGTTCTGGCTGCGGCCAGAATCCACCCAAGTAGCTCCTTCAGTCAGAAGATTGCTGTCTGGTCCTCCCCCCAGTTCAAAGGGACCAGCTTCTTTTCACTATTATTACTGTTTTGTGGCATTTTTGGCACTGCATGGCACAGGAGCATTTTTGCACCACTGTAGTAGAACAAGTGATTTTTTAAAAAAGGGATTAAAAGGCATTATACTTAGTATACAATTGCACAGGTCCAATTCCGAGTTGCCATGAAAAAGTCATCTTTCGCCCTGGTCTTTGCAGATGCTACTCTGAACCACGGAGTCCTTTGCCATTTGGGGTGGGAGATCCTCAGCCCCCCAATACCTCATTGCAGAGGCTCCACAGCACCCCCAGAATAAGCCACCACTTTCCACTCCCAAATCTGCTTCCAACAGATACTTGGGGGGCGGGATCCTGCACCATCTGGTCAATTCCTGGCTCCCCCCCCCCACGCTGAATCCTTGCTGCTCTCTGTTTTGCAGGGCATTGAGGAGGCATCCTGGTAACCAAAGGAGACATGTACTTAGTTGTCTATGTGCCATTTACATCTCTACTGTTCTAAATATGTACAAAGCAGCCTTTCAGGGGGATGTGGACGAGGTTAACCCTTTCTCTCCCTGCCAAGGTCCCAGTTCAAATCTTTGAAGCTGCTGTGAGTATTTCCAGATCCCCTTGTCCCCCTGGCAGAGAGAAAGACTTCAACTCCCCCCTCCAGCCATCTCAGGAGCCCTCAGGCTTCCCCTGGGCTGCTTCCAAGGCGATAAACAACGACCAATCGATGCCATGCCTACTTTGGACCTGAGAAGTAAAAAGAAAACCTCCCAGGAAGAATCCACAGCTATTTATTTCTCCCCCTCCAGATCCAGGGATCTCCTACCTTGTATTCCTCCAAAGCCTCTTCCAGAGGAATCACCTTGTGATTTTCATGTTCCTTTGACTTGTCACACACCAGGCAGATGGGGGCCTCGTGGACTTTGCAGAAGAGCTTGAGGGGCTCCTGGTGCTTCTCACAGACTCCTCCTTTCCCTCCTTCCTCCTTTCCCTCTTGAAGGCTGAGATTCTGGGCTATTTCTGCCACATTAGCCAGTTGCCGGTTGGAGACGAGGCTCCTTCTCTGGACTCTTTCTCTGCACTGAGGGCAGGAAGCCTCTGCCTCCGCTTCCCCCCAGAAGAGGACCAAGCAGGATCGGCAGAAGTTGTGCCCACACTCTGGGATGGTCACTGGATCCTTGAAGTAATCCAGGCAGATGGAGCAAGTGGCTTCATCCCGGAGACGCTGGATCTGACCCCCTGCAGCAGCCATGGCTCCCTCGCGCTGAAGACTCAGTTAAGTTTCGTTTTCTCACTTTTCAGCTACTGGGAGTTTCCCCTTCCTGGAAATGACTCAGTGATCACGTGATCTTTATTTATTTTTTGAAAAAAACCATGTCTCCAGATCTTTTCAATTGCTGAATGTTTTCTCAAGTAGCAGCGAATGCTTCTGTATTGCTTCCCATGCTTTTGATTACACACAAACACACACGTACCTGGTAAGTTGTGGTATTCATACTGCAACATTTTTAATTCATAGGCTTCCTTGTCATTTTTGAATTGGGAGAAAATCCTCCTCTGCCCTAAATGGACAGGAGTTCTGATTTAGCAAGTGGAACAGACGCTTTCAGCCTTGCCAATCTGGTGCCCTCTGTTTGCTTAAGACTACAGCTCCCATCATCCCTGGCCAGGACATCTGCAGGTATGGTTGGGAAGACCTTGCAGAGCCACTGCCAGTCAGTGGAGGCCAGACTGACCTCGATGGACCTGGCAGAGGGCACCATCTGCATGGTGGCAGCCCAGTTATGGAGTTCCTTCCCTAGATATGAATGCCTGGTGAGACTTGGCTATTATTATTAAACGATATTACTACACACTGTAAAGTCTTCCTAATAAAGTGTGGTGCCTTCCAATGGCTGAAAAACCTGGAGGGCTTTAACAGGGGATTAGATACAATTTCTGGAGGATAAGATTTTGGTAGGGGACTTGGGTGGCGCTGTGGGTTAAACCACAGGGTCTAGGGCTTGCCGATCAGAAGGTTGGCAGTATGAATCCCCGCGATGGGGTGAGCTCCCGTTGCTCGGTCCCAGCTCCTACCAACCTAGCAGTTCGAAAGCACCTCAAAGTGCAAGTAGATAAATAGGTACCACTCCGGCGGGAAAGTAAACGGCATTTCCATACGCTGCTCTGGTTCGCCAGAAGCGCCTTAGTCATGCTGGCCACATAACCCGGAAGCTGTACGCCGGCTCCCTCGGCCAATAAAGCCATCTGAGCTATCTTAGGTGCAGCCTTATTAGAAACGGTACATCATTATTATTATTATTATTATTATTTTATTATTATTATTATTATTATTATTATTTTGGTCCGAATATAAGCTGCACTTTCTCCCCCAAATTCTGACCTTGAAAAGTTAAAGTGTGGCTTAAATTTGCGACCTTAAAAAACTGCTTTTTACGATATCGCTGCTGAAACAGACATACGGTAAAAGGGAACAAAAAAAAGTTTTATTGCCGATTTGCGAGCTTGAGACTTCATTTGCTATTTACGGGTGTGAGTGCCTGCATAATTGTAGCAGCTGAATAGTGATTTGCGATTTTAGCGATTGTACGGTAACTTTTGTGGGCTTGCAAGATGAAAGGCTTAAATTGGCTCGGAGTTACAATTGTACCAGCGGCAGCAATTTTCAGCCTGTAACCCAATTTTAAGGGAGTGGCTTATATTTGGGTATTATCTCTTTTTCTCCCCCCCCCCCCTTGAATTTTAAAGGTGCGGCTTATATTCGGGCCAATACGGCATTCTTCTTCTTCTTCTTCTTCTTCTTCTTCTTCTTCTTCTTCTTCTTAACATTTGCATCCTCACCTCCTTTCCTCTGTTATAAAAATTTTAAAGTCTTAGATATGTAATAAATGTTCATAAATGTACCAAGCAAACACGTACATAAATACAGTGGTACCTAGGGTTACATACGCTTCAGGTTACAGACGCTTCAGGTTACAGACTCCACTAACCCAGAAATATTACCTCGGGTTAAGAACTTTGCTTCAGGATGAGAACAGAAATCGTGCTTTGGCGGCACGGCAGCAGCAGGAGGCCCCATTAGCTAAAGTTGTACGTCAGGTTAAGAACAGTTTCAGGTTAAGAACGGACCTCCGGAACGAATTAAGTTCTTAACCCGAGGTACCACTGTATATAAGCCACATGCCTGAAACCCCACAGAAAAGTCCTGAACAAATTTACCTCAAATATTTCTCTGCAAGGTCAAAGTGGGAAACCTCCCCATTGTCTCTTTCCTCACAAATCCTGTCTTAAGGGTATGTCTGTGTTTGAATAGGGTGTGAGTCTGTGACCTGGCGCAGAAACTAAGTATTTATCATTACCAAAGACTGGCCAGGCTCCAGGCTCTCATTAAACAGGTAACCTGCCAGACACGAAATAAACAAGGCACTCAGATTTCTGTTGTAGACCGCCTTTTCTGTGATGTATGTATGATGCTTCTGGGGGTGGTCTTGGGACTGGAGGGTGGGCAATTTTAAATTTCTATATAAGGGCAGGCATGCTTTTCTTAGGGGTTCCTCCTCCTTTCTCCTGTCTGTGAGGGGGCACCCTGTTGCAATAGTTGAATAAAGATAAAGATTACTAGCTGCTTTGCTTCTTAATATTCTCTGTTTGGCCTCTGTTTTTTTCTCCTACCGATGGAGAACCTACAAAGGACTCTACAAGGGCTCTTGTGTACCCCATAAGGGAATAAGGGCAGATTTTCCAAGGAGCTCAAGGGGGGTTGCATAGTTTCTCCTCCCCATTTTACATGCTTCTCCTCGCTCCTCATTTAATCCTCCCAACAACAGCCCTGTGAGGGAGGATGGGCTGAGACTGGCCCAAGGTCAACCTTTTGAGCTTCGTAGCCGAACAGAGATTTGAACCCTGGTCTCCCAGGTCAGTCCAACACTCTGCTGTTGTGTATTGAGTCAAAGGATTTTATATCTGTATTATTATTGTCTGTATTTGCATTAGGGTAAAGTAACTGCCTTTTGGTTCCAGAGGGTACAGCTACTATTGGTTCATTTAAGCTGCTGTATTTGGATCCTCTGTCTTATTGATTTCCTCCAAAAGGCGATATGTGATTGCCTGATATTGTTCCCTCCAAATTGTATCCTTCCTAGCTAGTTCCCTGTCCCTATAAATGTAGCTCTCCCCTCCTCAGGTCTCAGTCTTGTTTGCTTTAATAAAGAAGTGTTACTAGAGAACTGACTCCAGCCTATTATGTCAAGAGAGCTGAAATCACAAACCCCACGTCACAACATCTGCTACTGAAGTAGAAAGCACATACAATTTTCTCCTAAAGGCTGGTGGTTTGGGGGTGCGAAGAAGCAGACATTTGCAAGGAATCAAAGGGAAAAGTACACACAAACTTCACCAACATCATATAGGGGGTGGAGCAAGGGGAGGTGGCCCTTAGGCAGGTGGGGGGCGGCAAAGGTGTCTTTATTTTGACATGTGCCACCACCCCATGGGAAATGCAGGAAAGGGAGATCAGGCTGCACCGGTCAGTAGTCGGCGGCCCTGATAGTGGAGCCAGGGAGAGTATGGCCTGATATATGAGGGGTCAATTTCACAGGCATTTCTTGTTCTAGCTCTTGGTATTCCAGGAGAGAAATCAGATGCAGCTGGTGCCGAAATGATGCTCCTTGGGGGAGCATTGTGAATTTGGGTGGGGCTGAGGAACACAGGGAAGGTGTCCTGCGAAATGTATAGGGCAGCACAGCCCATGGGGCCCCCTCCGGAAGCTGCCGGACTGCAGCTCCCATCCTCTCTGACCCCTGGCCATGCTGGATGGGTCAGAGGGGAGTTGGAGTCCAGCATTATCCAGAGGACACCCCATTTGAGGCCCCCGATATACAGAATCCAGCCTGTAAATACGGAACGCTAATGCATCAACCCTAAACACATATAACTGGGCCGAAGCCCCACTCAATGCAATGAGGTTTATTTCTGACAAAGTGTGGAGATGGGGAGGCTGTATTCGCAGAGGGCATTTGAAGCTGACGCCCTGTTCAATTTCTTTTTTATTTTCTTCCCATCTGAGGTCTCCAGAGTAAGGAGCTATCCTGCCTGATGTGGGGGAAGGGGTTTATTTTTTAGTCCTCTATTAATCCAATTATGCATGCATTTTCACAGCTGTATAAGGTCTTGTGGGGAGAGGGAGGTTTCGTAGAATCGCAGAGGTGCGAGGGATCCTGAGGGTCATCTAGTCCCACCCCCTGCAGCGCAGGAAACCTTTGCCGAACGTGGGGCTCCAACCCACAACCCGGGGATTAAGAGCCTCGTGCTCTGCCAAATCAGACATCTCAAAAGGAAAACAAGACTGAAGGTGAGGAAAAGATGATTTATTGGGACTGTTAAAAGTGTGACTGTCTCTTTCAGAAGAAGTGAGCTGCAGAGGGAATTCTGGAGAAAGGAAAGGAAAATGAATCTTCTCAAAGGGCCCTTGAAAAACTGCCCAAGGTTCTCCTGGTGGGTAAATGGTTTTTTATATCAGTCACTCTGGTCTGGAGAGAAACTCCTGCTGGGCCTGAGAGGCAGATTTAGTCTCCTCAGGAGATACTTAAGTGGGTTTCACAGTAATTCAGATGAAAGAAAGGGAGGAGGGTCTCTCCAGAGAACGAGGCTCCTGAGAACGTGTAGAGTTCGGCTCCTGAGTCGGCGTCAGAAAGAGACACACATCCCCCTTCATAGTCCAGAGTCACCCGGATCCTCCTGGGCTTCTCCCTCAGGGACAGACGAGAGTAACCAGGGGAGGTGCAGGCAAAGTACTTCCCTCCCGACTTACTCACAGCCCAGATCCCTCTCTCGGGGCTAAAGGAGAAGTGGACCTTTCTCTCCACAGACTTCCTGGCGACCCCCACAGACCACCCTTCCCCACTTCCCACAGTGACTTCCCAGAAATGTCTGCCTGCTGTGAATCCCTCACGTCCCAACACACAAGAGGAGCATCTGAATCTCTCAGGACTATCAGGCAGGGCTTGAGGTTTGTCTCCCAATCTCATGCTTTTCCGATCCTTGGACAGGATGAGCCAGGGATGGGCTGTGTCTGGATCCAGAGTGACATTTGCTGTTGGGTAGAAGATGAGGGAAAGAGAAGATTAGGCAGAGTCAGCGGAGAGAGAGAGATGGACATCTTAATCCAAGAAACACCCGAAAAACCCAGATTCCCTTTCACATCAAGGCGATTTATTTGCATCACATGCAAGACTGAGACTCCTCCTTGCAGACTCTCATCAGAATAAATAACTTCCTTGTTGATTTTTAACTCAGTTTCCTTCACTTTCTTATATTCAATTTCCATTGTGCCTGCCCTCCTTCCAAACCAGGCATTTTCTAAGGGGAAAACCACCCAGGAAACCTTTTACTCAGCTCTTCTGTGTTATCTAAGGGGAAAGAGAGGAGAACTGGAGGAGGCAGGAGAGGAGAGAAGCTGCTTTCCTCTGACAATATCTGTGGGAATTGGCCTTTGGGGACCTCTGGGTTGGGCTGGGAGATGAAGACCCCCTGTAATAGTAATAATAATAATAATAATAATAATATCATAAACATTTGCATACTGCCCTTCATCTATAGGTCTGAGGGTGGTTCACAGCATTAAAATACAACACAAAACCACATATAGGCTTCCCCTCACTTTTGCGTGGGTTATGTTCTGGGCCCTTGTGCACAAAAGTGAAAATTGTGTTAAGTGGGGAGCCTGTTTATTCCTGCTCTCCATCTCTCTCACCCACTTGGTCTCTCCTTCCTCCCAACCATCTTGGAAGTTTAGGCCTTGCCGCCAGGGAAGAGGAGGCAGGTGGAAGGGCAATTTTACAAAGGACTGCTTATTCCATGCTTCTCTTTGGGATTTCATATATACCATAAGACTAGTTCCCTGGGGGAAGCGGGGAATAACTCAAAAGGTTACCAGTTTGGGGCTGAGACAGGCATGATAGGCAAGTGTAGGGCTGCCCTATTTTGAAGAGCAAGAAAGAGGACACATTGGCCAACTTTGACTTTTAACCATGGATCACTATGATGATTCTCATTTGAAATACCCCTACTACATGTAGGCGATAGAAGCTGTGATATATTGCTAGTAGCAATGTTCTTAACTTTCAACAACAAAAGAAGAATATGAATACATATAGCTCCCTCACTTGCTACATGAAATATTTGGGCACATGTTCACATTTTTCTGAATGTAAGTGTTCACAGAACAATTTATTAACCTGTTGAACATCTGCATGTGGACTCTCCTTAAGGGCAGGGGGATCTTAACTCTTGCCCTCCCGGACTCCTCCTCCAAGATCTTGTAGCTGAGCCAGCGTCCTTTTGGTTCAGCCACACGAGAAGGGATTTTTACAGTATGTCGCTAGCTTAAGATGCTGCTCTGTTGTGATTCTCTGCTGCAGATTAGCCTAATCGGGTGCCTTAGATCTGACTCTAATGCTGGCATAGGCAACCTTGGCCTTCCAGATGTTTTGGGACTACAACTCCTAGCTAACAGGACCAGTGGTCAGGGATGATGGGAATTGTAGTACCGAAACATTTGGAGGGCCGAGGTTGCCTATGCCTGCTCTAATGCAATATTAAAATTTTCATGGGTTCTTGTAAACCAAAAAACTGGACAAAAAAACTTGGGGACATTCTGCCAAATTTTAAAAATCTGCCCCGATACAGATTTTAAGAAATTTTGATCATGAAAACAGAAGACATGGCTGGCGAAAAGAGGACATTTGGCAACCAGACCTGAAAAAGGTTACATGATGGAAAAGCAGCCCAACTCTCTCTAGCCAGGAGTAAAACTCTTCCCTCCTCCGCCTGATCCTTCTGGGAAGTTTCTCTCCCCCTTCAAGTCCACCCTCTCTGCCTTTGTGGCACAAACAGCAGGGCTAAAGTCAAGCGTTGGATGGTTCACAACTGTACAGAAGAGACTCTTGACCCCCCCCAATGAAACACTAGTCGTCCCCCCCATGTACTGAGGTCTCCATGTGAATTTTACCTCTCTGGAGACTTCTGAGTGACTGGACATCTGAGGAAGCAAAAAGAGAGGCTTAATGGTCTACACTGCAATAGTTCAAAGAAAATCTTTTTACAAAACATCACCATAACATAGCATCTGTTGTTTCCTTATTTCAAGCAAAAGATGGCATCGGAAACAAGTAATTGAAAGACAACAACTGTAGGCCTAAGGAATTAAAACAAGTAACCTGTTTAGCTGCGATTCCTGCATTGCAGGGGGTTAGACTAGATCAGGGGTCAGCAAACTTTTTCAGCAGGGGGCCGGTCCACTGTCCCTCAGACCTTGTGGGGGGCCGGACTATATTTGGGGGGGAATGAACAAAATCCTCTGCCCCACAAATAACCCAGAGATGCATTTTAAATAAAAGGACACATTCTACTCATGTGAAAACACGCTGATTCCCGGACAGTCTGCAGGCCGGATTTAGAAGAAGATTGGGCCGGATCCAGCCCCCAGGCCTTAGTTTGCCTACCCATGGACTAGATGATCCTTGGGATCACTTCAAACTCTACTATTCCATGATTCCATGGGGAAATCAGAAATGGTAAACCATACTAGAAAATGGCAGAATACAATCATTCAGAATCCATGAATAAAATGGGAATCTGTACTGGAGGGCTGGAGGAAGGTTAACATCTGCGCCAAATAAACTGGTGGGAAAAAGCTCTTGAAAGTGGAATTTCCAAGCATGCTGACAAACCAAAGGAAGAATCGGCAGAGCTTTACCCTGTAATTCAAAGGGTCTCGTGCAATGGGAAGTCCTCCCTCCTGGAATGGGGCTGATCTCAAAAGCCCCAAAAGAACCTCTGCAGATTGTGTGGAGGGAAAACAAAATGCAAGGGAGGTTCCCTATACATGAGAACGCGACAAGATGGACATTGGACTGACCCTGCATGATCCTCCTTGATGGCTTTTGTAGATATTGTAAGACTCTGAGGGTTTTCCCTACAAACAAGCAGTATATAGATTTTATGAAAGAAAGCAAAATCTATAAAATCGAGGGGGAAACCAGGATACTAGTCTATAGGCAGGAGTAAAACTCAGACTGGTGTGCGGGTTCCTCACAGGGACAAGCTCTGCCCCCAGTCCAAGCCTTCAAACCCTCTGCCAGTTCATTCATGGGACAGACAAAGAGCCCAAACCCCTAGAGGACTGTTTCCCAGAGTGACACCATTGATGGGGGTCCCAAAGTCTGCAGAACAGACGGTTTAACACCCATGAAATATCAGTCTCCATCCCTCCTGTCAAATTGTTCCTCCCCTGGAAATTTACCTTTCTGAGTCTGTTTTCTGTATAACGCAGCATCTGAGGAAGCAAAAAGATATAACGTGTAAGGGCAACACTCTTCCTCCTGAAATAAATCTCCATACAAAAGTAACACTTCATAATGTGGCATCCTCAAATTGACTCCATTCAGAGCAGGAGAGCCTCCAAAAGGACAACCCCAGATTGTGTAGACTGGTAACCAAAAGGAAAAGGAGGTTCCATATAATTGAAAAGAGATACACTCTGGTTCAGGCTTTCTTTACAGGATCCAGCGTCACAATATACACGGGCCATTCTGGGGGACAGGAAATGAAGGCTGGAGCCCCAAGAAGGAAGGGATCCTGGGGTTACTCAATTCCATGCAGTAAGAGCCTGGCATGTTCAGTTCTGAAGAAATAATAGAATTCCATGTGTGAAATCCTGGCAGCGAATTTTCATTACCTTTCCATTGTTTCATTGCATCTTCCACAAGGTGATTTACATCACAGGATTCCAAGATCCTGTTCCTCAGTTCTGGAGGGAAAGGCAGTGGATTCTCTGGACTCTCTCTTTTCTCATACCTGGTGAAAAGAAAAACAATGTCTGCACATTAAAATCCACAATTTCTGTTAACGGAAAAGAAAGGAATTGAGAGGAGGAAGTTGGCTGTGGAAGCAGCAGAATCATATGGTATCAAGGGGCAGGAATTGTCTGAGGGTGATGAGAGCACAGACACATTTCCTTTCTCTAGATGTCCCCAGAGAAGGGGTGAGGAAGAAAAAGAGACGCACTTTTGTTGTTAAATATAAATACTACAGCCGGAATATGGTCAAGAAAATAGCCAATTCCTGCTCCTTGGTGAGAAATCGCCCCCTCCCAAGCAGCTCTATGGGGCAGGAGTTTGCTTGGGACAGGGTGGGGGGCCGGCAGAGTGTTTGCTGCAGAGTGACTGAACTGGTCAGTCTAGAAGGAAACAACGAAGGCAGGCACGTCCAACTCCCAAGAGACTGAGATCTCCTCACAGTATAAAAAGACCAACTGTGATCTACCCGTTGTCAAGCCCCAAAGAGGGGGCCCTGCTTTTACCTCTGAGATGCCTCAGGGAGTGAGTCCTCCAGTCTCCCCCCTGCAGCCCCCGGGGGGCCATGTCTGAGGTTCTTGCATCCCGGCCTCATGGAGGGATGCTAATGGAAATGAGCCAGATCCACTTACCTCTGCAAGGTGCTTCTCACATCCTAGAGGGGAAAAGAGAAGGGAATTCACTGCACCCCACAGGCCACACTAGGAAGACCCCCTCAGACCCTGCCCCTCAGAAGTCAGTCTGCCTGGCACATGGCAAGGTTTTGGGTAGGAATGGCTGAATCAGCCAGTTTTGGTTTCTCACAGCTTTTATTTCTCCAATCTGAAATTATTAATTTTTCCAGGATGAAGTTCTCCACATTTCCACATCAGTTTGCAATTCTTGTTGAAAATCCTTATGAAAATCCACCAGCATTTAAGGGAATCTCATGTTTATGGATTCAATAGAAGATTCCAACCCATCTCATGTCTTAGATTATAATTTATTAACTTTAATCCCGTTTGCATTGTGCAATTCAGACGTAAGTAAGCCTACAGGATAGTCCTACCAGGGAACTGTCCCAAATTGTCTTCCACAGAAGTCCCCAAATTTCACATTCTACTTTCCAACTAGAAATAAAAAAGCACCTGCAGCATAAAATGCCTCCAAAGGGCTAATAAAACAGCTCAGTGTTTATTCTTCCTCCACACTTCTGCTTTTCCTGTACCCAGAAAACACGGGTCCAAGAGGTTTTGCCTTTGCCCTGCCGCTTTCCCTCAGGGAAAACCTGCTCCTTAGTTCAACATCTAAGCAAACGTCAATCCGGAGAAAACCAGGCTGACGTTTGCTCTCATTCAGCTGTAGAGAGCAGGTTTTCCTGGAGGAAGGGGGTGGGACAGGATGAGTCCCTCTGTCTTGCTCTTTCGGCACTGTGACCGAGCACCATTTTGGGCTGATCTGAATCCATTGTGAAGGGGATCAACCAAGAAGTTGTGGAGGGAAGTGGAAAAGAAGGTTGGCCAAGAGACTGGCTCATGTCGGAAGGAGGCCTGAACTCATCCTCGCTGAAGCCCAGCCCAGGGCAGGAAGGCAGCATTGCCAAGAAGGAAGGCATTTGGAGACAAATCATCAGCAAAGAGCAGAAGATCATCTCTCGTTCCATCAAGAACACAGAAGAATCTCTAGTCTGCATTCAGGTGAGTTAAGCATCCCAGGTCTCTTGGGTCTTCCTGTCCATTACATACCTGACTGGAGGCTCCATCATCTGAGCCCCTGCACTCCTTGCATACATGAAAGAGACACATAAAGGATTGGAGGCAGCCTTTTCCTGGAGCCTTGGGCTGCTCCTGCCACCATCTTACCTGCAGCAGTTCACTCGCTGGCTGCTGACCCTTCTCCTCCATCTCCTGGATGATCCTCTCAAGAGAGGAGAGTTTCCTGGAGAGTCTGGCCAGCTGCTCATCCCTTCTCCCTGCAATCTCCTTCTCCACCTCTTCCACATCACTCAGCAGACCTTTTTCTTGTTCTTCCAGGAACTGGCGCAGTTCTCTGAACTTCTCCACAATCTTCAGCCTCTCTGTTTCTGTTAATTTCTGCAAGAAAAGAGGAGGTCTGAGTGTGTTTGGTGCTTAGCCTCAAAACAGCAGAAAGAAAATTATGAGAAGTCCGCAGGGAGGACACTTCTGATTTTTCTATAGACATGAAACCTCCAGTGGCTAAAGATGTAAACCTATATTTTGAGGGGAGGCCCTCTCCATTGCTGTTTCTGTTGACTTCTATTTTGCAGACGGATACAGCCTAAAGGAAGGAGCTCTTTTTGCCTAGTCATGGATTTTCCCTGCATGTTTTGGGGCCTGGCATAACCAGAGTTCAGAGCTGTTTAGAGATCACCCAGGGACATAAAACACCCCTCAGCTTAGACTGGAGCCATTTAGGTGTTGGAAGGCAACAGAAACAGAGGAGGAGGAGTTCATCCCCACAGCTCCCCTGTTTTCTTTAAAGGTTCATAATGGCCTGAGTTTACTTAAAATGAACAAGAGAGCACATTTAGAAAGACAATTCTTTAGTAGAATTTATGGTAAATCAGGATTTGGATTGAAATGCTTCCACCCTTTCAGCTCACAAGTCCTCAGGCTTCTCCTTGACTGCTATTCACATAATAAATGACAAGGGGAAATAAACTCCATTTAGCTGCATTCAAAGGTGAACTTGCCTAATTCGCAATCCTTTGAAAAATACGGAGACCGAAACAGAGCAATCCTTTGAAATTCACACCTCTGATACTTTCAAGCTTGACCCAGCCAGGTAGTATTCACAAAAAAATGTATTTATGAGGGTAAAGTACAGATCAAAATATTTATACAAGGAGGTAGCTACCCTAACATCTGATTCATTTTCAGAACAATAAATTAATAAACAGACATATGAAAAATGAGAAATGGGGAGAAGCTCAGATGGGCAGATTTCCCCATCACTTCTCAGTCCTGACTCAATTCTTCTTCCTCTTCTTCTTCCTCCTCTTCTTTATTATTGAATTTATATACTGCCCTATACCTGGAGGTCTCAAGTGCTTCTTCCCTGTCTAGTAACAACAGAGACACTTACCAGGAGGTCTTTGCTTTCCTTGTCCAGATCTGCTTGATGGGCCAGAATTTCCTCTCTCTCTTTCCTCAGAATCTCCAGGCGGTGACAGATCTCTCCCTAAAGAGAAAAGGAAAAACTCAGCTTTGATTGAGACACACAGAGAGATGAAAACCACAATGGCTTCTTGCGCCCAGTAGCCTTGCTATAATAGCAAAGTAGTTTCCTGGAGGAAATAAAAGCACAGAGGTTTTCAGCATTTTGGGGTCCACGGCTCCATGGATCAGCTACATTATTTCTGCAGCACCCCTGTGGGGCTCAGGATCCCAGTTAGGTCCCCCCTTGCCTGCAGAGCTGGCAGCCCCATACCTTTTCTCACACACCCTCCCTTGTGGAGTGATCTCTCAGCCTCCTCTCCTTTCCTTGGGAGTCCCAGCCTGACTTCTCATCTTGAGGTCTCAGGGAGAAGTGGGAAGAGGAGGAGGAAGAGGAGGAGGAAGGGCTAAGGCAGGTTCCAACCTGGGACGTATCAGTTTAGCATCAAAGAGGTACTGAGGTCAGCCCAAGAGGCGAGAGATGCAGAGATAGACCAGAGCTTCTCAAAACTTCACCCATTCCAAACCCCTCTTTCGGGTCAGATGGCAATTCAGGTTTTCTGCTATTTGTCAGTTATTTTCTCTGCAGTAGCCAGAGCCCAAGTGTGCTTGGGCCACCAGGGAGATTTAAGTGCTGCAGCTTCTTCCATTTCTGGGCCAAAGAAGTTCTGGCTGCGGCCAGAATCCACCCAAGTAGCTCCTTTGGTCAGAAGATTGCTGTCTGGTCCTCCCCCCAGTTCAAAGGGACCAGCTTCTTTTCAGTATTATTACTATTTCGTGGCATTAGTAGCACTGCATGGCACAGGAGCATTTTTGCACCACTGTAGTAGAACAAGTGATTTTTTAAAAAAGGGATTAAAAGGCACTATATATAGTATATAATTGCACAGGTCCAATTCCGAGTTGCCATGAAAACGTCATCTTCCCCCCTGGTCTTTGCAGATGCTACTTTGAACCACAGAGTCCTTTGCCATTGGGGGGGGGGAGGAGATCCTCAGCCCCCCCCCCCGCAAACCTCCATGGCACCCCCAGAATAAGCCACCAGTAGGTGCTTCCACTCCCCACTCCCAAATCTGCTTCCAAGAGATACTTGGGGGGGGGGATCCTGACCGTCTGGTCAATTCCTGGCTAACAGTCCCCCCCCCCACTGTCCCCTTGCTGCTCTCTGTTTTGCAGGGCATTGAGGAGGAATCCTGGTAACCAAAGGAGACATGTACTTAGTTGTCTATGTGCCATTTACATCTCTACTGTTCTAAATATGTACAAAGCAGCCTTTCAGGGGGATGTGGACGAGGTTAACCCTTTCTCTCCCTGCCAAGGTCCCAGTTCAAATCTTTGAAGCTGCTGTGAGTATTTCCAGATCCCCTTGTCCCCCTGGCAGAGAGAAAGACTTCAACTCCCCCCTCCAGCCATCTCAGGAGCCCCCAGGCTTCCCCTGGGCTGCTTCCAAGGCGATAAACAACGACCAATCGATGCCATGCCTACTTTGGACCTGAGAAGTAAAAAGAAAACCTCCCAGGAAGAATCCACAGCTATTTATTTCTCCCCCTCCAGATCCAGGGATCTCCTACCTTGTATTCCTCCAAAGCCTCTTCCAGAGGAATCACCTTGTGATTTTCATGTTCCTTTGACTTGTCACACACCAGGCAGATGGGGGCTTCGTGGACTTTGCAGAAGAGCTTGAGGGGCTCCTGGTGCTTCTCACAGACTCCTCCTTTCCCTCCTTCCTCCTTTCCACAGACTCCTCCTTTCCCTCCTTCCTCCTTTCCCTCTTGGAGGCTGAGATTCTGGGCTATTTCTGCCACATTAGCCAGTTGCCGGTTGGAGACGAGGCTCCTTCTCTGGACTCTTTCTCTGCACTGAGGGCAGGAAGCCTCTGCCTCCGATTCCCCCCAGAACAGGACCAAGCAGGATCGGCAGAAGTTGTGCCCACACTCTGGGATGGTCACTGGATCCTTGAAGTAATCCAGGCAGATGGAGCAAGTGGCTTCATCACGGAGACGCTGGATGTGACCCCCCGCAGCAGCCATGGCTCCCTCGCGCTGAAGACTCAGTTAAGTTTCGTTTTCTCACTTTTCAGCTACTGGGAGTTTCCCCTTCCTGGAAATGACTCAGAAACTCAGTGACCACGTGATCTTTTTAAAAAAATAATAATGTCCCCAGGTCTTTGCATTTGCTGAATGTTTTCTCAAGCGGCGGAGAATGCTTCAGGATTGCCTCCTGTTAATAAACAAAAATCATCCTTGTAGGTTGATTGACCACCAGAACATCCACACAGGAGAGAAGCCTCACACAGGCCCTGAGTGCAGGAAAAACTTTTCTCAGTGAGATATGGTGATTAAACACCAAAGGACCCACGCAGAGGAAAAGTGCCACATTGCACAGAAACAAAGAGGGAGAAATGTTGGTTACAACCTGATTTGCAGTGGAGAACACACACCTTATCTAGGTCACAAGACATAGGCGGATGGCCACTTCTTGTTGTTAATTCAAGAAAGTTCTCTGTTGAGGCTTCCTGCCCCAGGGGGGGACAAACAAAACTGCCCACCCCCTGCTCTGGTCCCCACGATGGAGGCAGGGAGACAGAGACACATTATATCCATGTTGCAGATTCTCATAGCACTAGAAGTCGTGGCCCCCAAACAAAGCTGATTGTTTGGAGATGCAGGACAGAAAAAAGCATTTTGTTGTGGAGTGCATAAATGAACTATGGAACTCACTGCCACTGGAGGCAAAGATGGCAACCAACTTAAAATCATGGAATGGCAGAGTTGAACGGTACAACCAGGGTCACCTAGTCCAGATCTCTGCAGTGAAGGAATCTTTTGCCCAAAGTGGTGCTCAAGCCAGTGACCCTTAGATTAAGACTATCCTGCTCCACCCATTGAGCTGGGGACAAGACAAGGGGACAAATTCATGGACCACTAGGCTGTGAAGCACAACGGTTCTGCTCTGCCTCCACAGTCCAGAGGCAGCAGGCTTCTAAATCTCAGGTGCTGGAAACTGCGGGGCGTGGGGGGAGGCTGGTTTTGCTCTCTGGTTCTGCTTGCAGGTGTCCCACAGGCGTCTGGGTGGCCCCTCCTGGGCGGTGGACCAAATGGGACACTTTTGTGTCCTTCCATGCGGTGAGTGAAAACTCAAGGGAAACTTGTAATGACACACAAACATCGCCAACATCATATAGGGGGTGGAACAAGGGGAGGTGGCTCTCAGGCAGGTGTGTGGGGGGTGGTGTCTTTATTTTGACATGTGCCACCACCCCCGTAGGAAACGCAGGAAAAGGAGATCAGGCTGCACAGGCCAGTAGTCAGCGGCCCTGATAGTGGAGCCGGAGAGAGTCCTGCCTGATCTTTGAGAGAGTTCAATTCCACAGGCATTTGTTGTTCTAGCTCTTAGCATCCCAGGAGAGAAATCAGATGCAGCTGGTACTGAAAAGACCCTCCTTGGGGGAGCATTGTGCATTTGATGTGGGGCTGAGGAACACAGGGAAGGTGTCCTGTGAAATGTATAGGGCAGCACAGCCCATGGGGCCCCCTCCGGAAGCGGCCGGACTGCAGCTCCCATCCTCTCTGACCCCTGGTCATGCTGGATGGGTCAGAGGGGAGTCCAGCATTATCCAGAGGACACCCCATTTGCTGCCCCCGATATACAGAATCCAGCCTGTAAATACGGAACGCTAATGCATCAACCCTAAACACATATAACAGGGCCGAAGCCCCACTCAATGCAATGAGCTTTATTTCTGACAAAGTGTGGAGATGGTGAGGCTGTATTCGCAGAGGGCATTTGAAGCTGATGCCCTGTTCAATTACTTTTTTATTTTCTTCCCATCTCAGGTCTCCAGCCAGCCTGCCTGATGTGGGGGTTCATTTTGTACTCCTCTATTAAACCAATTATGCATGCATTTTCACAGCTACATAAGATATTGTGGGGAGAGGAAGGTTTCGTAGAATTGCAGAGGTGCGAGGGATCCTGAGGGTCATCTAGTCCCACCCCCTGCAGCGCAGGAAACCTTTGCCGAACGTGGGGCTCCAACCCACAACCCGGGGATTAAGAGCCTCGTGCTCTGCCAAATCAGACATCTCAAAAGGAAAACAAGACCGAAGGTGAGGAAAAGATGATTTATTGGGACTGTTAAAAGTGTGACTGTCTCTTTAAGAAGAAGTGAGCTGAAGAGGGAATTCTGGAGAAAGGAAGGAAAATGAATCTTCTCAAAGGGCCCTTGGAAAACTGCCCAAGGTTATATAAGGATCTGCTGGAAAATAAAACTCCTAGGTGGGTATCACCAATGGAGGCTAAGGAGGTGAAGAAACTTAATATGGAATCTAAATGGCCAAAATATTTTGAAATCTTAGAACAAGAAAGTGGCAAATTTAAATTACAGAGTTTTGAGAAAATAAAGTCCAAGGTACGAGATTGGCTCCATTATTACCAAATAATGGAGACTTTTAAACAAGACAGGAAAATTGGTTTCCAGGTGGAGAAATTGAAATTAGAAACAGAACTGCTAGAACCCAATACTAAGAATCTATCAAGAATGTATAATCTGTTGCTGAGGTGGAATACAATAGATGAGACAGTTAAGTCAGTTATGATTAAATGGGCACAGGACATAGGTCATGACATTATGTTTGCTGACTGGGAACAGTTATGGACCACCGGTATTAAATTTACCGCATGTAATGGTGTCAGAGCTGCCTCTAGGTCCCAGCTCACAGAGGACCAACGCTAGTCAGTAATAATGTACAAAAGTCTTTATTGAAGTCCAGTTTCCATTTCCAAGCCGCAGCGTGCAGCTCTACGTCTTAGAACCTAGATCGGCGAAGCTCCGTCTGAGTCTCCACCCCCTGTACACCAGTTTAAGACTCTAGCCTTACTCCACCTCTTCCGTTGCTCTTTCCTCCTCTGGGTCCTTCTGCCCCCCGGGGTCTCCTCCTTTCTGGACTCTTCTGACGCTGACCCCCCTGACTCTTGTCCCTCCTTTCGGCGGGCTTTAGGACCTGGCTCCCTACCCGGGCTACCTGCTGTGCCGCTCGCCTGTACATTTGAACTTGGCGCACGCGCCCAGCCTCCAACTTTCCTCTTGACCGTTTCCGCGCTCTCCGATGGAGGCGTGGTCAATCCTGACTCATCTCCTCCCGCTGGTGGTGAGCAGCCTGATCCCGATACCTGGGACTCCTCCCCCCCACTGCGCTCTGGTGGGGAAGCTGGTCCTGATTTCCAACTGCTGCTCTCTGAGTCCCCTCTGGCCCCTTCTTCCTGGGGTGTCCCCCTAGGCACCCCCCTTGCTCTGACCATGGGCGCCCCCTTCAGTGAATCTTCCGATTTGCTGGAAAGACTCAGGGACCTCGGACCACTGTCATCGCTTACGCTCCCTTCGGATTCCTCCCCCTCGCTCTCCATTTCCTCCCTCTCCTGTGCCTCTGCTCCTGAGCCCCTGACATCCATCCCCCCTCGAAGCCCCCCCCTTCCCCCCTTCAGGTGTGGGTTCTGGGTGCTCCATCGTTGTGGGGGTTCGTCCCCCGTGGCGTGCATCCAGCCGGATAAGTCCGGATAGTCCTCCATGTCCTCGCCGACGGCGATCTCCTCTGCTTCCATCTCTTTGCCCCCGTGCTCGAACCCAAAATCCTCCCCCAATACGTCCATGTCCGTCTCCCCCCCAGTCGCCTCGGGGGATGCTGCCTGCCAAGGCCCCTCCAGCAGCTCCCTGCTCCAGCCCCCCTCCGGTCGATTGTCCCACCAATAAGAGCGGTCTGTGGCAGACCCCGAGGGTGATCCCTCCGGGGAACGTGTGTCGGGTGCTGGTTCCTCGTCCGATGAGAACCCCTGGAACATGCTGGCTGAAAGTGTTGGTGTGAAAAGATATTCATCGAAATAATCTGCCGGCATAGGTCTGTGTGGGAAGAGTGCGTGGAACTCGTCCTTGAGGTAGTGCTCCTCCACCGCATAGTACGGCACCCAGCTGTTGGCGCTGGCCGGGGTACCTTCCCTGGAGAGGAGATACTCAACCCCCTCTTCCCCCCATCTCGAGTCTAAAATCTCTGTGACCTCGTTGAGAGGCTCCCCCCTTGGTGGCCCCCCGTCCGTGGGCGTTTCCCTGAGTGGGCCTGGTGCCGTCCCTGGCGCCTGAAACCGGTGAGGTGCCTTGTAGGGCGTGAGCACTGATCTATGAAAGACCGAGTGCATTCTGGATCCCTCCGGAAGTGTCAACCGGAAGGCCACTGGATTGATCCGTGCCTCGACTTGGTAAGGCCCTATCTGCTTATGTGCGAGCTTCTTCTTTGCTAACGATCTGGCCGGTACTGCCTGGGCTGCTAGCCAGACCCAGTCTCCCACCTGTATGTCTTCCCCAACCCTTCTGTGTCTGTCAGCCTGCAGCTTGTATGCGTGTTTCGCTAGTTCTAACTGCCTTCGGAGCTGTTCGTGGACCTCCTGCAACTCCAACACGAAGGCGTCTGCTGCCTGTGGCTCCCCCTCCCCCACGCTCTCTAATCCCGGGAAGGTTCTGGGATGCCTCCCATTGTTTGCGTAGAACGGTGTCACCCCCGTGGACACGTGCTTCATGTCGTTGTAGGCGAACTCGGCGAGCGGCAGGTAGTCCACCCATGTCGCAGGCTGCTGATTCGCGTAGCATCTCAGGTACTGCTGCATGATGGCGTTGACCCTCTCCGCTTGTCCGTTGGTCTGCGGGTGTCTCGCCGACGCTAGGTTGACCTTGACGTTCAGGATGCCCATCAGCTTCTGCCAGAAGTTCGAGATGAACTGGCGCCCCCGGTCGGACAGGATAGACTGCGGTAGACCGTGAACCTTGAACACGTGGTCTATGAACAGTTTGGCGGTCTGTTCCGCCGTGGCCACCTTCGCGCACGGAATGAAGTGGGCCATTTTGGTGAACATGTCCACCACCACGAGAACTGCTGTCTTGCCCCGCGAGCTGGGTAGGTAGATCCGTGACAAAGTCTAGAGCCACCCTCTCCCACGGTTCGAGCGGTGTCTGCAGCGGTTCCAGCAGTCCCGCCGGTGGTCTGTGCACTGGTTTGGCCCTTCGGCATGTGTCGCACCTCGTGACGTAATCCGCGACTTCCCCCCGCATCTTGGGCCACCAAAAGTCTCTGGCTACTAATTCTACAGTCTTCTCTTTGCCAAAGTGCCCGGCGGTGGGTGCGTCGTGCAACTGCTGCAGTACCTTCGCGCGGAGGTCGTCTCCCGGTAAGTAGAGGGCCCCTTTGCGGATGAGCAATCCGTCGCGTATCTGGAACTCATCGTCCTTCGCCGTGCCACTGCGCACCTCCTCCATCTTGGCTCGTGCGAAGGAGTCCGCCTGCAGCGCGCGACGTACAGCGTCCAGGTCCACGGTTGCCGAAGCGCACGCCCACGCTTTCGGTGCGAAAATGTGCTTGGCCGCCGCCGGTGCCGCCTCCTCGAGATACTGCGGCTTCCTGGACAGTGCATCCGCCATGACGTTGTTGTCGCCTGGGATGTACTCTATCCTGAAGTCGAAATCTGCAAAGAACTCCGCCCAGCGTATGTGCCTCTGGTTCAGGAACCTTGCCGTGCGCCAGTACTCCAGGTTCTTATGGTCTGTGTGGACCTGCACTGTGTGTTTGGCTCCGATGAGGAAGTGCCGCCACGCCTTGAATGCTGCATGAATGGCCAGCAACTCCCTGTCCCAGATGGTGTAGTTCTGCTCCGACTTGCTGAGCTTCCTGGAGTAGAAAGCGCACGGCCTCCAGTCCCCATGCGGATCTTGCTGCAACAGGACCGCTCCCACGGCCCTGTCTGAGGCGTCTGTTTCAACCCTCAGCGGTCTGCTGGGATTCACATGCAGTAGCTGCTCTTCGGACGCGAAGAGACGCTTGAGTTTCTGAAAGGACTGCTCCGCCTGCTCCGTCCAGATGAACTTCTTCTTCTTGGAGCTGAGCGTGTCGGTAATGGCCGCCGTCTGCATAGCGAACCCTTTGATGAACTTGCGATAAAAGTTTGCAAAGCCGATGAACTTCTGGACCTCCTTCCGATTGCGAGGGCTCTTCCAGTCCAACACTGAGCGGACCTTGGCGCTGTCCATGGCGAGCCCCTTGTCCGATAATTTGTAGCCCAGGAAATCCACCTCCGTCATGTCGAACTGGCACTTCTCCAGCTTGGCGTACAGTCTGTGCTCCCGTAGTCTCTGCAGAACTTCCTTTACATCCCTCTCGTGAGCCTCCTGTGATTCTGAGAATATCAGGATGTCGTCCAGGAAGCAGACGCACTTCTTGTAGAGGAGTCCCGCTAACACGTGATGCATGAATGCTTGGAAACAGTGGGAGCCATTTTGTAATCCAAACGGCATAACTCTGTATTCATAGCTGCCCAGGGGCGTGAACATGGCCGTCTTCAACTCGTCGCCCTCCCGTATGCGAATAAGGTTGTACGCCCCTCGCAGATCCAACTTGGTGAAAACGCGTCCTTTTCTCACCGTCGCGAGCAGGTCGTCGATTTTGGGCATGGGGAAGGCCGTGGGCTTGGTTTTCGAATTTAGAATTCTATAATCCACCACAAGCCTCTTTTGGGGCGTGTCTTTTTTCTTCACGAAGAATACGGGACTGCCCCCCACTGCTTTGGATTCCCGGATGAAACCGCGCTTCAAATGTGATCTATGAACTCCCTGAGTTCCTGCAATTCGTCTTCAGACATGGAATACAGTTTCCCTGTCGGTAGCGTCGCCCCCGGCAGGAGGTCAATCTTGCAGTCATAGGACCTGTGGGGAGGTAGCTTGTCCGCTTCCTTCTCGCAGAAAACCTCCAAAAACGCTGCGTACTTGTGGGGCACTGCTTGCAGCGTGCCTAATCGTAGCTGCGGGTCATCCTCTTCCCCTTCCGGGCTAGGCAAAATGCAGTGTTCTGCACAGTAGGAGGAGCCGAAAGTCAGTTGGCGCTGGTACCATGCCAATGCTGGGCTGTGCCTGTGCAGCCAACTCATGCCCAATACTACAGGCGTGTCCGACAGGTGGGTGACATTGAAGCTGATGACTTCCTGGTGATTTCCAATTTGCATCACCATCGGCGGTGTTTGCTTGACCACCTGCCCCCCCAGCAATTCCCTTCCATCCACCGTGACAACTTTCAGGGGCAGCGTGGCTGGGAGGAGCGCTATGCTGTGTTGCTTGATGAAATCCAGTCCTATAAAGTCTGCATTACTACCAGAGTCAATGGTAATGGGCACTTCCATAGTGAGTCCATTGGGTATCTGGAGCGATGCAGTGAGTTGCACCACTGGTTTGGGCGGGAGTGGGTCTGTGGGCTGCAAAATTTCTGGGGACTGCTTCACTGACTCGTCTGGCTGGGCCCCAGTGCCTCTGCTTCCAGCCAGACTCTGTCGTTTCCCTGCTGTGGTTCTCTCTGCTGATTTGCCTCTGTTACGGTTGCGGAGGCTGCAGTGTGCTTGTGGAGCCTCTGGGGACACTCTTTCGCCATGTGCTGAGCACTGTCGCAGATGTAACACTGCCTGTTCCCTCTAGGAGGCTTCGCTTTGACTGCTCCCGGTGTTAGGGCTCTGGTTGCTGATTGAGCCCTTGCACCACCTATCTCCATCGGTTCCTCTCCCCCTCCCAGCGGAGGCGTGGATTGAGCGCGCGCTGCATCCCTGGGAAAGAAGGGAGTTGCTCTCGCTGGCGTGCGTCCCCAACGCCCTTCGTCTTTGCTCCAAGGACGTTCTTCCAGACGCACCCCAATCGTCAGCGCCCTCTGGACAACTTCCTGAGTGCTCTGGGGTCTTTCCCCCCTTGCAATTTCGTCTTTCACAGCTCCATTCAACCCTTCCCAGAAAAGGTCTCTGACTGCAGCTGAATCTTTCTCCCATCCCAGCGCATTGACCAATGCAAAAAAGCGGGAATGATACTGCCTTACAGTGGCTCTCCCTTGTTTCAGTCCATGTACCTCTTTTCTGGCGATATCAACGTCTATTGTTGATAAAAAACACGCATCCATCGCTTTAATGAAGGCATGCGCACTTTGGAGTGCCGGATCCTTATCTCTCCACAGATTGCGCAGCCACGCTTTAGCTTCTCCATGCAAATAAGTTAATATAAATCCCACTTTCTCCTGCTCATCTCTAAAGTCTTTCTCCAGCAACTGCAGCGCAAACACCACGTCTGCTCGGAAGTTAGGGTACTGCTGCAGACTCCCATCGAAATGAGACACAAGGCTGCCTCCTCTCTTTCCCAGCCCAATCCCCTCTGGTCTGGCTCCTGGTAGCCCCTGCTTAGTCAACATATCCAACCTGGTTTGCAGATCCCTGCAGGCGGCAGCTGCTTCGTCTTCCCTCTTCCTGGATGCTAGTATCTCCGCGTTAAGTTGCGTCACTGCATTTTGCAGGGCTGCCATTTGGTCTTCGGTAGTCATCTTGTCCTGCTTTTGTGAGCTCGCGAAGCACCAATCTTCGCCCCTCGCTGCGTCCACTCACGTTGCGAGGTTTTTGTTGTGAGACGGAGCTTACTGTCAGAGCTGCCTCTAGGTCCCAGCTCACAGAGGACCAACGCTAGTCAGTAATAATGTACAAAAGTCTTTATTGAAGTCCAGTTTCCATTTCCAAGCCGCAGCGTGCAGCTCTACGTCTTAGAACCTAGATCGGCGAAGCTCCGTCTGAGTCTCCACCCCCTGTACACCAGTTTAAGACTCTAGCCTTACTCCACCTCTTCCGTTGCTCTTTCCTCCTCTGGGTCCTTCTGCCCCCCGGGGTCTCCTCCTTTCTGGACTCTTCTGACGCTGACCCCCCTGACTCTTGTCCCTCCTTTCGGCGGGCTTTAGGACCTGGCTCCCTACCCGGGCTACCTGCTGTGCCGCTCGCCTGTACATTTGAACTTGGCGCACGCGCCCAGCCTCCAACTTTCCTCTTGACCGTTTCCGCGCTCTCCGATGGAGGCGTGGTCAATCCTGACTCATCTCCTCCCGCTGGTGGTGAGCAGCCTGATCCCGATACCTGGGACTCCTCCCCCCCACTGCGCTCTGGTGGGGAAGCTGGTCCTGATTTCCAACTGCTGCTCTCTGAGTCCCCTCTGGCCCCTTCTTCCTGGGGTGTCCCCCTAGGCACCCCCCTTGCTCTGACCATGGGCGCCCCCTTCAGTGAATCTTCCGATTTGCTGGAAAGACTCAGGGACCTCGGACCACTGTCATCGCTTACGCTCCCTTCGGATTCCTCCCCCTCGCTCTCCATTTCCTCCCTCTCCTGTGCCTCTGCTCCTGAGCCCCTGACAAATGCCATAAGAGAAAATATTATGAAAATGATTTATAGGTGGTACATGACCCCAGTCAAGCTTGCGAAGATTTATCATCTGCCCAATAGTAAATGTTGGAAATGTAATGAGACTGAAGGTACTTTCTTTCACCTCTGGTGGACCTGCCCAAAGATTAAAGCCTTTTGGGAAATGATTTACAATGAAATTAAGAAGGTATTTAAATGTACTTTTAATAAGAAACCAGAGGCATTTCTCTTGGGCATGGTCGGCCAGTTGGTGTCAAGGAAGGACAAGACCTTTTTTATGTACGCCACTACAGCAGCAAGGATTCTTCTAGCAAAGTATTGGAAGACACAAGAACTACCCACATTGGAAGAATGGCAGACGAAAGTGATTGACTTTATGGGACTGGCAGAGATGACTGGCAGAATCCGTGACCAAGAGAAAGAGACGGTGGAGGAAGACTGGAAGAAATTCAAAGCATATCTTAAGAACTGTTACAAAACTGAGGAGTGTTAAAATGTCAAGGGGAAGGAAGATGTAGAATTACAGCTGAAATTGTTTGATGATTTAAGGTGAAACTGAGAAAGAGAATAAGTTTAAATTTAATTGGCAAAAAGGGTTGCTGAAAAAATGTAAAATAAGGATGCAAAAAGGGTGAGGTATGGGGAAGTCCGAGAAAAGAGGTTTATGAAAATGAGCTTAAGAAATTATATTTGTGTGTTTGTTTGTTTTTTCTTTTTCTTTTTGATGTTTGTATGTTGTTGTTGTCTGGTCTTAAAATTTGGAAAATTAATAAAAAATCATTTAAAAAAAAAACTGCCCAAGGTTCTCCTGGTGGGTAAATGTTTTTTATATCAGTCACTCTGGTCTGGAGAGAAACTCCTGCTGGGCCTGAGAGGCAGATTTAGTCTCCTCAGGAGATACTGAGGTGGGTTTCAAAGCAATTCAGATGAAAGAAAGGGAGGAGGGTCTCTCCAGAGAACGAGGCTCCTGAGAACGTGTAGAGTTCGGCTCCTGAGTCAGCGTCAGAAAAAGACACACATCCCCCTTCATAGTCCAGAGTCACCCGGATCCTCCTGGGCTTCTCCCTCAGGGAAAGAGGAGAGGAAACAGGGGAGATGCAGGCCCAGGACGCCCATCCCCACTTCTCCACAGCCCAGATCCCTCTCTCAGGGCTAAAGGAGAAGCTGCCCTTTCTCCTCACGGACTTCCTGGCGACCCCCAGAGTCCAATATTCCCCACTTTCCACAGTGACTTCCCAGAAATGTCTGCCTGCTGTGAATCCCTCACGTCCCAACACACAAGAGGAGCATCTGAATCTCTCCGGATTGTCAGGCAGGGCTTGAGGTTTGTCTCCCAATCTCACGCTTTTCCGATCCTCCGATAGGATGAGCCTGGGATGGGCTGTGTCTGGATCCAGAGTGACATTTGCTGTTGGGGAGAAGATGAGGGAAAGAGAAGATCAGGCAGAGTCAGTAGAGAGAGAGATGGACATCCTAATCCAAGAAACACCTGAAAAACCCAGATTCCCTTTCAGATCAAGGGGATTTCCTTGCTTCGCATGCAAGACTGAGACTCCTCCTTGCAGACACTCATCAGAATAAATATCTTCCTTGTTGGTTTTAAAATCACTTTCCTTCACTTTCTTATATTCAATGTCCATTGTGCCTGCCCTCCTCTCAACCCAGGCATTTTCTAAGAGGAAAAACCAGCCAGGAAACCTTTTACTCAGCTCTTTTGTGTTATCTAAGGGGGAAGAGAGGAGAACTGGAGGAGGCAGGAGAGGGGAGAAGCTGCTTTGCTCCGACAATCTCTGTGGGAAATGGCCTTTGGGGACCTCTGGGTTGGGATAAGGGAGGAGGACCCCCTGTTCCAATAATAATAATAATAATAATAATAATAATAATAATAATAATAATAAATAATATCAACATTTGCATACTGCCCTCCATCTATAGGTCTGAGGGTGGTCCAGAGCATTAAAATACAACACAAAACCACATATAGGCTTCCCCTCACTTTTGCGTGGGTTATGTTCTGGGCCCTTGTGCACAAAAGTGAAAATTGTGTTAAGTGGGGAGCCTGTTTATTCCTGCTCTCCATCTCTCTCACCCACTTGGTCTCTCCTTCCTCCCAACCATCTTGGAAGTTTAGGCCTTGCCGCCAGGGAAGAGGAGGCAGGTGGAAGGGCAATTTTACAAAGGTCTGCTTATTCCATGCTTCTCTTTGGGATTTCATATATACCGTAAGACTAGTTCCCTGGGGGAAGCGGGGAATAACTCAAAAGGTTACCAGTTTGGGGCTGAGACAGGCATGATAGGCAAGTGTAGGGCTGCCCTATTTTGAAGAGCAAGAAAGAGGACACATTTGACAGCTTCAACTTTTAACCATGGTTCGCTATGACGACTCTCATTTGAAATACCCCTACTATATGTAGGCTATAGAAACTGTGATATATTGCTAGTAGCAGTGTTCTTAACTTTCAACAACAAAAGAATAAGAATAAGAATACATATAGCTCCCTCACTTGCCACATGAAATATTTGGGCTCATGTTCACATCTTTCTGAACGTAAGTGCGCACATAACAATTTATTAACCTGTTGAACATCTGCATGTGGACTCTCCTTAAGGGCAGGGGGATCTTAACTCTTGCCCTCCTGGACTCCTCCTCCAAGATCTTGTAGCTGAGCCAGCGTCCTTTTGGTTCAGCCACACGAGAAGGGATTTTTACAGTATGTCGCTAGCTTAAGATGCTGCTCTGTTGTGATTCTCTGCTGCAGATTAGCCTAATCGGGTGCCTTAGATCTGACTCTAATGCTGGCATAGGCAACCTTGGCCTTCCAGATGTTTTGGGACTACAACTCCTAGCTAACAGGACCAGTGGTCAGGGATGATGGGAATTGTAGTACCGAAACATTTGGAGGGCCGAGGTTGCCTATGCCTGCTCTAATGCAATATTAAAATTTTCATGGGTTCTTGTAAACCAAAAAACTGGACAAAAAAACTTGGTGACATTCTGCCAAATTTTAAAAATCTGTCCCGATACAGATTTTAAGAAATTTTGATCATGAAAATAGAAGACATGGCCGGGAAAAGGAGGACACGTGGCAACCAGGCCTGAAAAAGGTCACATGATGGGAAAGCAACCCAACTCTCTCTAGCCAGGAGTAAAACTCTTCCCTCCTCCGCCTGATCCTTCTGGGAAGTTTCTCTCTCCCCCTTCAAGTCCACCCTCTCTGCCTTTGTGGCACAAACAGCAGGGCTAAAGTCAAGCGTTGGATGGTTCTCAACTGTACAGAAGAGACTCTTGACCCCCTATGAAACACTAGTCCCCCCCCCCCCCCATGTACTGAGGTCTCCATGTGAATTTTACCTCTCTGGAGACTTCTGAGTGACTGGACATCTGAGGAAGCAAAAAGAGAGGCTTAATGGTCTACACTGCAATAGTTCAAAGAAAATCTTTTTACAAAACATCACCATAACATAGCATCTGTCGTTTCCTTATTTCAAGCAAAAGATGACATCATAAAACAAGTAATTGAAAGACAACAACTGTAGGCCTAAGGAATTAAAACAACTAACCTGTTTAGCTGTAATTCCTGCATTGCAGGGGGTTGGACTAGATCTGGGGTCAGCAAACTTTTTCAGCAGGGGGCTGGTCCACTGTCCTCAGACCTTGTGGGGGGCTGGACTATATTTTTGGGGGGGAGGGGAAATGAACAAAATCCTATGCCCCACAAATAACCCAGAGATGCATTTTAAATAAAAGGACACATTCTACTCATGTAAAAACACGCTGATTCCCGGACAGTCCGTGGGCGAGATTTAGAAGAAGATTGGGCTGGATCCAGCCCCCAGGCCTTAGTTTGCCTACCCATGGACTAGATGATCCTTGGGATCCCTTCAAACTCTACTATTCCATGATTCCATGGGGAAATCAGAAATGGTAAACCATACTAGAAAATGGCGGAATACAACCATTCAAAATCCACGAATGAAATGGGAATCTGTACTGAATGGCTGGAGGAAGGTTAACATCTGCGCCAAGTAAACTGATGGGAAAAAGCTGTTGAAACCGGAATTTCCAAGCATGCTGACAAACCAAAGGAAGAATCGGCAGAGCTTTACCCTGTAATTCAAAGGGTTTCATGCAATGGGAAGTCCTCCCTCCTGGAATGGGGCTGATCTCAAAAGCCCCAAAAGAACCTCTCCAGATTGTGTGGAGGGAAAACAAAATGCAAGGGAGGTTCCCTATACATGAGAACGTGACAAGATGGACATTGGACTGACCCTGCAGGATCCTCCTTAAGGGCTTTTGTAAGATATTGTAAGACTCTGAGGGTTTTCCCTACAAACAAGCAGTATATAGATTTTATGAAAGAAAGCAAAATCTATAAAATTGAGGGGGAAACCAGGATACTAGTCTATAGGCAGGAGTAAAACTCAGACTGGCGTGCGGGTTCTTCGCAGGGACAAGCTCTGCCCCCAATCCAAGCCTTCAACCTCCCTCCCAGTTCATTCATGGGGCAGACAAAGAGCCCAAACCCCTAGAGGACTGTTTCCCAGAGTGACGCCATTGATGGGGGTCCCAAAGTCTGCAGAACAGACGGTTTAACAACCATGAAATATCAGTCTCCATCCCTCCTGTCAAATTGTTCCTCCCCTGGAAATTTACCTTTCTGAGTCTGTTTTCTGTATAACGCAGCATCTGAGGAAGCAAAAAGATATAACGTGTAAGGGCAACACTCTTCCCCCTGAGATAAATCTCCATATTAAAGGAACACTTCATAATGTAGCATCCTTGAATTGACTCCATTCAGAGCAGGAAAACCTCCAAAAGGACAACCCCAGATTGTGTAGACGGGAAACCAAAAGGAAAAGGAGGTTCCGTATAATTGGAAACAGATACACTCTGGTTCAGGCTTCCTTTACAGGATCCAGCGTCACATGGGCCATTCTGGGAGACAGGAAATGAAGGCTGGAGCCCCAAGAAGGAAGGTATACTGGGGTTAATCAATTCCATGCAGTAATAGCCTGGCATGTTCAGTTCTGAAGAAATAATAGAATTCCTATTATGAAATCCTGGCAGCCAATTTTCATTACCTTTCCATTGTTTCATTGCATTCTCCACAAGGTGATTTACATCACAGGATTCCAAGATCCTGTTCCTCAGTTCTGGAGGGAAAGGCAGTGGATTCTCTGGACTCTCTCTTTTCTCATACCTGGTGAAAAGAAAAACAATGTCTGCACGTTAAAATCCACAATTTCTGTTAACGGAAAAGAAAGGAATTGAGAGGAGGAAGTTGGCTGTGGAAGCAGCAGAATCATATGGTATCAAGGGGCAGGAATTGTCTGAGGGTGGTGAGAGCACAGCACACATTTCCTTTCTCTAGATGTCCCCAGAGAAGGGGTGAGGAAGAAAAAGAAATGCACTTTTGTTGTTAAATATAAATACTACAGCCGGAATATGGTCAAGAAAATAGCCAATTCCTGCTCCTTGGTGAGAAATCACCCCCTCCCAAGCAGCTCTATGGGGCAGGAGTTTGCTTGGGACAGTGTGGGGGGCCGGCAGAGTGTTTGCTGCAGAGTGACTGAACTGGTCAGTCTAGAAGGAAACAACGAAGGCAGGCACGTCCAACTCCCAAGAGACTGAGATCTCCTCACAGTATAAAAAGACCAACTGTGATCTACCCGTTGTCAAGTCCCAAAGAGGGGGCCCTGCTTTTACCTGTGAGATGCCTCAGGGAGAGAGTCCTTCAGTCTCCCCCCTGCAGCCCCTGGAGGGCCATGTCTGAGGTTCCTGCATCTCGGCTTCAAAGAGTGATGCTAATGGAAATGAGCCAGATCCACTTACCTCTGCAAGGTGCTTCTCACATCCTGGAGGGGAAAAGAGAAGGGAATTCACTGCACACCACAGGCCACACTAGGAAGACCCCCTCAGACCCTGCCCCTCAGAAGTCAGTCTGCCTGGCACATGGCAAGGTTTTGGGTAGGAATGGCTGAATCAGCCAGTTTTGGTTTCTCACAGCTTTTATTTCTCCAATCTGAAATTATTAATTTTTCCAGGATGAAGTTCTCCACATTTCCACATCAGTTTGCAATTCTTGTTGAAAATCCTTATGAAAATCCACCAGCATTTAAGGGAATCTCATGTTTATGGATTCAATAGAAGATTCCAACCCATCTCATGTCTTAGATTATAATTTATTAACTTTAATCCCGTTTGCATTGTGCAATTCAGACGTAAGTAAGCCTACAGGATAGTCCTACCAGGGAACTGTCCCAAATTGTCTTCCACAGAAGTCCCCAAATTCCACATTCTACTTTCCAACTAGAAATAAAAAAGCACCTGCAGCATAAAATGCCTCCAAAGGGCTAATAAAACAGCTCAGTGTTTATTCTTCCTCCACACTTCTGCTTTTCCTGTACCCAGAAAACACGGGTCCAAGAGGTTTTGCCTTTGCCCTGCCGCTTTCCCTCAGGGAAAACCTGCTCCTTAGTTCAACATCTAAGCAAACGTCAATCCGGAGAAAACCAGGCTGACGTTTGCTCTCATTCAGCTGTAGAGAGCAGGTTTTCCTGGAGGAAGGGGGTGGGACAGGATGAGTCCCTCTGTCTTGCTCTTTCGGCACTGTGACCGAGCACCATTTTGGGCTGATCTGAATCCATTGTGAAGGGGATCAACCAAGAAGTTGTGGAGGGAAGTGGAAAAGAAGGTTGGCCAAGAGACTGGCTCATGTCGGAAGGAGGCCTGAACTCATCCTCGCTGAAGCCCAGCCCAGGGCAGGAAGGCAGCATTGCCAAGAAGGAAGGCATTTGGAGACAAATCATCAGCAAAGAGCAGAAGATCATCTCTCGTTCCATCAAGAACACAGAAGAATCTCTAGTCTGCATTCAGGTGAGTTAAGCATCCCAGGTCTCTTGGGTCTTCCTGTCCATTACAAACCTGACTAGAGGCTCCATCATCTGAGCCCCTGCACTCCTTGAATACATGAAAGAGACACATAAAGGATTGGAGGCAGCCTTTTCCTGGAGCCTTGGGCTGCTCCTGCCACCATCTTACCTGCAGCAGTTCACTCGCTGGCTGCTGACCCTTCTCCTCCATCTCCTGGATGATCCTCTCAAGAGAGGAGAGTTTCCTGGAGAGTCTGGCCAGCTGCTCATCCCTTCTCCCTGCAATCTCCTTCTCCACCTCTTCCACATCACTCAGCAGACCTTTTTCTTGTTCTTCCAGGAACTGGCGCAGTTCTCTGAACTTCTCCACAATCTTCAGCCTCTCTGTTTCTGTTAATTTCTGCAAGAAAAGAGGAGGTCTGAGTGTGTTTGGTGCTTAGCCTCAAAACAGCAGAAAGAAAATTATGAGAAGTCCGCAGGGAGGACACTTCTGATTTTTCTATAGACATGAAACCTCCAGTGGCTAAAGATGTAAACCTATATTTTGAGGGGAGGCCCTCTCCATTGCTGTTTCTGTTGACTTCTATTTTGCAGACGGATACAGCCTAAAGGAAGGAGCTCTTTTTGCCTAGTCATGGATTTTCCCTGCATGTTTTGGGGCCTGGCATAACCAGAGTTCAGAGCTGTTTAGAGATCACCCAGGGACATAAAACACCCCTCAGCTTAGACTGGAGCCATTTAGGTGTTGGAAGGCAACAGAAACAGAGGAGGAGGAGTTCATCCCCACAGCTCCCCTGTTTTCTTTAAAGGTTCATAATGGCCTGAGTTTACTTAAAATGAACAAGAGAGCACATTTAGAAAGACAATTCTTTAGTAGAATTTATGGTAAATCAGGATTTGGATTGAAATGCTTCCACCCTTTCAGCTCACAAGTCCTCAGGCTTCTCCTTGACTGCTATTCACATAATAAATGACAAGGGGAAATAAACTCCATTTAGCTGCATTCAAAGGTGAATTTGCCTAATTCGCAATCCTTTGAAAAATACGGAGACCGAAACAGAGCAATCCTTTGAAATTCACACCTCTGATATTTTCAAGCTTGACCCAGCCAGGTAATATTCACAAAAAAATGTATTTATGAGGGTAAAGTACAGATCAAAATATTTATACAAGGAGGTAGCTACCCTAACATCTGATTCATTTTCAGAACAATAAATTAATAAACAGACATATGAAAAATGAGAAATGGGGAGAAGCTCAGATGGGCAGATTTCTCCATCACTTCTCAGTCCTGACTCAATTCTTCTTCCTCTTCTTCTTCCTCCTCTTCTTTATTATTGAATTTATATACTGCCCTATACCTGGAGGTCTCAAGTGCTTCTTCCCTGTCTAGTAACAACAGAGACACTTACCAGGAGGTCTTTGCTTTCCTTGTCCAGATCTGCTTGATGGGCCAGAATTTCCTCTCTCTCTTTCCTCAGAATCTCCAGGCGGTGACAGATCTCTCCCTAAAGAGAAAAGGAAAAACTCAGCTTTGATTGAGACACACAGAGAGATGAAAACCACAATGGCTTCTTGCGCCCAGTAGCCTTGCTATAATAGCAAAGTAGTTTCCTGGAGGAAATAAAAGCACAGAGGTTTTCAGCATTTTGGGGTCCACGGCTCCATGGATCAGCTACATTATTTCTGCAGCACCCCTGTGGGGCTCAGGATCCCAGTTAGGTCCCCCCTTGCTTGCAGAGCTGGCAGCCCCATACCTTTTCTCAAACACCCTCCCTTGTGGAGCGATCTCTCAGCCTCCTCTCCTCTCTCCTTGGGGGTCCCAGCCTGACGTCTCATCTTGAGGTCTCAGGGAGAAGTGGAAAGAGGAGGAGGAGGAGGAGGAGGAAGGGCTAAGGCAGGATCCAACCTGGGATGCATCAGTCAAGCGTCAAAGTGACGTCAGCCCAAGAGGCGAGAGATGCAGAGATAGAGCAGGGCTTCTCAAAACTTCACCCATTCCAAACCCCTCTTTCGGGTCAGATGGCAATTCAGGTTTTCTGCTATTTGTCTGTTATTTTCTCTGCAGTAGCCAGAGCCCAAGTGTGCTTGGGCCACCAGGGGAGATTTAAGTGCTGCAGCGTCTTCCATTTCTGGGCCAAAGAAGTTCTGGCTGCGGCCAGAATCCACCCAAGTAGCTCCTTCAGTCAGAAGATTGCTGTCTGGTCCTCCCCCCAGTTCAAAGGGACCAGCTTCTTTTCACTATTATTACTGTTTTGTGGCATTTTTGGCACTGCATGGCACAGGAGCATTTTTGCACCACTGTAGTAGAACAAGTGATTTTTTAAAAAAGGGATTAAAAGGCATTATACTTAGTATACAATTGCACAGGTCCAATTCCGAGTTGCCATGAAAAAGTCATCTTTCGCCCTGGTCTTTGCAGATGCTACTCTGAACCACGGAGTCCTTTGCCATTTGGGGTGGGAGATCCTCAGCCCCCCAATACCTCATTGCAGAGGCTCCACAGCACCCCCAGAATAAGCCACCACTTTCCACTCCCAAATCTGCTTCCAACAGATACTTGGGGGGCGGGATCCTGCACCATCTGGTCAATTCCTGGCTCCCCCCCCCCCACGCTGAATCCTTGCTGCTCTCTGTTTTGCAGGGCATTGAGGAGGCATCCTGGTAACCAAAGGAGACATGTACTTAGTTGTCTATGTGCCATTTACATCTCTACTGTTCTAAATATGTACAAAGCAGCCTTTCAGGGGGATGTGGACGAGGTTAACCCTTTCTCTCCCTGCCAAGGTCCCAGTTCAAATCTTTGAAGCTGCTGTGAGTATTTCCAGATCCCCTTGTCCCCCTGGCAGAGAGAAAGACTTCAACTCCCCCCTCCAGCCATCTCAGGAGCCCTCAGGCTTCCCCTGGGCTGCTTCCAAGGCGATAAACAACGACCAATCGATGCCATGTCTACTTTGGACCTGAGAAGTAAAAAGAAAACCTCCCAGGAAGAATCCACAGCTATTTATTTCTCCCCCTCCAGATCCATGGATCTCCTACCTTGTATTCCTGGAAAGCCTCTTCCAGAGGAATCACCTTGTGATTTTCATGTTCCTTTGACTTGTCACACACCAGGCAGATGGGGGCCTCGTGGACTTTGCAGAAGAGCTTGAGGGGCTCCTGGTGCTTCTCACAGACTCCTCCTTTCCCTCCTTCCTCCTTTCCACAGACTCCTCCTTTCCCTCCTTCCTCCTTTCCCTCTTGAAGGCTGAGATTCTGGGCTATTTCCACGAAGTTTGCCAGTTGCCGGTTGGAGACGAGGCTCCTTCTCTGGACTCTTTCTCTGCACTGAGGGCAGGAAGCCTCTGCCTCCTTTTCCCCCCAGAACAGGACCAAGCAGGATCGGCAGAAGTTGTGCCCACACTCTGGGATGGTCACTGGATCCTTGAAGTAATCCAGGCAGATGGAGCAAGTGGCTTCATCACGGAGACGCTGGATGTGACCCCCCGCAGCAGCCATGGCTCCCTCGCGCTGAAGACTCAGTTAAGTTTCGTTTTCTCACTTTTCAGCTACTGGGAGTTTCCCCTTCCTGGAAATGACTCAGTGATCACGTGATCTTTATTTTTTTAAAAAAGCATGCCTCCAGGTCTTTGCAATTGCTGAATGTTTTCTCAAGTAGCATCGAATGCTCCTTGATTGCTTCCCATGCTTTTGCTTACACACAAACACAGGCATACCTGGTAAGTTGTGGTATTCATACTGCAACATTTTTCATTCATAGGCTTCCTTGTCATTTTTGAATTGGGAGAAAATCCTCCTCTGCCCTAAATGGACAGGAGTTCAGATTTAGCAAGTGGGACTTGATTCCGTGAAGAGAACTCCCAAAAGTCTGGTTGCTAGTTCTAACTTTATCCCTTTTTAGCAGGCTGGCAAAGAACTTCAGATTGGAACAGACGCTTTCAGCCTTGCCCACCTGGTGCCCTCTGTTTGCTTAAGACTACAGCTCCCATCATCCCTGGCCAGGACATCTGCAGGTATGGTTGGGAAGACCTTGCAGAGCCACTGCCAGTCAGTGGAGGCCAGACTGACCTCGATGGACCTGGCAGAAGACACCATCTGCATGGTGGCAGCCCAGTTATGGCGTTCCTTCCCTAGATATGAATGCCTGGTGAGACTTGGCTGTTATTATTAAACAATATTACTACACACTGTAAAGTCTTCCTAATAAAGTGTGGTGCCTTCCAATGGCTGAAAAACCTGGAGGGCTTTAACAGGGGATTAGATACAATTCCTGGAGGATAAGACTCGGGGACTTGGGTGGCGCTGTGGGTTAAACCACAGGGTCTAGGGCTTGCCGATCAGAAGGTTGGTGGTTCGAATCCCTGTGACTGGGTGAGCTCCCGTTGCTCGGTCCCTGCTCCTGCCAACCTAGCAGTTCAAAAGCACGTCAAAGTGCAAGTAGATAAATAGGTACTGCTCCGGCGGGAAAGTAAACGGCGTTTCCATGCGCTGCTCTGGTTCGCCAGAAGCGCCTTAGTCCTGCTGGCCACATGACCCGGAAGCTGTATGCTGGCTCCCTCGGCCAATAAAGCGAGATGAGTGCTGCAACCCCAGAGTCGGCCACGACTGGACCTAATGGTCAGGGGTCCCTTTACCTTTACCTTGAGACTTTGGATGGTTATATGCTCTGCCTCCGTGGTTGGAAGCAGGAATCCTCCTGAATAGCAGCTGCTGGAGACTCCAGGAGGGGCTCTTATTCCTAGGTCCTGCTTAGGGGTTTCCCACACACATAATGTTTAAAAAATGTTTTTGGTTTCACCTGCAGGTTGTTACGGCTAAAATCTGGGTGCGGGGCTACACTGCCACCCAGCTCGTCGGACTAAGTGTCCGCGGGTCCCTGCGGAAGAAAATGAGCTCAGCCGGACAGGAGCAAAATGCGGAGATCCAAGGTTTATTGCGCAACAGGTTCAAGACCAGATTGAACAGCGAGAAAGGGGTGACATGAACTTTTGAAACTCCCTCCATGTCCCAGAATACAGTGCAAAATACATCCCAGTTACATCATGAATACATTAAGGAAAGGTTGGGTTACACAGATTACATCATGAATACATTAAGGAGAGGTTGGGTTACACCAGATTAACATATGGAGGAGGGAGGGGGGAATATGCAGAGCTGGAGATATGCGCAGATAAGCGCTTCCTGAGTGCCAGATGGGAAGACAATGGCCAATGTATGCATAGTTTGTCACCTGGCATTGCCCGGAGGAAAGGTTTCGCAGAGTGATTGTGACAGGATTAGGGTCTTGACACCTTACTTGAGGGATTATGGAAGACAGAGGGGGTGATGGAGTCCTAGAGAAATTGAGCAAATTTAGTCCCCTTTGACATTGACAATTGGGAATAAATGGATATATTGTAGTGAAGAAGGTGAAGAAGACATGCCCCCCCTTCCGTAACAAGGTAAAAGGATCAAGACGGAGATTTCCCACCAAGGGAAAGCTGTGCCAGAGGGAATATCCCTAAGGAACATTCCTTTGTTAGCCGAGATTGCAGAGCAAAAGCATGAGTCCAAAGGACACCAGGGAGAAAATGAACGCAGCCATCACCCAGAAGTCCAGTTCCCTTTAGTGAAAGCCCAGTGCACTTTGGAGCAGAAAGCCCAAAGGAGGAACGGCCAGCACAGTTTGCGTCTGGGGAGGCTGAATGCCGAAGAACATCCTCATGAATGCTCCATGTGTGGGGAGAGCTTCCAGCGAGGATCCGGCCTGACTGAGCAGCAGAGGATGCACATGGGAGAGGAAGCGTACAAATGGTGATTTGGGGTTATGTGGAAACCTACACAACCCAGGGAGGGGGTCAGATTCTTCCACCGCCTTTTCACCTCCAAACGGTTTGTACTGAGTCAAAAAAACAATGCATGAGCCTTGCAGTGTGCTGTTGATTCTGTAAAATGGTTCGCTTTCTTTTTTATATATTTATTGATTGATTTTTTCAGTAAAAAGACAACAGAAAAGAACAAAAAACAATACAAAGCACTGTAAACACCCTTATATACATATTTCCCAAAATGAAAACTAATAAGAAAAAAGAAGAAAAGTTATAAGAAAACAGATAAAAGGAAAAGAAGAAAAAAGAAAATATTACCAAATTCTTGCTTCAAACACTACAGTATATAATCTTAGTTAAAATATTATAAGAGACTTCCATCACATATACCGCAATTCTCTTAGTTATCTTGCTCGCATTTACATCTGTTCTTCAGTCATTTCCCTTCCTTAAATTCTTTCATAATCGATCAAATCTTTATGTTCTCTGTATTCTTCACAAGGTTAGTCTAGACACAACCAAACTTTCGTATTTGAGCCCTGCTTGTATAATCCTTTAAACATTTCCATTGTTTCTGAATTATAATTTTTGATTTATGCCTTATTAAATCCGTCAATTTTGCTAACTCCAATTTTGCTAACTGCCCTTTTGGTATACGATACTTTTATCCATTTTTTAAATCTCTTCATGAATCATATCCCAAATTTTTTAAATCTCTGGACATGTCCACCATGGTTCACTTTCATTGCAACGCTACAGCTTGGTGCATTGTGCTTGTTCCCGTTTCACGGGCTTGCATACAAACCACATTCAAAGCACATGGTTTTCCCCAAAGAAATTCTGGGAATTGTAGTTTGTCCCAGCACAAAACTACAGTTCCCAGCATCCTTCATAAAACAGTCTCTTAACAAAACCCTGAGGAGCCTCCCCTAGTTGCTGGATGGACCAATGTCCTGAGACAGCTTCCCACATTCATTTTTAAACCAGCTGTTTGTTCGGAACTATGAGGACTAGACAATGACAAACCTAGACATCAGAGACATCACCCAACAAAGGTCCGTATAGTTAAAGCTATGGTTTTCCCAGTAGTGATGTATGGAAGTGAGAGCTGGACCATCAAGAAGGCTGATCGCCGAAGAATTGATGTTTTTGAATTATGGTGCTGGAGGAGACTCTTGAGTGTCCCATGGACTGCAAGAAGATCAAACCTCTCAATTCTGAAGGAAATCAGCCCTGAGTACTCACTGGAAGGACAGATCCTGAAGCTGAGGCTCCAAGACTTTGGCCACATCATGAGAAGACTCCCTGGAAAAGACCCTGATGTTGGGAAAGATGGAGGGCACAAGGCGAAGGGGACGACAGAGGACGAGATGGTTGGACAGTGTTCTCGAAGCTACAAACATGAGTCTGACCAAACTGCGGGAGGCAGTGGAAGACAGGAGTGCCTGGTGTGCTCTGGTCCAGGGGGTCACGAAGAGTCGGGCACGACTAAACAACAAAAATGAGGACTAGAATCTTGCTTTATTTTTAGAGGAAGAGGCAGTAGCTTAGTGGCAGAGCACATTTTTCATGTGGAAGGTCCTAGGTTCAAATTCTGGTGTCTCGCAGGTAGGGCTGGGAAAGACACCCTCTCTGAGGTCCTGGAGAGCTGTTGCCTTGGGCTAAAAAAACATTGGTTCCAGTCTTGCCCTCCAAAACAGGAGAAAACAAGTTTGTTCCATCCTTCACATGACCACCATGGGCAGCTTACAGAATAACTAAAAACATAATAAAAACATCAAGCCTTAAAAACCTCCCTACACAGGCCTGCCTTCAGGTGTTTTCTAAAAGTTGTGTAATTCTTTTATCTCCTCGACATCTGAATAATAATAATAATAATAATAAATTTATTATTTATACCCCGCCCATCTGGCTGGGCCTCCCCAGCCACTCTGGGCGGCTTCCATAGAAACCAAAAATACAGTAAAATATCACACGTTAAAAACTTCTCTGGTCTGCCTTAAGATGTCTTCTGAATGTCTGAAGGAAGGGCGTTCCA
This sequence comes from Podarcis melisellensis, assembly GCF_964234715.1. Classification (NCBI taxonomy): domain Eukaryota; kingdom Metazoa; phylum Chordata; class Lepidosauria; order Squamata; family Lacertidae; genus Podarcis; species Podarcis melisellensis. The sequence continues at coordinate 118,490,969 of NC_138529.1, read as the reverse complement.
CAGGGAGGGCGCCACTACTGAGAAGGCCCTCTGCCTGGTTTTTGAAATTTATTTTTCGAAATTTGAAATTGGCTACCTTGCCTCTTCTCGGTCTCCTCTTTTCAAGGCTAAACCTACCCAGCTCCCTTTACCTTTAAGGCAGCTTCCAACAGAGAGAGAAATTGTAAAAGGACTAAGTGCGGGGTGATTCATATTTCTAACAACGGTGCTTTGCCCATACGGTCCCCACCTTCCCAAAAGGATATTGTAGAGTTGGGAAGAGTTTCAGAAAACACCAGCCAAAGTCGAAGCGTCTCCCCCGTGCAGAGAGGTTTCAACATTTGGGGATTTTTTTTTTTGTTTAGAGGGAAATGCGAGAAAGAGGCAACGAGGCAGAAGTTTATAAAATTATGCGCGGTCCATCTTATGGGCTGCTTGTCACATTTATTTTTTTTTGAGAAGGGAAAACCGAAACGCAAGCCGTGGGGAACACTGACAACGTGCTTCTCATGCTCCCATAACACCAGACGTCCAATGATGCCGAACGTTGGACCAAGGAAAAGTATCTCACAGTTAAACTGTGGAACTCACTGCCACAGGAAACACCAACAGCCACTGATTTTAAAAAAGACAAATTCACAGAGGAGAGGGCTATCGAGTGATGATGATGGTAATTTTTTTTATTTGTACCCCACCCATCTGTATCTGAAGGCAGTAATTACCATATTTTCCGCTCCATAAGACACACCTAGTTTTTAGAGGAAAACAAGAAAAAAAAAATTCCGAACGAAACAGTGGATGTATGATTTTTGTGGTTCATGCTGTGGCCACAGACATGTGATTTGACAGTGAGTTTGGAGTAGCCCAATGCAAAAATCCTGAGGATCCATGTGGATCCGTGCTTTGTAACCACGTTTTTGCACCATTGCGCCCCCAGGCAACAGTAGGTGCATGATATTTTTGGTGCAGGCTGTAGCCATGGACATGCTATGTGATCTGATGGTGAATTTGGGGTGACCCAATGTAAAAATCCTGAGGATCCATGGGCTTTTACCTCCCCCTCCCAGGCAGCCTCCTTTATTGCTAGTGTCCCTTATCTCCCTCCCCGATCGCTTACTGATCAGCTGTTTCCTTTCAACACCCCCTTCCCTCTTGTTTGCCTTAGTGTCTTCCTTAGCTGGAGCAGTTTTTTGCTCCTCCTTTTCTTCTAATTTCTCTCCTCATTGCTTTAGTCTTCCTGTCTCCTCTCCTTGCAAGTTTGCTGTCTTTACCTCCCCCCTCCCAGGCAGCCTCCTTTATTGCTAGCGTCCCTTATCTCGCTCCCGATTGCTTGCCGATCAGCGGCTTTGTTTGAACACCCACTTCCCTCTCTCTCTCTATCTCAAAAAAGCATGATCTGCATTTTGCCCCTAGGCAATTCGGCTCTAGGGACCACACATTCGCTCCATAAGACGCACAGACATTTCCCCTTACTTTTTAGGAAGATAAAAGTGTGTTTTATGGAGCAAAAAATATGGTATCCCCAATGCCTTCGAAACATGATTTGCGGACAGCAAAAAGCAAGGAACAAACACTGTTTATATACATTAACTTAGGAGGGGGAAAAACCCCCACGAAATTAGACCGCTGAAGGTTCAAGATGGATTCTCTGATGTCTGATAAGATGCTTGCTCCGGTAGAAGCTCTCTTCGCACTTGGAGCATTTGAAGGGTTTCTTCCCAATGTGGCTTCTCTGATGTCTAAAAAGGGTGGACTTGTCGCAAAAGCGTTTGCCGCACTGGGAGCATTCAAAGGGCTTCTCCCCGGTGTGGTTTCTCTGGTGTGTGGTAAGGTGCTGGCTCTGGTTGAAGCTCTTCCCGCACTCGGAGCACGTGAACGGTTTCTCTCCCGTGTGGTTCCGCTGGTGGGTGATCAGATGTTGCCTCTGGCTGAAGCTCTTCCCGCACTCGGAACAGGCGTACGGCTTCTCTCCCGTGTGGGTCCTCCGGTGCCTAATCAGGCCGGATTTGTGGCAGAAGTTTTTCCCGCAGTCCGAGCATTTATAGGGCTTCTCCCCCGTGTGGATTCTCTTGTGTGAAATAAGGTTCGTGCTCCGGTTGAACCTCTTCCCGCAGTTCAGGCAAACGTAAGGCTTCTCTCCCGTGTGGGTTCGCTGGTGGCTGTTGAGGTCCGAACGCCTGCGGAATATCTTCCCGCAAACCGAGCAGTCGTGTGGTTTCTCCCCCGTGTGGATTCCATGGAGGTTCGATTCGTCTCGGAGAAGCTTCTCGCTCACAGCGCTTCTGATGCGCTTCTTCCTTTTGAGGGCACCCTGCTGGGCCGGCATTTCACAGACGTCATTGTCGTCGTCCAGGCAAGGGAGAAATTTGTCTCTCCACATCTTATGGCTCCGAAGCTTCTCTGACTTTCCTTGGCTTCCATCTTTTTCCTCCAGCTCCTGACCCATCGCTCTACCTTGTGGGACCCAGAATAATTCTCCAGCAGTAGCACAGCAGTGGTCCCTGTCACCTGCTGAAATAACAAAAGGAGATTTTTAGGAATGAACTCGAGCAACTAACCCTGGCTCCCAGTACGTTTCCGAACACAATTCAAAGTGTTGGTGCTGACCTTTAAAGCCCTAAACGGCCTCGGCCCAGTATACCTGAAGGAGCGTCTCCACCCCCATTGTTCTGCCCGGACACTGAGGTCCAGTGCTGAGGGCCTTCTGGCAGTTCCCTCCCTGCGAGAAGCTAAGTTACAGGGAACCAGGCAGAGGGCCTTCTCGGTAGTGGCACCCAACCTGTGGAATGCCCTCCCACCAGATGTCAAAGAGAACAACTACTACCAGACTTTTAGAAGACATCTGAAGGCAGCCCTGTTTAAGGAAGTTTTTAATGTTTAACAGACCACTGTATTTTAATATTGTGTTGGAAGCCGCCCAGAGTGGCTGGGGAAACCCAGCCAGATGGGCGGGGTATAAATAATAATAATAATTGTTGTTGTTGTTGTTGTTGCTGTTTTTGTTGTTATATCAACCTGCTTCATTGGAGGTTTTTTGAAGGCCATCTGTCATGGATGCTTTAGCTGAGATTCCTGAATTGTTGGGGTTTGGGCCAGATGACCCTCAAAATCCCTTCCAATGCTACAATTGTATGATCCCATGAGTTAGGGATGCAACAAGCTAAACTGCAGAAACAACCTCTCGTTTGCAAATCATGTTCTTTCACCCAGACTTGGGGTGGTGGTGGTTAGAGCAGGTGTGAAACAGGATGGTGTTTGCATCAGAACACCCCGCTTAACATGAAGGAGGGAGGGAAAACACTTTGTTTTAGCGGCGCCTTCCATCTGATGTTATCGTGACATCAGGTGATTGACAGGGGCTGTCCCCGCCCACCTGTTAAATTTCACCTTCAAGGCCAATCAGCTTCATGGAGCCAAAAAGCTATCTCCAACCCAGTGATTCTATAAACTTTTAGCAATTGATTCTGCTGTGGTCCAAGAGACATGGCAGCTTTTCTACGACTTTATTTTGGAAAGTCGTAAATTTCAGCTGAGCGTTCGCCATCTTATTGAAAAGCCTGCGACACCTGCAGAGTTCAATGTATACAGTTTGCTCAACTCCCAAAACGTTTCTGGGAAATAAGTCTTTTTTCTGTTCAACTCTCAAAGTGCCAGAGTTTTCTATTTTTAAAAAAAAATGCCAGGAATGAGGACATGTCTCAGCACTTACACCAAGAAAAATGCTTTCCTCGGTTCAGGGCAGAAGGGAAGGAGAGTGTCTAATCCTGACCACCAATGAAGTAATAGTAGTAGTAGTAGTAGTAGTAGTAGTAGTAGTACAATGGTACCTCGGGTTACATACGTTTCAGGTTACAGACGCTTCAGGTTACAGACTTCGCTAACCAAGAAATAGTACCTCGGGTTAAGAACTTTGCTTCAGGATGAGAACAGAAATCGTGCTCTGGCGGTGCAGCAGCAGCAGGAGGCCCCATTAGCTAAAGTGGTGCTTCAGGTTAAGAAGTTTCAGGTTAAGAACGAACCCCCAGAACGAATTAAGTTCTTTACCTGAGGTACCACTTTAGTAGTAATAGTAATTTTTCATTACTATTCATTACTTTTCATTACTTTCATTACTTTTCATTACTTATACCCCGCCCATCTGGCCGGGCCTCCCCAGCCATTCTGGGCGGCTCCCAACAGAATATTAAAAACACGATAAAACATCAAACATTAAAAACTTCCCTAAAGCCAGTTTCGGGGGCATTTCAATGTAGGAATGGCTAAGTCAATGCAAACAGGAACTGAACAGGAAGAGGAAACAAGTCTGTTGTGGATTGTGGATTTTTGAGAGGTTTCTCTACTGAGACCTTTCATGGGCGTCACAGAAGGGGCCGAGTGCCCCATGTTGGTGATTCCCTGAGTCAGGGCATTATACCTACTTGAAACGACAATTCACGGCGGGGGGTGAGCCCTTACCCAGCACGCTGGAGACCCCCACATTTTCCCGCTTGAACTCCCCGCCAAGCTGCCTCTGGGTGGTTTCCGGCGGTGCCTCCACATTTCCAGCAAAGGTCACAGCAGCCTCTTGGAACGCCCCTGGCACCTGAAATACGCGTCAATGTTTTAGTCAAGACACAAAGCGGTCCAGACAATATTTCACAGAACGACAGCAGCAGTGAGGAATGGGATCAGACCAGAGATATGGTCTAAGTCTGATGGATGGGTGGAACCATCGCAGCAATGTCCAGTGTTCCATTTCTAGCCGTGTAAGAATATGAGAACCGTCTGCACTCTCAGCATCCGGAACAAACTACAATTCCCAGAATTCTTTGCATGGGGGGGGGAAATCAAGGCTGTTTACGTGCTTTAGCTGTCATGTGGATGTCCCCTGGGGCAGCAGAGGACAAGGAAAAGAAGAGAATTACTGTATAGAACAAGCACAAATACCTGCTGGATATGTAAAGAAAAAGAAGGTACCTTTTACCATATGTGGTGGACGTGTAACTTTCTGGGAGGTGATATATCATGAAATGAAAAAAATGTTTAAAATAACGTTTGTCAAAGAACCAGAAGCATTTTTTATTAGGAATTATAGGTACTGAGATACCAAAGGACCAGAAAAAGACTTTTTATGTACACGACAACTGCCTCACAGATGTTATTAGCCCGGCGATGGAAGGAAGAAACAATCCCAACCAGGGAAGAATGGCAAACCAAGTTGATGGACTATGCTGAAATGGCAAAATTAACCGGGAAGCTCAGGAACCAAGAAGACAAGAACTTTAACAAAGAATGGGAAAATCTATATCTTACTTAGGAGACCATTGTAAGCAGATGAAAACATCAGCAGGATTTTAACCACACTTGCAAAGTAACAGAAACTATGGACAATTTAGATGGATTAAAAATGTGGATAACGGACTGATATGAAGTTATAAATATTGATATTAGGACCCACGGAGGGTATGGGGGGGGGGAGTTGTGAGATTCAGAATAATCTCTTTACATGGCTTTTTTATAACTGACTTTGTTTTAAGTTTATAATTTCTAAAATCAAATAAAAATTATTTCAAAAAAAAACAAAAAGGAAAAGAGGAGAATTAGGACAGCTATCTTCTAATAAAGGTTGTCACATGGAAGATGCAGCGAGATTGTGTTCTCCTGCTCTGGAAGGTAGGACTCGAACACATGGCCTTAAGTTACAAGAAAGGAGATTTCAGCTAAACATCCGGAAGAACTGATGGAGAACAAAGGACATGGCCTGAGAAGGGTCCTGAGGGCCAGAGGCAGCCCTGCATTTGGCCCCTGCACCTGAGGCTCCCCACCTTTGGTCTCCACCCTTTTTAAGGTGTGACACTCAGACCTTTGCGCCACAAATGCCTCAGGGGAAAATCCCAGGATGAGACACTCTCACCTGCCCTCCCGCCTTCTCTGCCTCCTGGTGCCTCAGGAGGAATTCCTCTGCCAGGGCCAGGGCTTGGACGCAGCTCTCCGAGCCTCGTTCCTTCACCCAGCTCCCCATGTCCGAGGGCAAGACAGCCAGAAACTGCTCCAGGATCACCAGGTCCAGGATCTGCTCCTTCGTGCTCCTCTCTGGCTTCAGCCACTGCGTACACAGTTCCCGGAGCCGTCTGTAGACCTCGCGAGGACTCCGGGCGTCCCAGTAGCAGAGCTGCCTGAAAAGCCGACGCTGGGCCTCTCCGCTGGCGGAGTCCTCCATCTTTATCGCTGGTCCGACATCGCCAGTGGCGCCCGCCCTCCCATCAGCCGGCTGGGCTGCTATGTTGAAAGGAAGGACCCCATCCTGGCTCTGTTCTTGAGTCCCCTGGCTGACGGCCTCTGCCCTCTCACAGCGGGACAGGGCGTTCTTGCCTTCACCCCACGGCACGGCTTCTGGCAGCTGTGGGTCGCCCTCGCCAGAGTGAGGGGTCTGCACCGCCTTCAGGAATTCCTGCCACTGGGCTTCCCAGCGGAGCGACGACAGACCCTCACCTGGTTCCTGCTTAACGCGCTGCAGCTCTTCCCAGCGTTTGGGGACCCTGATGGCCGCTGACTGGGAGTCTGGGGAGCTGTCTCCTGCCTCTGTTGCCTCTTTGAGGCCTTGAAGCACCTCTGGCTCCATCTTCATTTCTGGGTCCTTGCTTTCATCCGGCATGGCCTGCAGCTGGAGAGTCAGGGCAGGGGACCTATCTGCTTGCTCCACCGCCATCCCGCCTCCCAGGCTTAGCCCGACGCCTCTTGCCCCTGTCCCGCAACGCTGCTGGGAACCAGAGCTGCTGTGTCGACGCAAAAGGGGGTTCAGAAGGGCTCCTTCAGAGATGCCTCATTCCCGGCCCACAGAAAGGTCATTCAGAAGCAGGTGGGTGACAAACCACTTACCCTGAAGAGAAAGAGAGAAACTGCCGTGAGACAACAAAAGAGGTTTAAAGACACTCTCAAGGCAATTTTTTAAAAAAATTAACACAGTGGTACCTCTGGTTATGTACTTAATTCGTTCTGGAAGTCCGTTCTTAACCTGAAACTGTTCTTAACCTGAAGAACTTTAGCTAATGGGGTCTGCCGCTGCCACCATGTGATTTCTGTTCTCATCCTGAAGCAAAGTTCTTAACCCAAGGTACTATTTCTGGGTTAGTGGAGTCTGTAACCTGAAGTGTCTGTAACCTGAAACGTATGTAACCCTGTACAGTGGTACCTCTGTATCCGGAATCCATTCCGGAAGTACGTTTGACTTCCAAAAAGTTTGGAAACCAAGGCACAGCTTCCAATTGCCTGCAGGAAACTCCTGAGCCAATTGGAATCCACAGAACCCACACTGAATGCTTGGGTTTCAAAGAAAGTTCGCAAACCGGAACACTCACTTCTGGGTTTGCGGCGTTCGGGCGCCAAAGGCATTCGACGTCCGAGGTACGACTGTATAAGCACTGATAACTGGGAAACACTGGCCTGTGAGCACTCCAATTGGATACAGCCTTTACCAAAGGTGTGGATCCAGAATGGTCTCCACAGCCACTTACGGACTCACTGTTAAAACTGGGTTCGTGAAAGACAATCTTACTCAGCTACGAGGGATCGCCTCAGAAGAAGACAACAAATGGCCTTAAGGAAGGATGTGCAGATGCTTGCACAGAACTGAGTGATTCTGAGGAACGGCTTTCTCTTTGGGATACACAAAGTGAAAGGCTGGGAACATTTCACTGGAGAGCCAGGGTGGCGTAATGGTTAGAATGCTGGAGTAGGAACTGGGAGAGCAGGGTTCGAATCCCCGCTGAGTCATGAAGCTCGCTGGGTGATCTTGGGCCAGTCACCCTCTCCCCTTTCCACCAGGCCAGTCACCCTCTCCCCTCTCCACCAGCCCCTCTCCACCAGCAATCTGTATCCTCCATCAGCAGGTTGCAGGTTTGATCCCTGTAAGGGACAATAGCATATTCTTGCATTCCAAGTGTCCCTATTTTCCAGGGACATCCCTGATTTAGAGAAGCCGCCCCAGTTTCTGGATCTGATCCCGGAATGTCCCACTTTTTCTTAGGACGTCCCTATTTCCATTGGAGAAACATTGGAGGGTATGGAGCTATCCGACCCCTGAGCCATCTGGAGGCGATCCTGTATAGGGGAGGGGTTTTTTTATTAAAAAAAATGTTTTTATGTATGTTGGAAGCTGTCCAGAGTAGCTGGGGCAACCCAGTCAAATGTGTGGGGTATAAATAGTAAAATTATCATTATGGAATGATTTTCATAGGAAAAACGTTGGAGGGCCTGGGGGTGGGACTAGATGATGCTCAGGGTCCCTTCCAACTCTAGGATTCTATAATTCTTTTGAACCTGCCCCCCTCTCCCAAGAAAGACCCGGCCCCTCCTCTCCCCCCACCAGCAAACCCACTTTTAAATGCACTTTTCACGCGCTCTAGCAACAGCCACTGACCTCCCTGCAGCTTCTGGCAAACAGCATTCACAAGCCGCTTTTGCAGAAACATTTCGTGGAGGGTGGGGGAAACGCAAGGCAGGAAGTTGCTCCCACTATTGACATCCCCCGGTTCCCCCATTTCCTGCCTCTCTAAGAACCCAGCCTTTCAAACCCCCGCCGCCGCTTGGCTCTCTAAGGGTTACAGGGAGCGACACGCGCTTCCTAGAGAGGCGGGGTAAAGACGAGCGGAGAACGTTCAAAGGAAGCGCGCGCGTTCCTTCCTGGTTCAATCAGGGAATGGAGGGAGGGAGGGAGGGAGGGAGCAGCTGAGGTCAAAGCGGGACAGGTGTCTATTCAAGGCGATTGGTCTACCTCTTCCACAGGTTGCGCAGCGACTGCAGAGGCATAAAATAAGCCTTCCTGATTAGTATCTAAATTATATAAACTATATATAGGTTTGTATGTATATGTATAATTATAGAAAGATGATAGATAGATAGATAGATAGATAGATAGATAGATAGATAGATAGATAGATAGATAGATGATTGATAGATAGATAGACAGACAATATTTTGTATATATACAAATACATGCAATTTTTTTAATATAAATTCCATATATACAAATATGTACAATTTTTAAATATAAATTCCCCTCATTTTACAAGCTCTCCATCCACGAAACTCCCCCAACATTTGCATGCATTTGCTGGTTGCATGCGCAATGTGGCTTCATATATAGCCATTATCCTTTTTCGGCCGGAGAGAGAGATCATTCCAAAGCAGATGCGGGGAAGGGTTAAAAATATGGACCCTTCGAATCCCTCCTGCTTTATTTAAGGCTTCTCCTCCCACTCCTGCCTATTTCCACTCCCGCTTGCCCCGCACATGGACGACCCTTAGCCGCTGCCGTTGGGAACCCGGAAGTGTCTAGGCCCACCCAGTGACTCTTCCCCCCTCCCCCTCCCCAATTACCCCCCAAATCCTCCCGAATTGTTGCTGGGGAGGCGCTGAGGGTGAGTCTTAGGAGGGTGAGGCAGGAGCTCCGGCCTCCAGGGGGGCGAGGAAGGGGTGAAAGGGACCCCCCCTCTTATCCCACCCCCAGCCCCCTTCTCACCAGCCCAGCTGGGGGAAATCTCTCCCACCACCATGCAAACAATTTCCCCCCTCCTCTGTTTTAGATGGGCAGGGTGCAAAATTATTATTATTAAAACATCCATCAATTAATTAATTCCACAGGAGTAGGTGTGCTCAGCTCCTCCTGCTGCTGGATCATTTGTGGTCCCCCCATATATTGCATGGCTTAGGGCAGACCCTCCCTATGCATTGAAACACCCTGGAAGAAATGCACCTTTTCGAAGGGCCCCACTTCTCTGCAAGGATCCCTGGGGGAACTGTAGTTTTCCAAGCAGGAACCCTGCAAGGGCTGTGAGCTTCGTGGGCGGCGAGGAATTTATTTTATTTTATTTTATTTACCTTTCCACATTGTGGTGGGACTAAAGTGGGGGGAAAGGTGGGATAAAGATCTTCCAACCCTACTTGTCTCTCTCACACCCCACAACCCGTCCCCCACAGGTTGTGGAAGAAGCTCAGTGACCCCTTCCCGGCAGCCTCCTCTTGGTGAAAAGAGAAGAAATGGCTGCTCAGGTAGGTGAGGTATTCTGTTTATGATTTATGCTGTGTTTGTGATGTATGTTCTATTATGTTACTTTTATCTTTAGTTTGTACGATGCTTTGGGATTCATTGGAATGAAAAGTTTGGGTTCCTCTTTGGTTATGGGGTCTATCTTTGCTTTTTCGACATCCAAAGTGCCCTTTAAGTAGGCCACGAGCTTTCGCTCTTGTACAATATTTCCAAAATTTCTTTACCTGCACTTTACCACGCCCATTTCCTTAGGATTATTCGTGAGGAGTGAGGAGTGGCTGGGGAAACTCAGCCAGATGGGCGGGACATTATTATTATTATTATTCATATTATTATTATTATTATTATTATTATTATTACTACTTTTCAGGGTTTGGTGTCCTTTGAGGAGGTGGCCATACATTTCACGAAGGAGGAGTGGGAACTCCTGGACCCATGGCAGAAGGCTCTGTATAAGGAAATCATGCTGGAAAATTATAGGAATGTGACTTCCCTGGGTAGGGACCTCTCCACCCTTTGGTTCGTAAGACACTGAAGAGATGAGATTTCTCTCTCCTCATTGCTGGACTCAGTTTATTTTGGAGAATAGCACACCTGCCGTAACTGGTCATCATTGCATGGGTTTTCAAGCAATACAAAAAGTTATATTAAAAATAGCATTAAATATATAAATACAAACAGGTACAGTCGTACCTCGGAAGTTGAACAGAATCCATTCTGGAAGTCTGTGCGACTTCCAAAATGTTTGAAAAATGTTTGAAAACCAAAGCTCCTGCAGCCAATTGGAAGCCCCATCAGACATTCAGCTTCCAAAAGAATGTTCAAAAACTGGAACACTCACTTCAGGTTTTCGATTGTTCGGGAGCCAGAACGTTTGACTCCCAAGGCATTCAGGAGCTGAGGTACGATTGTATAGTGTTGGAGTCTCAACAGCAGGGATCATTCAGTATGGCCATTCTGGGTTAATGATGTTGTTAAAGTTTACTAGTAAGAGAGGGATGCAACTAGGCAGGATGGTCTGATATTTGCTGAGACAGCATGTCCTCTGAAGTTATATGTTGATTCTGCAGGGGTTCCCAGTCATTTATAATCATAAGAGATGGAAAGGACCCTGAGGATCATTTAGCTCAACCCTCTCTGGTCCATCGTCCCTAAAGAAAGCTCAACAACTCAACTCTGGTCTCTCCTAAAAAAAGCTGGCAATGGACATTACCTCTCTCGCCCTGACCTAGCCACTGTGATCCACGCGACGGTCACCTCCAGACTGGATTAACTTGCTCTACGTGGGGCTGCCCTTGAGACTGACCCAGAAACTCCAGCGGGTGCAGAATGCTGCAGCGAGACTCCTTACGGGGTGTTCGCTGTGAGATCACATTCACCCGGTGCTATACCAGCTGCACTGGCACCCGGTGGAGTACAGGATCAGGTTCAAGATGCTGGTTTTACCCTTTACATCCCTATATGGCTTAGGACCCTCATATCTACGGGACCGCCTCTCCTGGGATGTCCCACGGAGGACCTTTCAGTCTTCAAAGAAAAACATCTTGGAGGTCCTGGGCCACAGGGAGGTTAGGCTGGCCTCAATCAGAGCCAGGGCATTTTCGGCTGTGGCCCCAATCTGGTGGAACGCTGTGTCCCAAGAGACTAGGGCCCTGTGGGACTTGACATCTTTCCGCAGGGCCTGCAAGACAGAGCTGTTCCAGCAGGCCTTTGGCCAAGGCACAGTCCTTTGGTAATCCTCACAGAACTCTAGCCCAATGGTTGCCATTAATTTGATTTTAGAATGCTTTTCAATTAATTGATTGTGATTTTATGTAAACTGTTACTTTTATTGTTAGCTGCTCTGAGCCCAGTTTCAGCTGGAGAGGGCGGGATATAAATAAAATTTTATTATTATTATAATGACAATGGGTAGATCACTGCTAGTTTTATTATACCAGGAGTAGATCGCAGTCTCCTGAGAGTTGGACGTGTCTGATCTAGGCTGTATTGTTCTCTTCATATCCATACTGCCTTATGGCGAGTCAGACCATTGGTCTACCTAGCTCAGTGTTCAGCCCGGGGATTAAACTTGGGAGCTTCTGCTCATGAGGCCAGTGCTCCCACATGTGAGCAATGGTCCTTCCCCCAAAATCTGAACTGGGCAATAGGCATGTGGGCACCCAAGTATGGGGGGAGGGGGGAGAGACCTCCTCCTCTTGCCAAGAACAGGGTGTGGGAGACGAAAACGGGGATGTTTCAGAAGGAAATGTGTTTGTAATTAGGCCTGCTTTTCCTTTCTCCCAAGAAGGAGGAGACCCTCTCATGCCCAGGCCGGACCTCATCCGCTGGCTTGAAGAGCTGGTTATACCGCCCTGCATGGAAGGATACTCAGCAGCAGGTAATTGCGAATGTGCTCCTCCTTGCCTGGGAATTGGAGGTTTTCTGCAGTAGTGTCTGGTGCCCGTTGAGACGGGCAGGGCAGCATGGAGGGGACCCAGTGGTGAGCAAAGCGAGAGCCAGTGATGGGCAGAGCCACTCGCTTGCTGTTTGTAAGGGAGAAGGCAGGAAGGCTGAGGTTTGTGGGGCAGTGACCCTTTCGCCCTAATGGACCAGCTGCCCATGGTTGTCTGGTGCACAGTAATCTTGTGGACTTCCAAAAATATTTTGGCAAAACCCCTTGCCCAGAGGTGCTTCTGTAGACCTTGTACTCTTGGGGCAGGAGAACACGTCTTCACCAGGTACACCAGGGAGTTGAAGAAAATGAGCAACTCTCACAATGACCACGAGGAAGGAGGAAGGGAGAAGTGAAGAGGAATTAATAATAAATAAATAAATAAATAAATAAATAAATTATACCCTGTCCTCCCCGGCCAAGACCAGGCTCAGGGTGGCTAACACTGAATATAAATACAATAAAAACATTAAAAATGAAACTAAAAAACAAGAGAAGAGTTGATTAAAATGTAAGTTAGTATACAGTTTAAAATGCAGCCTCGTTTTAGTGGTAGCCTATAGATCAAAGCAATAAGGGGAGAAAACGTCAAATATTCACCGGGGCTAACTATCCATGCTGGTCCTATATGGGCCAGCAGAAAGAGCTGAGGGAAAATTTATTCAGTGGTACCTCTGGATACGAACGGGTCATTTTGACCGTCTGCGCATGTGCAAGCGGTGAAACCCGGAAGTAACACGTTCCGTTACTTCCGGGTCACCGCAGAGCGTAACCCATAAGCGCTCGACCTGAAGCAACTTCAACCTGAGGTATGGCTGTATACAAATCCCATATAAGGGGTTCCATAAAAAAAATGAGGGGAGGGATCAGACTGAGTCCAGCCCAAAGGCCAGGCGGAACAGCTCTGTCTTGTAGGCCCTGCGGAAAGATGTCAAAACCCGCAGGGCCCTGATCTCTTGAGGTAGGGTGTTCCCCCAGGCCGGGGCCAGAGCTGAAAAGGCCCTGGCCCTGGTTGAGGCTGAGGTTGAGGCCAATCTAACCTCCTTGGGGCTCAGAACTTCCAAAGTGTTGTTATTTATGGACTAAGGTCCTCCACAGGGCATACCAGGAGAGGCGGTCCTGTAGGTACGAGGGTCCTGTGGCCCTCCAGTCGTAGCTGGCCAAATGATCAACAATGATGTGAGCTGGGGATAACATCTGGAGGGACATAGTTCCTCACACCTGAGTTAAGGTCCTCCATAGACAGGTGATTTTTGAACTGGTTCCCTGATAATAGTGTGTTTGTTTTTTGTGGACTTCTGCCACCCTCAGCTCTCTTACTTTCCGGACGTTTGGTTTGTTCTTGCAGAAAATGACAGAATTTTTGGTCCCAGTGGGTGACAGAGCCACCAATTCCCAACAGTTCCTGCTAACCTATATTCCACCCTTGAATAGCTAAGTTAAAACAACACCTTAGTAAATATCAGCCCGGTTTATTTAATGTATGGCAGGTTCTGCCTCCCCACTGAATATTTGTATGGGTGATGTCTTTGCTATCTTTTACACAGCTGTGAATTTGGTTGGTTCCTTCTCCTTAGAGACTCAGTTCCTCACATGCTTCCTTTCTTTTTGATTCCAGGAAGTAAAGATCCAGAGATTAAAAGTGAAGTAGATTCTTACTGCCCCTTGCGTCCCCTGAACATCTGGTTTGGAGAGATGGGTGAAGCCCCGGAACCGATTTGTGAGGTGAAGAGAGAGGAGGAACCTTCCATTGTGCAGGCGGAAAACCTTCCACCAACAGAACAGCTTTGTTCGATACAGCCCAAAGTGACAGCAAAAAGAGCCAAGCATCCCAAGCTGGAAGTAAGTTATAAGTTGACTGAAAAGTGTCATTTGCAACAAAAACTTTATTGTATGAATAATACACATAGGGGAGAAGCCGTATAGCATATTATAGGAGGAGCTTTCGTGAAAAAATGGGCTCTTGCAAGAAAGCATCCACAGAGAGCAGAAACTATTTTAATGTTTGGACTGTAAAGGTTATAGCGCAAATCTTATTACACATTGAAGAGAAGAAGCCGTTTGAAGAGACGGGTGGAGACTTTAAGCTTCATTCACCAGCAGGGGAAAAGAAGACATAAATATCTGGAGTATAGAAACAGTTTCAATGATAACATAAAGGTACAGTGGTACCTCAGGTTACATACGCTTCAGGTTACAGACTCCGCTAACCCAGAAATAGTGCTTCAGGTTAAGAACTTTGCTTCAGGATGAGAACAGAAATCGTGCTCCAGCGGCGCGGCAGCAGCAGGAGGCCCCACTAGCTAAAGTGGTGCTTCAGGTTAAGAACAGTTTCAGGTTAAGTACAGACCTCTGGAACGAAGCACTTAACCTGAGGTACCACTGTAAAGGTAAAGGGACCCCTGACCATTATGTCCAGTCGCGGACGACTCTGGGGTTGCAGCGCTCATCTCGCTTTATTGGCTGAGGGAGCCGGCATACAGCTTCCAGGTCATGTGGCCAGCATGACTAAGCCACTTCTGGCGAACCAGAGCAGCGCACGGAAACGCCGTTTACCTTCCCGCCGGAGCGGTACCTATTTATTTACTTGCACTTTGATGTGCTTTCGAATTGCTAGGTTGGCAGGAGCAGGGACCGAGCAACGGGAGCTCACCCCGTCGCGGGGATTCGAAAAATGGTCTTGGGGTATGAACTCACTTGGATATTTAGGATCAGCCTGCATTGGGATCGTGTGAGGGAAGAGGTGCTGTCGTTAAGAATTCCTTCATCCCAGCCAGAAGACCTAAATTATGTGCTGTGAAGGTGATGAGGACAAAATCTAGGGGTGCGGTACTTAAACCGTTTCCCAACCTCACTAGGGTCTAGCCTTGTAGGTTCCGTATTGCTCAGGTTCAAGCAAGGGAACACAGCCAGGTTAACTGAAGCAAAACAGTAACTGGTTAGCAAGCCTAATCTATTTATCAACTAGAGCCAGGGCTTTTTCGGCTGTGACTCCGATCTGGTGGAACACCCTGTCACTAGAGACTAGGGCCCTGCGGGACTTGACATCTTTCCGCAGGGCCTGCAAGGCAGAGCTGTTCCACCAGGCCTTTGGCCAGGGCACAGCCTGACTCCCTCCCTCGGCAATCTTTGCGGAGCTCTGGCCCAATGTTTGCCAGTGGCTTGATTTGAATTAATTTTATAATGAATGATTTTAGAGTGTTGTTTGTGCTGTACTTTTGTACTGTTTTATTGTTGTTAGCCGCCCTGAACCCGGCTTCGGCTGGGGAGGGTGGGGTATAAATAAAAATTATTATTATTGTTGTTGTAACATGGTTTCCACAAAAAACGATGAAAAAGCCCAGAACAAAGGGTTGCATGAGTTTTTAAAATTTCCCACAGTTTCCCATTTCACATAGCGTCAATGTAGTAAAATAATTTATCTTGCCACTCATTTTTTGTTGGTATTGTTTCTTTTTTCCAATTTTTGGCAATTGGGTGTTCTCGCAGCTATGGCTATTGTCGAGTCCTTACAGCGTAGCACACAAGCTCAGGAGGCCAACGCTTCTGATATGTTGAAAGGCATTGGGGGCCCTGGCCAGGGCAGTGTCAGAGACCGGGCAGAGAAAGAATGGTGGAGGGATTTGAGGGAGGTCACTGCTCAGAGACAGATGAGGGGGAAAGCTGGGAAATAATGCGAGAGGAAGAGGAGGAAGAAGCAGCAATAGGGGAGCGACGGCTGATGGACTCAGTGTCTTTAGAAAGCATTCCAGACCTCCCCTCTCCCAGAACATGGCGGGCCTTGAAAGTAGGAGAGCAAAGAGCTCAAAGGCAGAGGGCACATACGGTGTTAGGATTCTTGCTCCGTGCTTGCAGTCATGGGATTGGTTTTATCACATGACAGTGTATGTTTTCATTCCGCATAGTGGGAAGTGATGGAGACAGGATGTTTTGTGCTACTGTATTCCGTGATGTAGGACTATTGTCCTTTGTTCTTTCTCTTTGTTGTCTGATGAGGAAGAGCTAGGAGCTGATTCAGAATGCTCCGAGTGTATTATATGTAAATAAAGTACAGTGGTACCTCGGGTTACAAATGCTTCAGGTTACAGATTCTGCTAACCCAGAAATAGTACCTCGGGTTAAGAACTTTGCTTCAGGATGAGAACAGAAATCGTGTGGGGCGGCACAGCGGCAGGGGGAGGCCCCATTAGCTAAAGTGGTACCTCAGGTTAAGAACGGACCTCCAGAACGAATTAAGTTCTTAACCCGAGGTACCACTGTACCTTGAATATGTATATTGTATAAGCCGAGGTACTATTCCTGGGTTAGCGGAGTCTGTAACCTGAAATGTATGTAACCCGAGGTACCACTGTACAGTGGTACCTCGGGTTACATACACTTCAGGTTACAGACTCTGCTAACCTAGAATTATTACCTCAGGTTGAGAACTTTGCTTTAGGATGAGAACAGAAATCGTGCTCCGGTGGCATGGCAGCAGTGGGAGGCCCCATTAGCTAAAGTGGTGCTTCAGGTTAAGAACAGTTTCAGGTTAAGAACGGACCTCCGGAACGAATTAAGTTCTTATCCCGAGATACCACTGCAGTTTAGCCAAAATACTGAGTTTGTTACGCAAACTGCTAACACTCTGCTGTTCCTAAGCATGCTGACGCTTCTTGGTATCAGTCGCTGTGATGTTTGGGCTGGTGAAAGCTTTTGAAGCTCCCGAAGGACCGACCAGGAGGGAGGGAACATGCCATTCGGGCATGTGTCTCTATCGGGGTCCTACACACAAGTAGGACGATCCTGGCAATCAGCACCTGTAGTGATGACGCATGAAGGGAGAGGGGGAGTGGGTCATTCGGAGCAAAGCTGTTATTCCGAGAGACCACATTTCCAAGCCTCTCTCTGTGAATATTGAATAAAAACAGATGGCGAGGACTTTTCCTTGTCTTCTCCGTTCCCGGCAACCTGCCGTTCAGGTTGATTCCTCTGCTGCCTGACGTGCCGTGTGGTTGGATTCATGGATTTCATTTCACTTTCATGTACAGTGGTGCCTCGCAAGACGAAAATAATTCATTCTGCGAGTCTCTTCGTCTAGCGTTTTTTTCGTCTTGCGAAGCACGGCCATTAGCGGATTAGCGCTATTAGCGGCTTAGCGGCTTAGAAAAAGGGGGGGAGGGGAAAAACTCGCAAGAACTCGCAAGACGAAAACGTCTTGCGAAGCACCTCAAAAACAGAAAACTCTTTCGTCTAGCGAGTTTTTTTGTCTTGCGAGGCATTCGTCTTGCGGGGCACCACTGCATGTAAACAACTTATATATTGCTTAAATGCAGCTCACTGTCTCCTGATTGGTTTCTGGGTCCGTCCGTCACAACAGGCTTTTGAGCACCGGACTTCAGTGCTGGGGCTTCATGGGACAAAATACCCATTGGCAGGTCTGAATCCAAACTACATCCGCAGACAAAGCTGGGTTCGCTGTCGGTGTCCGTTATTGGTGTTGGCACGCCTTCAAACGGGCTTGCGGTCAGCGCCAAACGACTGGTCAGGGCTGACATTGAGCTGCCTTCTTTTTAAGGTTTCGTCCAATATTTGCAGATTGTTGAAATAGAAATAAATTAAAAATTGCCTAGTAGCACCTTATAGACCAACTACCATATTTTTCGCTCCATAGGACGCACTTTTTCCCCTCCAAAAATGAAGGTGAAATGTGTGTGCTTCCTATGGAGCGAATGCAGGCTTTCACTGAAGCCTGGAGAGCGAGAGGGGTTGGTGTGCACCGACCCCTCTCGCTCTCCAGGCTTCAGGCAGCTATCCGCAAGCCTTCTGAGCGCGGCGGGAGTTCCCGCCGCGCTCGGAAGGCTTGCGGATAGCTGCCTGTTCTGGGGGCTGGGGTCAGGGGAAGTTCGGGCTTCCCAGCCCCGCAAGCTCCGGGAGCGGCGGCGAGGTTGCGCGCAATCTTGCCACCGCTCCTGGACCTGGGGGGGGGGGGTATTATTATTTTCTTTATTCTCCCCCCTAAAAACTAGGTGCGCCCTATGGTCCAGTGCGCCCTATGGAGCGAAAAATACGGTTAAGTTTGTTTCGGTATAAGCTTTTGTGTGCATGCACACTTCTTCAGATACCATGCACATGAAAGCTTATACCAGAACAAACTTAGCTGGTCTATAATAGTGGTGTTCAAACGTTTTTCAAAGAGGGCCAGATATGATGAAGCGAAGGGCCGTGGGGGCCAACCAAAGCTGCCACAGGGGCCAGATTAAACCAGCCAGCCGGCCGAATTAGGCCCCTGAAATCGACTTCAGACATGCCTGGTTTATAAGGTGCTGCTGGACAATTTTTATTTTTTAAAAAATTATTTTTATTTCGACTGCATCAGACAAACACAGCTACCTACCTGAATTTGCAGAGTGTGATCAGCTTGAGAAAGGACAGTCTGGTATGATAATTCCTCTCTAAATTGTTTTTCAGACCTGTAGCAGAAGATCTTCCTGCAACTGTGTGAAGGTGAACAGCGTGGAAGCGCTGCTGCAAAATCCCTTTCCTCAGCGCAGTTTGGCTGAGCAACGCTGCATTAAAGAGCTCGGTCCCGACTGCCCCGACCTGTGCATTGTGCAAACCGTGCTGGAGAAAGGCAAGCCGGTCACCCAGAAGTTTAGCAGGGCGTGGTACGACCGGAAGGAGTGGCTTTGCGGAAGTACCTCGAAAAATGCCTTCCTGTGCTTTCCCTGCTTGCTGTTTGGTGGCGCTGCCACCTGGGCACGGACTGGAATGGCAGACATGAAACAGATCTCCATAAAGACAAAGGTTCACGAGGAATCTGCAAAGCACAGGGAGAACTGCCTGAAGCTGGCTGAGTTGGGCAGAGTCAATGGTGCCGAGCCAGCAGACACTGGCTGTGACACTCACACCAGGAAGCATAGCCAGGAAGTGGAGAACAGGTATGTACTTTCAAAAATTGTTGTTGTTGCTGTTGTTCTGTCATTTAGTCATGTCCGACTCTTCATGACCCCATGGACCAGAGCACGCCAGGCACTCTTTTTTTTTTAAAAAAATAATTTTTAATAATTTTCACAGAAAAAATACATAACACATCACATTTTCAACTTTAGCAAATTTTCCAGTTTTGGACTTCCTTCAGCCTCTTTGACAATCATCCAAATTTAATTTTTAAACACACAGTTCTTAAATTCACTATCGCCTTTCGTAAAACATTTGAAACCTATTTTTCTTTTTTGCAATATTTCTTTAACTTTTACAGAGCTTCTTTAAAGCCAGGCACTCCTGTCTTCCACTGCCTCCTGCGGTTTGGTCAAACTCATGCTGGTAGCTTTGAGAACACTGTCCAACCATCTCGTCCTCTGTCGTCCCCTTCTCCTTGTGCCCTCCATCTTTCCAAGCATCAGGGTCTTTTCCAGGGAGTCTTCTCTTCTCATGAGGTGGCCAAAGTACTGGAGCCTCAGCTTCACGATCTGTCCTTCCAGTGAGCACTCAGGGCTGATTTCCTTCAGAATGGATAGGTTTGATCTTCTTGCAGTCCATGGGACTCTCAAGAGTCTCCTCCAGCACCATAATTCAAAAGCATTCATTCTTTGGCGATCAGCCTTCTTTATGGTCCAGCTCTCACTTCCATACATCACTACTGGGAAAACCATGGCTTTAACTATACGGACCTTTGTTGGCAAGGTGATGTCTCTGCTTTTTAAAAATATTATTTTTTTCAAAAATAATCTATTGCATAAATACACTCTTGAGATGCTTGTTGGCCTTCAAGTTGCTTCATAGTAAAAAAAAACCACAACCAGCTACCCACCTAGCTCTGGCATTCAAAAGTCTTCTCTTTCCCTCCAAGTGTGTCTCCCCCCACCCTTGTTACTCTCCCCATTTTCTCCTCCAGTCCCACTCCTTTTCAATCATACTGCCAGTCTGTACGAAACAGAATTCAGGGCATTCCATATCCAACTTTTTTAAAAAAAACTTCCCTATACAGGATTGCCTTCAGATGGCTCAGGGGTCGGATAACTCCACACCCTCCAACATTTCTCCAATGAAAATGGAGACACCTTAAGGAAAAGCGGGACATTCCAGGATAAAATCAGAAACCGGGAGAGAAAAATAGGCCGCAGAGCTTTCTCTGGCAAGGCAGTGGTCTTACAAACTAGAAGCATGTTCAACAGTCCCACTCCCTACCCTAGAACTCTTCTCAATTCTCCTCTCGCCCCCTTGATTTCTCACATATTTGTTATCATTGATAACATTAACATTAATATATTGACACCAATGTATTTACATCAATATATTAACATCAATATATCAGTATTCATATAATGATGTTGGTATTGGTATGTTGTCCTGAAATCTGCAAAGGTCTAGCTGAAGCACGCTATCATCTATTACATTTTCATAAATTAAATGCATTGGCTTTAGAGTTTTATTTTCGTTCAAAATGTTCCCCCTCTATTTGTCTCCAGCCCGCCTCATCCCCGTGCTCTGGAATGTCCCGAATACCACCATTTGGTAGACAAGAGAAAAACAAAGAGTCCTTTCTGGGTGTATTTTGGATTGCCTGCCAACGAGAGCGGCCGTGCGGTGTCCGACGGGGTCGCGATTTGCAGAATATGTTCGCACTCGGTGTCTGCAAAAGGCGGAAACACCTCCAACCTCGGCAAACACCTCCAGCTCAAACATCCTCAGGAATTTAGGGAGCTGCCTTCTTCGTCCAGAGACGTTTCCGTCCCTTCGCGTAAAAATGCCATGGAGCCGGCGGCTGGGACGGCATCAGCGAGTGTGGCAGTAACTGTTGCGGAAAGTCCTAGAGAACAGCAAAACACCGCGTCGGATTCTGAGCCACTCGATCCTAAGAGCTCGAGATCTTGTACTCAGGCGATCACAGAGTATCTGGCTACGTGTCTGGAGCCTTACAACACAGTGGACCACCCCAAATTTATCCAGATGGTGAACACTCTAAAACCGAAATATCCGTTGCCCAGTAGAAATTACTTTGCTACCGCAGGAGTTCCAAAGCTGTACAAGGACACGGTGGAGAAAATGAAGAGAGAAATACTCCAGCTAACTACGACTGAACTGGCCGTCACAACTGACTGCTGGACGTCCGTAGCTGGTGCTTCGTTTGTGGCAGTGACGGTCCATTTCATTTCAGACGAGTGGAAGTTGACCGACGCTTGCTTGGCCTGTAGACATTTTTTTAAGGAGCCCAGCGCAGCCGTTCTTTGCGAAATGCTCAGAGACGCCTTATCGGAGTGGGGCACCGACGTGAAGAACGTATTTTGCAGCACAACGGATAACGGCGCCAATATCCTCAGAGCGGTCTGGCAGCTGGGCTTGGAGCACATCTCTTGCTTCGCTCACAATATAAACGACGGGGTGAACCGAGCTCTGAACCTGACACAACTGAGAAGGGCAGTCAGGAAGCTGAAAAGGCTGCAGAACAGTATTTGCCGTAGCTGGAAAATGAGGCAAGACCTCACCAGAGCTCAGGAGATGCTCGAGATTGACAAGGTGGGTTTGCCAAGCGCTTGTCCCAACAGGTGGTGGAGTCTGCTCCAGCTGTGCCAAAGGTTTCTCGAAAACCAGCTCTCGCTGTGCAAGGTACTTATGGATTATCCGTCTAAAAGACATTTGATGTTGGAAGGGGCCGACGTCTCGGCCATCCAAGACTTTGTGTCCGCAGCTACCGTGTTAGAGGACCTCACCACGACTCTAAGCGGAAGCAGTTACGTCACGGCCTCGTCTGTTCTGCCTCTTTATAGGCAAATTAAGAAAAGTCTCCAGCCCCAGGAGGGAGACAGTGTGCTTCTGAAAGACATTAAACGTGAGATTTTGGGCTCGCTGTCAGAAAAGTACGACAGCGCCCCCACCACAACCACTTTAGGCCTGGCCTCGTTGTGCGACCCAAGGTTTCGCCTGCGTTTTTTGGAGGCTCCTGAGGCTGTCAGACAGGAGGCCGTAAAGATGATGACGGACTTGCAAGGGAGTCTGCGTGCTGCTTCGACGGAGCCCAATACTCACCCTGCTCCACCCAGAAAAAGGACGTTGGCAAAGATCTTCGGTTTAGAGGCAGAAGAGGCACTGGCGGATGATGCATCAAAAGCAGAAAAAGAGCTAAATGAGTATATATCTATGCCGCGAGTGAGCTTCGATGAATGCCCTCTGACATGGTGGAAGGCAAACGAAGCCTCCTTTCCGATGTTGAAGGTGCTTGCAAAGAGGTTTTTGGCTATTCCAGGAACAAGTGTGCCATCCGAAAGCGTGTTCAGCTCAGCTGGCGATGTTCTACAAAGACAAAGGGCGTCTCTTTTGCCAGAGAACGCCGAAATGCAAATTTTCCTTGCAAAAAATATAAATTTCATCGAGTAATATTTTTTTGCTCGCAAAATGTTGTCCATTCTTTCTGGTTTATAAAAGAAATGCAAATTTCCCTTGCAAAAAAAATTTGTATATTTTTGTTTAATATATTTTTTTTGTTCTATGAATTTTTTCCCATTCTTTCAGGTTTGGCCTGGTTTATAAAAGAAATGCAAATATAAATATAAATTTTGTCTGACCATCTTTTGTTCTGTAGAAAATTACCCATTCCATTCTTTCAGTTTTGCCCTGATTTAGAAAAGTAAAGTAACAATCAAGTAACTGGTGTTGTAGGATGTATGCACATTCAACTAAAACTCAGTAGTGAATTATATTTGAATATATAAAAGCGTGACACTGAATTGGCTTTTTTTCTTTTTTAGTAATGTGAGAACATTCTCTCACCTTATGGTCATATGACAGTCCACACACTCCGAACATTAGTTTTCCACCTGTGTGAATTTTTGAAAACTTAGATATATACAACTCAGATATATACAAAATATACAAAAGAACAATAAACACAATAATATGAAGGGTGGGGTGCAAAACAGAAACCAGCTCACAGATTCTGAATACAATGTATACTTTGTTGTTCGTTAACATTCCTTCTTTTTAATTTTCATCAGAGATGATGCTAAATAATATAAGGGGGGGAGAGAAGAAAATTAACCTAAGATACCCCACCCACGGGACACGGGTGGCGCTGTGGGTAAAACCTCAGCGCCTAGGACTTGCTGATTGCATGGTCGGCAGTTCGAATCCCCGCGGCGGGGTGCGCTCCCGTCGTTCGGTCCTGGCTCCTGCCAACCTAGCAGTTCGAAAGCACCCCCGGGTGCAAGTAGATAAATAGGGACCGCTTACTAGCGGGAAGGTAAACGGCGTTCCGTGTGCTGCGCTGGCTCGCCAGATGCAGCTTGTCACGCTGGCCACGTGACCCGGAAGTGTCTGCGGACAGCGCTGGCTCCCGGCCTATAGAGTGAGATGAGCGCACAACCCTAGAGTCTGTCAAGACTGGCCCGTACGGGCAGGGGTACCTTTACCTTTACCCCATCCACAGAAGGCCATGTATATTTCACAGAATCATACAAGTTGGAAGGGGCTCTTGGGTCATCTAGTCCAACCCTTGCAATGCAGGACTCTCAACACACAGTTCCTCATCCAACTTGAAACCATTCCTGACCCAGGTTAGCTTTGCAAATGTGCTAGCGGTTTTAGTGCTGCACCACGAAGAGGGAATAACCAGCTTTTTTAGAAGCTATATGTGGAACAAAGCAGAACGTTACATAAAATGAATCTTTGGAGCATGGATTGCAAAGTGCACACATTTGTTAACTTCTCTGTTAGTGTGAGTCCCCAGATTTGGCATTGGATGTCTTCTGATCTCCCACAATGGTTAGATGATGATAATAATAATAATAATAATAATAATAATAATAATAATAATAATTTATTTATTTATTTATTTATTTATTTATACCCCGCCCTCCCCAGCCAAGACCAGGCTCAGGGCGGCTAACAACTGATATAAACACAAATTGATTGAAATACAACTTAAAAAACAAGATTAAAATACAACATTAAAACATTAGAATGCAGCCTCATTTCAACGGAAACTCAAATAAAAAACTTCACCAAGGCCAACTATCCAGACTGGGCCAGAAAAAAGCCAGGGAAGTCCCCAAATAGGAGTTCCAACACAGAAGGAGAAAGGAAAAAGGAAAGGGGAAGGGAATCTAATTGATTTCAAGCCAAAGGCCAGGCGGAACAACTCTGTCTTACAGGCCATCTTAGATGGGCAGCTGCCATGGTCCCCCTCCCCCCCAAAAGATCATTGTATACACCCCCCCACCCCCATTCAAAAATTTTTTGGGGGGAGTGCCATTTGTGGGTCATTGAAAATGTTTGGGAAACGATCAGAATACATATTTCCAAAAACCAGTTACCTTTATACAAGTCCACCACATGTGGGAGTAAGTGCCTATCTACCTCTGTGAATTCTCTGGTGGCGAGTTAGGCTAGAACTAAGGTAGAAGCCCTTTTCACACTCCAAACACTGATAAGGTTTCTCCCCGGTATGAATTCTCTGATGGGAAATAAGGTACGGCCTGTGTCGGAAGCTCTTCCCACATTCAGTGCATTGATATGGTTTCTCTCCTGTGTGAATTCTTCCATGAGAAGTGAGGTTCCTTTTCCGAGTGAAGCTCTTCCCACACTCCGAGCACTGATACGGTTTCTCTCCCGTGTGAGTTCTCTGATGAGAAGTAAGGTGAGAACTGTGAAGGAAGCTCTTCCCACATTCCAAACATTTATAGGGTTCCTCCCCTGTGTGGATTATCTGATGGGAAGTAAGGTACGAAACATGACAGAACTTCTTTCCACAAGCCCAGGACTTATATAGTTTCTCCCCTGCCTGAATACTCTGATGAGAAGTGAGACTTCTCTTCCTCGTGAAACTCTTCCCACATTCCAAGCATTTATATGGCTTCTCCCCTGTGTGGATTCTCTGATGGGAAGTAAGGTAAGAACTGCGAAGGAAGTCTTTTCCACATTCCAAGCATTTGTATGGTTTCTCTCCTGTGTGGATTCTTTGATGATGGATGAGAGTGATCTTCTGTTTGAAGCACTTTCCGCATTCCAAGCACTGATAAGGATTTTCCCCGGTGTGAATTCTTTGATGGCGGATGAGGGTTATTTTCTGCCTGAAGCTCTTTCCGCATTCCAAGCACTGATACGGATTTTCCCCGGTGTGAATTCTTTGATAGGGAATAATGGCAGGACTCCGGCAGAAGTTCTTTCTGTGGCGATTAGAGCCTGAGGAAGAAATGGGGAGTCTCAAAACACTGAACAAGTTCAATCAATCAATGATAAAGGAGAAACTGAAAAGGCTTGTTTTATTATTAAATTTATTTATTTAGTACAGTGGTACCTCTGGATATGAATGGGATCTCTGTTCACATCCTGAAGTAAACGCAACACGCATCTGCAGGTCGCGATTCACCATTTCCACGCATGCGCGTGACGTCATTTTGACCGCCTGTACATACACGAGCGGTGAAACCCGGAAGTAATGTGTTCCGTTACTTCCGGGTCGCCATGGAGTGCAATCCGAAAGTGCTCAACCTGAAGCAACTTCAACCCGAGGTATGACTGTAAATTTATATACCGCTTTTCTTTGTAAGATCTCAAGGCAGTTCACGAACAAAATACAGTATAAAAACAAGCAAAGCCCTTTACCGAGAGAGGCAATGATCTCTTCCATGACTTCTCTATGCAGCACTTTCTGGTGAGAATCCAGCACAGCCCACTCCTCATTTGAGAAATACACAGCAACGTCTTCGAAGGACACCGGACTCTAAAAGTGAAAGAACAGTTTCCTCTTTATCGTAAACATTACCTATCAGCAAAATCCGGATGGCTAGTGTTGTAAACAAAATCTGCCCTTTTATCTTTATGGGGGGGTATCCAAGAGCCCATCTAGATTCCTTACGCAGGTTCCCTATTGGTAGGAGAAAATAACAGAGGCCAACCAGATAATATTGAGAAGCAAAGCAGCTAGTAAGCTTGATCTTTATTGATCTGTTGCAACAGGGTGCTCCCCTCACCCGCAGGAAAGGAGGAGGACCTAGAACCCAGGTGTGTCCGCCCTTACATAGACATTTTAAATTCCCTACCCTGGAGCGCAAGACCACCCCTCCATACATCATACATACATCACAGAAGGGGTGGTCTACAGCAGAAATTTGAATCTTCTTTTTCCTGTTTGCTTTTCCTGATAGCCTGTCACCCATGATAGTCTGTCACCCATTAAAATGCTGATTACTCAATTCCTGAGACAATGGGAATGTAGCCTTTCCCACTGGTTGGGTCTGCGTTGCTCCCGAGAGGGGAGGAAGGAGTCAAGAGACACCGAGGTTTGGTTCAGAGAAAAGAGTATTTCTGCTGTCCGGAGCAGCAGAAGGCACTGTGTGAATCGGTTCACAGCAAGCACAAAGAAAGAGGAATTGCATACAGTATATATCCCCTCCAAGCCCCCTCTCCCCCTCCCTAGGAATCCAGCCCATGTGTTTATACACGTAAGTTTATATCCTTGAGCATGAACAGAGATTCCTGCTCCTGTACTCCTTATCTTGGCTGGCGCCATCCCCGGGCGCGTGGGCTGACAGGGTCTGTGCAAGGTCTGTGCGTTAGCGTGTCAAGATAGCTTACAGCCGGTAAGATAAGACCATCCTGTCTCCACTCGGAACTGACAAGGCCTTCCATTAAGCCTTCATGGGTTAATAAAGGAGAAGACTCTGTTTATGCAGCTGGTTTGTGTTATACAGCTCAAGCTAATGGATTTTAGCTAATGATCGAAGAAGAAAGAATTAGGGAATTTTGGGGCTGGGGCCCGGTTCGGGTGACTGCACACTGCACAGTCAGGTTTGGGTAACCTGTTCCTTCAGGAAGGCTCTCTGACCCCCCCCCCTTGCAGGGAAAACATTTGGTCAGTTTGGGAATCAAAAATGGTTTCAGGTCGGTCTTCCTGTGCTGACCTATGTACGTGCTTGGTTGGTACAGTGGTGCCCCGCAAGACGAACACCTCGCAAGACGGAAAACCCGCTAGACGAAAGGGTTTTCCGTTTTGGAGGCGCTTCACAAAACAAATTTCCCTATGGGCTTCCTTCGCAAGACGAAAGCCCATAGGGAAATCTCCGGGACAGCGGGGAAACGCAGTGCGTCTTCCCCACTGTCCTCGGACCTCCTCCGAAGGCTAGCGGTGGGGCGGAGAGACCTCCCCGCGCCAGCCTTCGGATGGCTGTCCTGAAGACTTGCGGTGGGGCGGAGAGACCTTCTCCCCGCGCCAGCCTTCGGATGGCTGTCCTGAAGACTTGCGGTGGGAGGAGGGTTTTCCTTCCCACCGCCAACTTTCAGAATGCTGTTCTGAATGTTGGCGTGGGGAGGAAAAACCCTCCTCCCACCGCAAGCCCCGGGAACAGAGAATAAGCGTTGCGCGCCTTCCCCTCTGTTCCCGTACCTGTCCTGAAAGCTTGCGGTGGGGAGAAAAGCCCTTCTCCGCACCGCCAGCCTGGCAAGCGGTCTCCATAGGAACGCATTAATTGATTTTCAGTGCATTCCTATGGGAAACCGTGCTTCGCAAGACGAAAAACTCACAAGAAGAAAAAATTTGCGGAACGAATTAATTTCGTCTTGCGAGGCACCACTGTACATTTATTATATATCTGAGACCTTAAAATTCTTATCACACTAGTCAAGGAAAGCAGGCTGGGATGGCTGCATCTTCCTGGGGTTGGACTAGATGAGCCTCAGGTCCCTTCCAACTCTACAATTCTATGATGCGATTATTATCCTGTAGAACGTAAACTGTATTGAGTGGCTTCCCCGGTCTTCCTCGTGGGCAGCTTTGACAGGAAGAAAGGAAGGAGGAATTCTTTGCACCCAAGGAGGTGAGGAAGGGAAAGACAGCCCCTAGACTCTCTTCCCAGCGGTCCGTCTCCATACCTGGCCAGGTGTCACAACAGCCGTTTCCCCTCCAGCGCCAAGAAGAGATAGCTGAGCAGATCTTGCCGGCATCATTCCATTCCACAAGAAGATCCCTGAGATCAGGACAAAAAATCCATTGATTTTGTAGTAAGGTTTAAGGCTTACTGGGAAATGATATATAATGAAATGAAAAGAATGTTTAAAATAACAGAAAGCCAGAAGATTTTCTCTTGGGAATTATAGGGACAGAACTACCTAAACTGTGTTGAAATTTCTTCATGTATGTGGCTACAGAGGCAATAATTTTGTTGTTGTTGTTGTTTAGTCGTGTCCGACTCTTCATGACCCCATGGACCAGAGCACGCCAGGCACTCCTGTCTTCCACTGCCTCCCGCAGTTTGGTCAGATTCATGTTTGTAGCTTCGAGAACAATAATTTTACTTGCCCCCAAATGGAAAGAAGCAGAAGTCCCAGCAAAGGAAGAATGGATACAAAAACTTATGGAATATGCAGAAATGGAGAAACTTACCAGAAGAATAAGAAATCAAGATAACAAACTTTTTATTTTAAAAAAATGGCATTGGTTTATTGAATATTTGCAGATAGATTGTAAAGACATAAAAACATTGGCAGGATTATTGTAATAAGAGTATATATTTAAAGAAGATGAATAAATGAGCGAATTAAGTTAATTAGGATATGCAGAAGATATTAAAAAATAAATTTAAGGAACTGCAGAAAGAGGGGGAAGGAAATCAAGTTTTGAAATTTAAATAATTGTAAAATCAGTGAAATGTATAAATCTGAAAAGTATTAATAATAATAATAATAATAATAATAATAATAATAATAATAATAATAATAATAATATTTTTTTAAAAACCCATCGGTCAGTAGCAAAAAAATTTCTTGGAGGTTTAGTGACACAAATCTTAAGTACACCTTGACATTACAAAATGTCTCACATAACATTTATAGTGTGGACATTATTGTGCATTTTATATTTCAGTTCTATTAAAAATAAACCTATTGTTTAATTGGACGGATGTGTCCTGCCTCCCAAAGATTGAGCAGAACCTAAAAGAATCCCATTAATTCCCTGCATAAACAAGAAAGAGGAGGTTAATCTTTACCCAGCAAGGAGGCCCCGCTGTCGTCCTCCTGGGCTGACCCCCATCTCAGCGAATGATCTCCGGCGTCCAAGAGAGTCTTCTCTGCCTCATGAAAATCGTTGGTCCCTTCTGACAACATACCATTTACCTGAAACAGCAAGGAAGATCAAAAGAGGGATTGGGGTTAAGAAACAGAAAAGGGATTTGGACAAACTCACAAAGCGAGTTTATCAATATGCTCTCTATTGATCGCTTTATTTATACAGTGGTACCTTGGGTTAAGAATTTAATTCGTTCTGGAGGTCCGTTTTTAACCTGAAACTGTTCTTAACCCGAGGTACCACTTTAGCCAATGGGGCCTTCCGCTGCCGCTGCGCCGCACGATTTCTGTCCTCATCCTGAAGCAAGTTCTTAAGCCGAGGTACTATTTCTGGGTTAGCGGAGTCTGTAACCTGAAGCGTCTGTAACCTGAAGCGTATGTAACCCGAGGTACCACTGTAGTGGCCACTTTATAGTGGGGATAACTGACCACTATAGTGTATGTGTGTGTAGGGGGAATTATTATTTGGAAAAAACAAAAACAAAATGAGTTGGGCATTTAATAAAATCAATTAAGCATATGAAATACACTCAGAGTCGAGTGTGAATTTCATGCTCTTTATTCAGCTCATAGTAGCTATGAATGAAACTTTCCCCAAAACCTCTAGCTATATATACATTATTGACAGAATGGGCCCCGCATGATTGGTTAATTCCGGGCTGCTCCTGCAGGCCAATCAGGTCGCTGATTCACTTCCACCTGGAGCTGGATTGGGTGGCTCCTGCGGACCAATCAGACTGCTGCATTCTGGATCCCATTGTTCTAGGATTCAGCTCAGTACATAAAAGCATATCTTCCCTGGAATTCTTAGCCCTAGAATGTAATTTTCTCACCTGCTGCTCTGTCTGCTTCCTGTCCTCTGCCCGGCTCAGGAGGAAACCTTCGGCCAGGGCCACCGCCTGGGAACTGGTCTCTGCTCCACATTCCCTCACCCAGTTTTCCATCTCCGGAGGGAGGACAGCCAGGAACTGCTCGAGGATCACCAGGTCCAGGATCTGAGATTTTGTGTGAAGTTCTGGCTTCAGCCACTCACGGCAGAGATGGTGGAGTCGGCTGCAAACCTCTCGGGGACCCTTGGCCTCTGGGTAGTGGAACTGCCTGAACTGCTCCTGCGGCACATTTGAGCTGAGGGTGTCCTCTTCCTTCAATCTCTTCTCCATGGTTTCCCCCCAGAATTCCTCACTGCTCCCAGTCTTGGTGGTTTGGGGGTCTCTTCCTGCTTCAGGTGAATCTTCTTCCATCATTGATCTATTTTGCTGGAAGGCCCCCAAAGGATTCAAAGGGACTTGTCTCTTTATTGCTAATTTTCTCTCAGGGCAACTCCCAGAGGTGCTTCCAAGTCCTGCAAATCCAACACACAGTTCTGTTAGCAAATTATTACAGTGGTACCTCAGGTTAAGTACTTAATTCATTCCGGAGGTCTGTTCTTAACCTGAAACTGTTCTTAACCCGAAGCACCACTTTAGCTAATGGGGCCTCCTGCTACTGCCGCGCCGCCGAAAGACAATTTCTGTTCTCATCCTGAAGCAAAGTTCTTAACCTGAAGCACTATTTCAGGGTTAGCGGAGTCTGTAACCTATAGAATCATAGAATCATAGAGTTGGAAGAGACCACAAGGGCCATCGAGTCGAACCCCCTGGCAAGCAGGAAACACCATCAGAGCACTCCTGACATATGGTTGTCAAGCCTCTGCTTAAAGACCTCCAAAGAAGGAGACTCCACCACACTCCTTGGCAGCAAATTCCACTGTCAGGAAGTTCTTACTGTCAGGAAGTTCTTCCTAATGTTTAGGTGGAATCTTCTTTCTTGTAGTTTGGATCCATTGCTCCGTGTCCACTTCTCTGGAGCAGCAGAAAACAACCTTTCTCCCTCCTCTATGTGACATCCTTTTATATATTTGAACATGGCTATCATATCACCCCTTAACCTCCTCTTCTCCAGGCTAAACATGCCCAGCTCCCTTAGCCGTTCCTCATAAGGCATCGTTTCCAGGCCTTTGACCATTTTGGTTGCCCTCCTCTGGACACGTTCCAGTTTGTCAGTGTCCTTCTTGAACTGTGGTGCCCAGAACTGGACACAGTACTCCAGGTGAGGTCTGACCAGAGCAGAATACAGTGGCACTATTACTTCCCTTGATCTAGATGCTATACTCCTATTGATGCCGCCCAGAATTGCATTGGCTTTTTTACCTGAAGCGTATGTAACCTTCAGGGTCGAAGGTTCGAGCCCCACATTGGGCAAAAGAATCCTAGACTAGATGACTTCCAATTCTGCAAGTCTGTGATTCCACAGTGCGCATCAAAACGGCTTCCTGACTTCTTGGAAGAGAGAAAGCAGCTTGGCTTTCTGGCGTGGGTATTGTAGGGAGGTGGCACCCAGGTGAATCAACTGCCAGGGGTGCCAACTAGAACAAAATATTGGGGTTTGAGCAGGTGAGCCCCAACCCACTGGCCTTTGGTTTGGACTCTGTCTGACCCTTATGTTTCCCTCCCCTTATGGTCTTGATCTATCGGATACTTTTAAAATGAGGCTGCATTTTAAATTGCATTCTAGCCTGTATTTTAAATTGGTCCCCCCCCCCCCGCAATTATGTTTTTACAGTGGTGCCCCGCAAGACGAACGCCTCGCAAGACGGAAAACCCGCTAGACGAAAGGGTTTTCCGTTTTGGAGGCGCTTCGCAAAACGAATTTCCCTATGGGGTTGCTTCGCAAGACGAAAAAATCTTGCGTCCCCCCCGCACGTTTTTTTCGCTTTTCCTAAGCCGCTAAGCAGCTTAACAGCTGATCCGCTGATAAGCTGCTTAACAGCTGATCGCTAGAAGCCGCTAGACCGCTGTAGCGCTAATCCGCTAAGCTGTCAATGGGCTTGCTTCGCAAGACGAAAAAACCGCTAGACGAAGAGAATCGCGGAACGGATTCTTTTCGTCTTGCGAGGCACCACTGTACTGTGATTTTATTGGTGTCAGCTGGCCTGGCTGGGGAGGGCGAGGTATAAATAAATTATATTATTATTATTATTATAATCTATCAATTGACACAACTTGAATGGCAATGCCGGAAAAACATTCTGACAGCAAAAGCTGTTTGACAGTGGAACAGTCTCCCTCAGTGGGTGGCCAACTCCCCTTCCTTGGAGGTTTTTTAAGCAGAGGTTGGATGGCAACCTGTCATGGATGCTTTAGGTGAGCTTATTCCTGCATTGCAAGGAGTTTGGACTAGATCCCTTTCCTTTCCCTGGGTCCCTTTCCTTTTAAAAAAAAAATCCTTTATTATTGTAGTCACATAATATACATTCTTTACAACAATCAACTCCAAAATAAACAGACAACTCCAAAATAAAATCATATGTAAAAAACCATAAGTCTCATGTTTTCATTTACAGTGGTACCTCAGGTTAAGAACTTAATTCGTTCTGGAGGTCCGTTCTTAACCTGAAACTGTTCTTAACCTGAAGCATCACTTTAGCTAATGGGGCCTCCCGCTGCCGCCACGCCACCGGAGCACGATTTTTGTTCTCATCCTGAAGCAAAGTTCTTAACCCGAGGTACTATTTCTGGGTTAGCGGAGTCTGTAACATGAAGCGTCTGTAACCTGAGGTACCACTGTACACAGATCTCCTCTCCGATACGTTTATTTGATATTTCATGCTGCTATCTGATTTCCTTATACAGTGGTACCTCAGCTTAAGCACTTAATTCGTTCTGGAGGTCTGTTCTTAACCTGAAACTGTTCTTAACCTGAAGCACCACTTTAGCTAATGGGGCCTCCTGCTGCCGCCGCAACACAATTTCTGTTCTCATCCTGAAGCAAAGTTCTTAACCTGAAGCACTGTTTCTGGGTTAGCGGAGTCTGTAACCTGAAGCGTATGTAACACTGTAGAATCTTTATTAAAATTTAAATCTCTTAAATCCTATACCAATCTTTAACAATTTAAATTAACCCCTTCACCTCCCTGCCCCACAGTCCACCAATGCAATCTTCTTTATCTACTATTATTTTTGTGATTGTTGCGTTGTTCCCCCTGGGTCCCTTTCCTTGCCTACAATTCTATGAAATATTTTATTGGGGGAGCTCCTCTCCTCCCCCCAATAAACCAAGGACTCCCCCCTTCTCCCCCTCCATTCAGCGCCTGCCTGGTGCTGGGGGTCTGCCCATCTCCCCACCCATCTCCTGCCCCCCTTCTCCCCATGCACCCTCCTCCCTGCAGCCCTGGGGCTCCCCTGCACCCACATGCACCGGGGCCAGAGGTGGGTCTGCGGGAGCTCACCAGGTCCCCGAAGCCCCTCGGGCAGAGGCAGAAAAAGCCGCTGGAAGGACCAGGCATGCGCACTGGGGGGGAGCTGGGCAGGAGGGAAGAGCGTTGGCTCTGGAGGACCTCGCGACCCCGCACCTCCCTTCCTCGCCACATTCGCGTCCCCTCTAGGAAAGGAAGGCCGCCTCGTTTTAACTCTACAGAAGCCGTGGCGCAGGGTTTAATTAGCATAGAGGGGGAGAGATCCCCCTCTAGAAATAATAAAACAAACACACATTCATATCATATCATATCATATCATATCATATCATATTATATCATATCATCATTGTGTGTGTGTGTGTGTGTGTATCCCTCTAGAAATAATAAAACAAACAGACATAGAGTGATACACACACAGTATTATATTATATTATATTATATTATATTATATTATATTATATTATATTATATTATATTATATTATATTATATTATATTATATTATATTATATTATATTATATTATTATAATAATCTAAATAATAAGACCCTCCCACCAGATGTCAAAGAGAAAAATAACTACCAAACTTTTAGAAGACATCTGAAGGCAGCTCTGTTTAGGGAAGCTTTTAATGTTTAATAGGTTATTGTATTGTTTTGTTGGAAGCCGCCCAGAGTGGCTGGGGAAACCCAGCCAGATGGGCAGGGTATAAATAATAAATTATTATTATTATTATTATTATTATTATTATTATTATTATTATTATTGTCTTTCTTCTCTTTTTTCTTCATTCCTTTGCACTCCCCTCTTTACTTTTGTTTCTCTCTTTCTTTTTGATGTCATTTTTAAAAAAATATAATTTTATTATATTGTGAAAACATTAATAAAAATTCCTGTGGAGGGGGGGGAGAAGCCCTGGCACAGTGGAGCAGCAGAGTTCAGCCCTCGTGGTTATAGTAGTAGTCATAATAACAGTAATAATAATATCTTTATTATTTATATGCCGCCCATCTGTAGTCACTGGTAGCCTTCATTTCACCTGCATCAACTTATTGAATACCTGAAGGAGCGTCTCCACCCCCATCGTCCAGCCCGGACACTGAGGTCCAGCTCCGAGAGCCTTCTGGCAGTTCCATCCCTGCAAGAAGCCAATTTACAGGGAACCAGGCAGAGGGCCTTCTCGGTAGTGGCACCCGCCCTGTGGAATGCCCTCCCACCAGATGTCAAGGAGATAAACACCTATCTGACTTTTAGAAGAGGTCTGAAGGCAGCCCTGTTTAGGGAAGTTTTTAATGTTTGATGTCTTATTGTGCTTTTAATATCCTGTTGCGAGCCGCCCAGAGGGCCTGGGGAAACCCAGCCAGATGGGTGGGGTATAAATAAATTGTTGTTGTTGTTCGTTCCTGCATCTACAGGGTTTCCCAAACTTGGGTCTCCTCTAGCTGTTTGGACTACAACTCCCATCATCCCTAGCTAGAGGGACCAGCGGTCAGGGATGATGGGAACTGTAGTCTCGAAACAACTGGAGACCCAAGTTTGGGAAATGACCTCAACTCTGTGCTGTCAATGGGGCTTCCTGCTGCTGCTGCTGCTGCTGCTGCGCCGCCGGAGCAAAATTTCTGTTCTCATCCTGAAGCAAAGTTCTTAACCTGAAGCACTATTCCTGGGTTAGCGGAATCTGTAACCTGAAGCGTATGTAACCTGAAGCATATGTAACCCGAGGTACCACTGTATATATCTAGTAGTACCTCGGGTTACAGACGCTTCAGGTTACGGACTCCGCTAACCCAGAAATAGTACCTCGGGTTAAGAACTTTGCTTCGAACAAGAACAAAAATCGTGTGGCGGCAGCGGGAGGCCCCATTAGCTAAAGTGTTATCTCAGGTTAAGAACAGTTTCAGGTTAAGAATGGACCTCCAGAACGAATTAAGTTCTTAACCCGAGGAACCACGGTATATATATGTAATTGTCCAGTAGCACCTTAGAGACCAGCTAAGTTTGTTCTTGGTATAAGCTTTCGTGTGCATGCACACTTCTTCAGATATTTAGTATTTGAAGAAGTGTGCCTGCACACAATTTTTTTACCTTTCAAATTGGTTGGCAAAGGGAAATGGGTTAAGAGATCAAACAGGTTTTGAGAAAACCAATTGCTAATATACACAGGCATAATGTACACCGTTTATTTTTTACTTGCTTATCTAAAGCATTTTTTTTACTCTGCTCTCAAACAGTCCTTGCACTCAGGCTAACAATCTAAAAGACACAACACAAAAAGAAAAAGGATCAGGAGGGAGGAGGAGAGAAGCACCTTCAAGCATAATTGCAGTCTTTTTGTAATGACCAGTGCCAAAAGCTGAGCCAATAGGAAGCCTCTTCTCTCCAGTCTAGCCTGATGTGAGATTGATGATTTGGGGCATCACGACAAGGCAGCAAATGTACGGTCATGTAGTTTTATTTTTCTGGCATGGAGGCGGAAGAGACACTTGTGGGATCTTGTGCCTGAGGGGCCAGAATAACTTCCTTAGCTTTGAATATTCCACACTTTGACTTATGGAGCGGGCCCCCATTTCCTATTCTGCCTCAAGCAAAAAATAAAATAAAATTCCCCTGCTGGCTCTACTGAGGTCGGTGTCGTTCTCATAAAGGTAAAGGTACCCGTGACCATTAGGTCCAGTCACGGAAAACTCTGGGGACGCAGAGAAGATGAGGAACTTCCCATTGGCACCTCGGCTGCTGCAGAAGACGGAAGCAGGAGGATTTAGAGAAGCCGACTGCTCTCCTTGGG
This sequence comes from Podarcis melisellensis, assembly GCF_964234715.1. NCBI lineage: Eukaryota > Metazoa > Chordata > Lepidosauria > Squamata > Lacertidae > Podarcis > Podarcis melisellensis. The sequence goes on along the minus strand of NC_138529.1, from coordinate 118,454,474 downwards.
GAGGGATGTGGATTGTTGCTTGCAAGCCGATGCCTGAATAAAAGAACTATAAAATATAAACTGCTTGTTAATTCTTATCTGTAAAGTTACCGGAGCGGGAGGTAGACTCTCCACGCATGACAGTGTGTGTGTGTGTGTGTGTGTGTGTGAGAGAGAGAGAGAGAGAGAGAGAGAATGAACATGTAAGTGTTTAGTGTGTGTTTAAGATCTATCTTGCACACTCGGCAAATCCACACACCCTTTCCTTCCTCTGCCTGTTTCTGCACTTTCCCTCCTTTCCCTCCCCTCGAGACAAACTCACCTGAGCAAACAGCATTTCTGCTTAGGAGCTACTCATATCCCACCTCAGAAGGTGACCTTAAATTCCCAAAAAGTCTTTGGGGGGGACATTGTGCAGGGACGAGCGGAAGCCTAGCAGGAGCTGTCCCCTGTCACGATTTATACCACATTTTGGGCCACCAACCTATAGACCATAATTTCTCTCTATGTTACTAAAGCAAGTGGAAATCAAATTTTTAAAAACAGTTAGGTTTCTTTGTTGTCAGCACATCAATATGACTCCTTGCCTAGCATTCATTTCTACAGTGAGTGATAGAATCTCATTCTACAGTTTTTCCTGAGTGCGGAAGAGTAAGGTGTATCTTCTGAATAAAGGATTAGTCTCTTCCCTGCGTAGATTCTTCGATGACGTTGAAGGTGTGCAGTAATGCTGAGGTGATGTTGATATGGATTCTGCTTGGTGAATTATTTGACGAGATCATTGGTTTTTGGGTTGTTGTTTTTGTAAATAACTTTTTATTGCATCTCCAATGGCGACAGACTACAAATGATGAGATTACTGTTCAGATGGAAGTATTTTCCACTCTCTAATCAATTACACGGTTTCCCCAGGGTGTGAATTCTTTTGATGAGAAGCTAATGTTTTCTTTTCACCAAAGCTTTTTCCACACTCTGAGCACCGATATGGTTTCTCCCCTGTGTGGATTCTCTGATGAGAAGTGAGGTATCTGCTGAGACGGAAGCACTTCCCACACTCCGAACATTTATATGGCGTCTCCCCTGTGTGAATTGTTTGGTGAGAGGTCAGGTGACTCTTCTGAGTGAAGCGTTTCTCGCACTCGGGGCACTGATATGGTTTCTCCCCTGTGTGAAGTGTTTGATGCGACGTAAGGTGGGAAATGCTGATGAAGCTCTTTCCGCACTCTAAGCATTGATACGGCGTCTCTCCCTTGTGAAATTTTTGATGATTCGTTAGAGTTATATTGTGCCTGAAGCTCTTTCCGCACTCCAAGCACTGAAATAATTTCTGTCCTGTGTGAATGGTTTGATGTGAAGTGAGATATCTCTTCTGCCTGAAGGTCTTTCCACATTCCAAGCACTGGTATGGTTTCTCCCCTGTGTGGATTCTCTGATGAGGGATGAGGTTCACCTTCCGAGTGAAGCACTTTCCACACTCCAAGCATTTGTATGGTTTCTCCCCTGTGTGAATTCTTTGATGATTAGTGAGAACCCACTTGTGAGCGAAGCTCTTTCCACATTCCTGGCACTGATATGGTTTGTCATTTGTAGGTGTCCTTTGAGGTGTGGTGGAATCATGCTGAAAACCCTTTCCACCTGCTGCAATGGAAACAGGAAAGAGACTGAGATAGAAATGGAACCCCAAATCACATAGTATATATTGCAACGCTTGAAACATCTGAGGCAAGATAGGACGGCAATTTACAAAACAGAATGTCATTTCTGATGTTGTTTTGAAACTATGGGTATATATAATATCCTATCTAACAAAATCTCAGTTTTGCAATATTTTTAAAAAAAGAATTCAATTAGGCTTTTCATTTACAAGGAAAGGTGGAATTACAGAACTATAGAAAAAACTAATGTATAAAGTTTGAATTTTAGCATTTATACATGCCAGCAGTGGGGCGGGATGGGGCATGAGGTTCTAAAGCACAAGAAATGTCCAGTCTGTTAGTTCATGTTGATGTTCATGAGTTGTTGTTGTTGTACAATTTTATAAATAAATAAATAAATAAATAAATAAATAAATTTTTGGACATTTCCTTTAAGTCCTTTAAGGACTTTGAAACAGATTTTATATAGATTTATTTATCTATATTTCTATAGTGCAGTATCCTTAAAAATATATATCAAAGTGGTTTGCAGAAATGAAAACAAAGCCATAACAATAAAACCATTAAAAAGTTAAAAGGATCAATAGTCTGGGATGGCAGGAGGTGAAATCCAGCAACATCTGAATTTTTATTTATTTACGGTCGTACCTTGGTTTTCAAACAGCTTAGTTCACGAACAACGTTGAACTTTGCCTCGGAAGCTGAACGCCCGGCAAAACTTCCACGGCTTCCCATTGACTACAGGGCGCCCCTGCTGCCAATCGGAAGCCGCACCTTGGTTTCCAAACATTTTGGAAGTTGAACGGATTTATGGAATGCATTCTGTTCGAGAACCAAGGTACGACTGTATTTACTTAGTAAAATAGCGCCCTTTACCCAAAGCTCTTCAGGAGTTCCATAATATTAAACATAGCTGTCAATTTTTCCCTTTTCTTGCAAGGAATCCTATTCAGAATAACGGAATTTACCTTAAAAAAAGGGAAACGTTGACAGCTATGATATTAAAATACAAAATAAGAACACAAAATAGATAATAAAAGCCAAGCCAAATCCTGGATGGCTTCAGGATCACCACAGAAACCCGAGAGAAACATGGAGCCTCACCAAGGGAGACGACGACCTTACAGTTTTCCTCCATGACTTCCTTGTGTAGCCCTCTCTGGTCAGGATCCAGCAGAGCCCATTCCTCCTCGGTGAAATGCACAGCCACATCCTGGAACGACACGGGACCCTAAAAGAGAAAGATTAACATGTTCCTCTTTAAAGGGAACATAAACATGATCTGGGACACAGGTGGCGCTGTGGTCTAAACCACAGAGCCCATGGCTTGCCGATCAGAAGGTCGGTGGTTCGAATCCCTGCGACGGGGTGAGCTCCCGTTGCTCGGTCCCAGCTGCTGCCAACCTAGCAGTTCGGAAGCACCTCAACGTGCAAGTAGATAAACAGCCAGAAGGTAAGTGGTGTTTCCATGCACTGCTCTGGTTCTCCAGAAGCGGCTTAGTCATTCTGGCCACATGACCTGGAAGCTGTACGCTGGTTCCCTCGGCCAGTAAAGAGAGATGAGTGCCACAACCCCAGAGTTGGCCACGACTGGACCTAATGGTCAGGGGTCCCTTTACCTTTAAACATGATCTACCAGCAAAATCCAGAAGGCCAGACAAAGGAAAGGTGGCCGGGTCTTATTGTCCAGGATTTTAAACCAGGATAAAATCTGACAACATTTGGAATATGAGTTCATACAGGAAGCAGCAGGCTATTAATATCAATGTATGCCCGTGGACTGCCTCGCCAGAGTGGTGCATGTCTGGTTATCTCCCGCTTGGACTACTGCAATGCCCTCTACGTGGGGCTACCTTTGAAGGTGACCTGGAAACTACAACTAATCCTGAATGCGGCAGCTAGACTGGTGACTGGGAGTGGCCACCGAGAGCACATAACACCAGTCTTGAAAGGCCTACACTGGCTCCCAGTACGTTTCCGAGCACAATTCAAAGTGTCGGTGCTGACCTTTAAAGCCCTAAACGGCCTCGGTCCAGTATATCTGAAGGAGTGTCTCCACCCCCATCGTTCTGCCCGGACACTGAGGTGCAGCTCTGAGGGCTTCTGGTGGTTCCCTCCCTGCGAGAAGCCAAGTTACAGGGAAGCAGGCAGAGGGCCTTCTCGGTAGTGGCCCCCGCCCTGTGGAACGTCCTACCATCAGATGTCAAAGAGAAGAACAACTACCAGACTTTTAGAAGGCATCTGAAGGCAGCCCTGTTTAGGGAAGCTTTTAATGTTTAATAGACTATTGTATTTTAATATTCTGTTGGAAGCCGCCCAGAGTGGCTGGGGAAACCCAGCCAGATGGGCGGGGTTTAAATAATAAATTATTATTATTATTAGTAATAGTAGTAGTAGTAGTAGTATTAGGATGATGCTTCTGGCCCAGAGATGGAAAGAAGGAGAAGTACTGCCCAGAGAAGACTGGGCGATGGAATATGCAGAAATGGCAAAATGTGACGGGAAATATCACCAACCAGGAAGACCAAGTATTTTCAGAAGACTGGAATAACCTTTTTAATATATTCGAAAGACCACTGTAGGCAGTTGAAATCCTTGGCAGGAATGCAATGACACTTGTAAAGTAAAATGAACTTTGGTTACTATCATCATATCGCAGATAGATAACGGTAAATGATGCAGGAATTCTTTTATTTTTATTTTTAAGAAATGGAACCCATGGTGGGAGGGAAGGAGGTCTGAAGGTTAGAAAGAACCTCTTTTTATTTTTCCCTCAGCATGGCTATGTTTATTGTGTACAACTTTATGTAAAACTAATAAAAAAATTATTTTAAAAAAGCAAGAAAAGAGGACAATAATTTATTATGATTACAGCATCAATTTATATAAGAATGTATGGGAGTATATTACATTAGGCTTTTGCACTTTGTTTATTTTAACTCATTGTTTTCTCTTTCTTACGCACATCGTGGTTCTTTTCGCCCCTTAACTCCCCCCCCCCCGTATCACTTTATTTCTAAAAATGAAATAAGGATTTAAACCTTAACGATGGGCACCCACAGCCTTCGTCAAAGGAAGAATCAAAGGGAAGGAGAGAGATTCGGTCAGGCCCAGGGAGGTGGCAGCGGGCAGAGGGACTGCACCCCCCAGCCCTTCTTTTCCCCTACCTGATCTGTTGCCATGGCAACTGCTTCCCCTCTGCCAGAAGGAAGATGCAGCCGAGATGGTCCTTCCAGCATCATTCCATCACCTGCGAGAGACAAGGAGGGGGAAAGAGACATCAGCACGCATTTGCCTCAGAGGCCAAGAGCCACATGTTGAAAATACACACTGAGGTAAGTTTACAGATTGTCTCACCCGTTTTATACACTCTGAATGTTTAGGTCCCCCCTTTTTTTTATTCATCTCCACTCCTCGTAGGCCATTACTTACAAATCAAGCGTTTTCCTCCATGTGGAACAACAACAACAACAACAACAACATTTTTTAATTTGTACCCCGCCCTCCTCTGCCGGTATTAGCCGGGCTTGGGGCAGCTAATACCAGTAAAATTACAATAAAAACATAATGGGAGGGGGAACCAATTTAAAATACAGGTTGAAAATACAATTTAAAATGCAGCCTCATTTTAATAGTAGGCCATAGATCAAAACCAGAAGGCAAGGGAAACATAAGGGTCAGACTGAGTCTGAACCAAAGGCCAGGTGGAACAGCTCTGTCTTGCAGGCCCTGTCTTGCAGGTCCAGTCGTGGCCGACTCTGGGGTTGCGGCGCTCATCTTGCTCTATAGGCCAAGGGAGCTGGCGTACAGCTTCCGGGTCATGTGGCCAGCATGACTAAGCCGCTTCTGGCGAACCAGAGCAGCGCACAGAAACGCTGTTTACCTTCCCGCCGGAGCAGTACCTATTTATCTACTTGCACTTTGACGCGCCTTCGAACTGCTAGGTTGGCAGGAGCTGGGACCGAGCAATGGGAGCTCACCCGTCGCGGGGATTCGAACCGCTGACCTTCTGATCGGCAAGCCCTAGGCTCTGTGGTTTAACCCACAGCACCACCTGGAGAGGGGGCATCAAATTTTGTCTCCATTCCCTGTGTCATGCCAAAGTATTCTTGCAGCCCACTTAGTCTGAGAGGTTGGGCTGCCCTGTCTTTATTGCACCCACTATGTGGTGTAGTGGTTAAGAGCGGTAGTCTCGTAACCCGGGGAACTGGGTTCGGGTCTCCGCTCCTCCACATGCAGCTGCTGGGTGACCTTGGGCCAGTCACACTTCTCTGAAGTCTCTCAGCCCCACTCACCTCACAGAGTGTTTGTTGGGGGGGGGGGAGGAAGGGAAAGGAGAATGTTACGGCATGTAATGCCTTGGCATGTAATGCCTTAAGAGAGAATATTATGAAAATGATATACAGGTGGTACATGACACCAGTCAAGCTTGCAAAAATATATCATTTGCCCAATAATAAGTGCTGGAAATGTAAAGAAAATGAAGGTACATTCTTTCACCTTTGGTGGACGTGCCCAAGGATTAAGGCTTTCTGGGAGATGATCTATAATGAATTGAAAAAAGTATTTAAGTATACCTTCTTGAAGAAACCAGAGGCCTTTCTCCTGGGCATGGTCGGCCAATTGGTGCCAAAGAAGGATAGAACTTTCTTTATGTACGCCACAATAGCAGCAAAGTATTGGAAGACACAAGATCTACCCGCCCTGGAAGAATGGCAGATGAAAGTAATGGACTATGTGGAATTGGCGGAAATGACTGGCAGAATCCGAGACCAGGGAGAAGAGTTGGTGGAAGAAGATTGGAAGAAATTTAAAGATTATTTACAGAAACACTGTAAAATTATTGAATGTTAAAATGATGTTGGAATGAAACGAAGCGGTCTTAGTAATAAGGTTAAATAGGAATATGTAAAGATGGATTGATATTAGATGAAAATATAAAGTTATAATATGTGAAGATGAAGAACTAAGATAAAACAAAGAGGGTAAGGATTTGCTGAATTAACTATCTGAACTGGAATAAAAAAAGGGAGGTGTGAGGAAGTCATGAAAATAAGTAAATGAATTGTAAGATATAGAAAGAGGGGTTTATTTTTAACTGTTTTTATTTTTTCTGTAATTTGTATTTTTTCTTTTTTCTTTTTATCATTATTGAAATTTTAATAAATATTTTTTTATTTTTTTTAAAAAAGGAGATTGTTAGCCGCTTTGAGACTCCTTTGGGTAGTGATAAATCCAAACTCCTCCTCCTCTTATTGCGTAGCAGCAGATCAGACCAAGTTCAGGTCTGCCCCGTTAATCCTTACCAGGTAAGGCGGCTCCTTGTTCCCTCTCCTGCACAACCATCCATATCAGGGGCCTCCCTCTGGCATCCAAAGGAGTCTTCTCTGCCTCAGGGAAACCAGCGGCCCCTTCTGCAAACAGGCCCTTTGCCAGAAACAGGGGAGCAGGATTAGAAAAGGAATATCAGAGGAAAAGGCTTGAGACGCTTTCGGAAAAGGTTGGGAAATGACGGGAAGCAGGGGTTTTCATGTGTGAATTATTATTCTTATTACTGACATTATTAACATCCCAAATAGCAGGGTATTACAGAGACGTCATACATCCGGGTTTTCCCGGATACATCCTGGAATTGGACTGCAAAATGACGTCTGGGCGGATTTTTGCTAAGCTGGCAAAATGTCCAGGAAAACCCGGACGGGTATGGCAAGCACAGCGATTTTTTTATACAGTGGAATCTCGGTTTCCCAACGTAATCCATTCCAGAAGACCGTTTGACTTCTGAAACATTCGAAAACTGAAAAGCCGAAGCCTCAATACATTAGGGAAATGTATTACCCCAGAGGACAGGATCACACTTCAAAACGAGCTTGACAGATTAGAGAACTGGGCCAAAACAAACAAGATGAATTTTAACAGGGAGAAATGTAAAGTATTGCACTTGGGCAAAAAAAAATGAGAGGCACAAATACAAGATGGGTGACACCTGGCTTGAGAGCAGTACATGTGAAAAGGATCTAGGAGTCTTGGCAGCTAAAAAAGCCAATGCAATTCTGGGCTGCATCAATAAGTAATAGTGCCACTGTATTCTGCTCTGGTCAGACCTCACCTGGAGTACTGTGTCCAGTTCAGGGCACCACAGTTCAAGAAGGACACTGACAAACTGGAACGTGTCCAGAGGAGGGCAACCAAAATGGTCAAAGGCCTGGAAACAATGCCTTATGAGGAACGGCTAAGGGAGCTGGGCATGTTTAGCCTGGAGAAGAGGAGGTGAAGGGGTGATATGATAGCCATGTTCAAATATATACCGGTAAAAGGATGTCATATAGAGGAGGGAGAAAGGTGGTTTTCTGCTGCTCCAGAGAAGCGGACACGGAGCAATGGATCCAAACTACAAGAAAGAAGATTCCACCTAAACATTAGGAAGAACTTCCTGACAGTAAGAGCTGTTTGACAGTGGAATTTGCTGCCAAGGAGTGTGGTGGAGTCTCCTTCTTTGGAGGTCTTTAAGCAGAGGCTTGACAACCATATGTCAGGAGTGCTCTGATGGTGTTTCCTGCTTGGCAGGGGGTTGGACTCGATGGCCCTTTTGGTTTCTTCCAACTCTATGATTCTATGAAAATGGAAACCGTGTAGCACGTTCAGCTTCCGAAAATCATTTGAAAACCGGAGCAATTACTTCCAGGTTTTTGACGTTCGGGAACTGAAACATTCGACTACGGAGGAGTTCCACTGTATTAAAAAATGCTTTAAAAATCCAAGAAAAGCCCCAAAACAACTCTCACCAAAGGAAAAACAAAGCTCAACAACCTTTTGTATACATCATGCAAACAATCACTAAGTAGTGGTGGTACACCAATATTTATCAAGACACCAATATTTCCTGAACTGGCCTGGATAGCAAATACTGAGCATCAAAGTCCAAAGCCTAGGAAATAAAATTCCACCAGATGACACAGAAATATTCTGGAGTCTCCACGCCCAAGGAAACTCGCAATCAATGTGTGATTTCTTTCCCAACAAAAGCAATTATGGGGTACTCTCCCTCACACTCCTGCCCCCTAAAAATTAGGATATAAAGCTCTCACCTGCTGCTCTGTCTGCTTCTTGTCCTCTGCCCGGCTCAGGAGGAAACCTTCGGCCAGGGCCACCGCCTGATAACTGGTCTCCGCTCCACATTCCCTCACCCAGTTCTCCATCTCCGGGGGGAGGACAGCCAGGAACTGCTCCAGGATCACCAGGTCCAGGATCTGATTTTTCGTGTGTCGCTCTGGCTTCAGCCACTCACGGCAAAGGCGGTGGAGCCGGTTGCAAACCTCTCGGGGCCCTTTGGCCTCCTGGTAGCAGAAATGCCTGAACTGCTGGCGCTGTACATCTGAGCTGAGGGCATCCTCCTCGCCCAGGATCTCCTGCGTGGTTCTTTCAAAAAATTCTCCACTGTCCCCAATGTCATCAGACACTCTTCTTCTTGTAGGCCCAGCTAAGTCTTGCTTGTCCATCACTGATCCGGGCTCCAAAGAATATTCTGAATCTCCCTTCTTCTTCAAAGACTGCGCTTACCAGAGGTGTTACACCAATTCCTGCAAAGCCAAAATATTGTCTTGTTAGAGAATTATTGTCTTATTTATTTATTTATTTATTTTTCAAATATATACATTTCATTAGTTTTACAATCTATTTAACATTTCCAAATTGTGACTTCCTCCTCCCTCTTTCTGTGGCCCCTTAAATTAATTTTTTTAATGTCTTCTGCATCTTCAAGTTCATTTTACTTGCTCATTTATTAATCTTCTGTAAATATATACTCTTATAAAACTGCAGGTTATTACATTAAACCTGCTAATTGAGGTCCAGTTCCGAGGGCCTTCTGGTGGTTCCATCCCTGCAAGAAGCCAAGTTACAGGGAACCAAGCAGAGGGCCTTCTTGGTAGTAGCACCCAACCTGTGGAACGCCCTCCCACCAGATGTCAAAGAGAACAACAACTACCAGACTTTTAGAAGACATCTGAAGGCAGCCCTGTTTAGGGAAGCTTTTAATGTTTAACAGACTATTGATTTTAATATTCTGTTGGAAGCTGCCCAGAGTGGCTGGGGAAACCCGGCCAGGTGGGCGGGGTATAAATAATATATTATTATTATTATTATTATTATTATTATTATTATTATTATTATTATTATTATTTCAGTTGGCGCCCCTTGTCTTTGATCCACGGGGGGTTCCAGCTTCCAGTCGCTCTTTGCATTCAGCGGCAAAAGGTCTCCCACCCAGCCCCGTCTTCCACGCATCAGGGGTTGCACATCTGAGCCGTGTGTCGCTGGGACCCTTTTAAACGCCGATTCAGGGGAGGGAGCGCAGGAAGCAGCACCACTAACTCATTCCCACGGCGCTGCATATCTGCTCCAAATTCCCTCCACCCGCATAAGAAAGAAAGAAAGAAAGAAAGAAAGAAAGAAAGAAAGAAGGGAAGTTCAGAAGATTCTTGGGAATCTTGTTTTTTATATAATATGTTGTGGTGTGAGTGTAAATTTTAACATGGAAAATCAAATAAATAAATCTGTAGGATGGGAGGAAGGAAGGAAGGAAGGAAGGAAGGAAGGAAGGAAGGAAGGAAGGGGTGAAATGATAAATGGGATGGGGGTTTCTCCTGCTGCTCTTGGGGCCCCACAATCTCCCAATAGGTTAACAACCCACCTCCCCTTTCTTTGTATGGCATTCACTGGGTGGCGTAACAATAATGATATTTTTAAAATTTTATATCCTGCCCTCCTCAGCCAAAGCCCGGCTCAGAGCGGCTAACAACAGTAAAAATAACATAAAATCATAATCAGTTAATCGAAATACATTCTAAAATGAATTCATTCCAAAATGAATTCAAAATCAAATGAATGGCAACCATGGGGCTAGAGTAAGGAAACTGGGTATCCCACCCAGGGGGGTTTCCAGCCCCCCCACCCCATCCCAGCTGTCATTTCCCTGCCTGTCCCCACCCCCGACCATGCACCTTCCCCCGCAGCCCTGGGGATCCCCTTCACCCAAATGCACAAACAATGTGCATGCCCCCCCCGCCCCGCCCCCGCTCACCAGATCCCAGAAGGGATCACCCAGGCAGCGCTTGCAAGAGACAGATGAACCGGGCAGGAAAGCAGAGGGGAGGAGGCGCCCTCCACAACCCCCCCCCGCCCCATCCTCTTCCTCCCATTGCCTTCCCGTCTAGGCATCCTGCTCCGCTCACTTTAACCCTTAGAAGGTTAAAACAAAATTAAAAAAATTCCTTCCAGTAGCACCTTAAAGACCAACTAAGTTAGTTCTTGGTATGAGCTTTTATGTGCATGCACACTGAAGAAGTGTGCATGCACATGAAAGCTCATACCAAGAACTAACTTAGTTGGTCTTTAAGGTGCTACTGGAAGGAATTTTTTTATTTTGTTTTGACTATGGCAGACCAACACGGCTACCTATCTGTAACTGAACCTTAGAAGGTTATAATAATAATAATTTCTTATTTATACCCCTCCCATCTGGCTGAGTTTCCCCAGCCGCTTTGGGTGGCTACCAATCAAGTGTTAAAAATAGTACAGCATTAAATATTAAAAATATTAAAAACATCCCTGAACAGGCCTGCCTTCAGATGTCTTTTAAAGATAGGCTAGCTGCTTATTTCCTTCAGATCTGAAGGGAGGGTGCTCCACTAAGGAGAAGGCCCTCTGTTGGTTAGGCGCAGGAGGAATCGTAGAGGGGAAAGGGACCCCCGGGGGTCATCCAGCTGTAGCAGGAACCCCCCCCCATCATTCAGTTTGCACAAACTTCACTCACACTCACACACTACATACGCTACGCTTCTGTTATAAATTCAACCATACATTGGATTTGCACTGTTCCACTTTTATTTTACTCCAGGAAAGAAGGACTACAAAATGGGGAAGGTTTGATACAGGCCAGCCCAGCACATCCACAGGAGCCCTGCCCAGTTGCTATGCCAACCCTGGTGGTCCTAGACAGAAGACCATCAAGATCACAAAGAACTTGCATATGGGAGTGGATTCAGCAAGGACTGGAACAAAGGACAATGATCAGATCTTCCCTCAGGGGGCAGGAAACCTCGACTACCTTTTGTCTTCAGAAAATGACTCATGGGGAGGAGGAGAAGGGAACCAGCCAGGTGACAGGACACTCAGGTTACCACCACAACTCCTCCCTCAACCCCTCCTTTCTGTAATGCATGCATGATGTTTCTGGGAGTGGGCTTGACCTACAGGATGGGAATTTCAAAAGTTTTTATAAGGTCTTGCACACCATTTTTCTGTGTCTTTCCTCTCTCCTGCAAGTGAGGGGAACACCCTGTTGCAACAGCTCAATAAAGGCCAAGCCGACAGGCTGCTGTTTTGCTCCAGGTTATCCTGGTTGGTGTCTTTGTTTTTGTCCAAGGGAGCCCTCGGATTTTTCCAGTAACACAGCCCAACCCTGCGCAATGCAAGAATCTTTTGCCCAGCGCGGCACTCGAACCCAAGACCCTCCTGCTCTAGCGACTGAGCTATCCTGCCCCCCCTTCCCAAAACAGTGCCTGAGACTCCCAGGTGCACGTTTCTTCAGGTTTCAACCAGCGTCTCTGGATCATCCGTGCAAAAAAATATAAATAAAGAGGGGGGGTGCCAAAGAGGTTTGGGGGCCGAGCCTTGCACATGATGCTCCTGCTCCACACCGCATGACCGCATGACCTGCTCCACACCGCATGACCACACCGCATGAATGATTTTAGAGTGTTGTTTGTACTGTACTTTTGTACTGTTTTATTTTTGTTAGCCGCCCTGAGCCCGGCTTTGGCTGGGGAGGGCGGGATATAAATAAAATTTATTATTATTATTATTATTATTATTCCCCCACCCTCTACGATCAGCTGCCTGTGGGAGCCTATCTGCTCTGCTCATTGTGAAATGGATTTGACAGCGAGGAGACACAAGGGAGCAAAAAGTTAGAGGTTGGGAAAGACTGGGGTTTTGCTTTGTATAAAATGTTGCAAGAATTTATGTATAGGTTGGGGGGGTTGCCCCTCCAGCAGATATCACGCACATGCAGCCCACTACCGAACTCAGCACAATCGCTTTTGTGACTTTTGTGATTTGTCCCCACAAAACACTTTGTCACAGTTTCTTCCTATCTATTCAAAGGGCCTTTGCTGCACGATACCAAATGTAAGAATTCACTGATAAATGTATCTATGTACTGGATCACAGGGGAAACTTCAGAAATTCATATAGACATGTGAGCTCAGCTACTCAGCAGCCCCTCTACCTGAGTGATAATTCCTGGCATCCTGATACCTGAGTGCCAGACAGGGAGCCATTCCAGAAATAACAAACCCAGATGAAGACAAAAGGGTGTGATTAAGTTGGCTGGCAAACAGGGAAATATAAATCTCTCTTGTTACACTTGATGGTTGTTTGGTGGAGGGCAAGGGGAACCATGGGGCAGGGTCCAGGATGCTCAGATTACTGCCACCAGACCTCCCCTTTCATGATGTAACCATGATGTATGAGTGATGTAGTTTGGGGGAGTGTAACATGGGGATTAGCAGCTAATAAAAGTTTGGGGGCTTTTTTCAGGGCTTCCATCTTGTTCCACCTTGTGGCAGGTGGGAGTCCTGTCGCGACAGTCTTCAATAAAGACCAAGCCTACTGGCTGCTATTTTGCTCTGGTATTCCTGGCTGGTGTCCTTGTTTTTTGTCCAAGGGAGCCCTCAAATTTCTCCATTAACAAAAGCAAGGTGTGTAAAAGATGGAGGAACCCTCCGCGCTCCCATTGCAAAACATCTGAGGGCTTATGATAATAAGAATTTATAATAATAAGAATTTATTATTTATACCCCGCCCATCTGGCTGGGTTTCCCCAGCCACTCTGGGCGGTTCCCAACAGAATAATTAATAATAATAATAATAATTTATTATTTATACCCCACCCTTCTGGCTGGGTTTCCCCAGCGACTGTCTCCTCCGCAGACTGACGCAAAGTGGTACCCAAACTTCATTTAGCAGGGCATCCCCACCTTCAAGCCTTCCCTCTTTCTGTGGGGGTGCTGACCTTGTTCAAAGGAAGAAGCAACAGCCTTGAAGGGCATCGTCCCACTTCCCTGTCACCTCCCTGTATTTGAAGAACACACAGCAGCAGAACAGAAGAAAGTCTGGATGTAAGTGGGGGGGGGCAGCGAGAAAATAAGGGTCATTTTGTTTTCTCACTGCCCTGACCTGACCCTCAAAAAAGCCTAGACCCAGACTTACGCTCAGTGCTTTGTGGAGCACAGGGTGGCCGAAGGGTGTCAAGCAGCTGGCTGTCTGGTGCTTGAGAGGAACCGCGATCGATATCAGGCGATTCGACAAATGAATTGCCCTGCCCTCCTATGGAAGTTGGCCAACAGGGCTAGAGACAGATAACTATCTGGCTTATCAGCCCACACAGAATTTCCCACCCTGAAAGAGCAACAGACACATGGAAACAAAAGGGTCCCTCTCCTGGGGAGCTTCCATCTTACAATTTTGACCCTGGAGGGAAAGGTCCACGAAACATAGGCCCAAAAGAGATTGGAGCAGAAAGAGATGAAAAAGGAAAAGGCCTTTTGACCTCCCTGCGTTCAGATTTGACAGGTGTCACTGCAGGCGTCTCCAGCCCCTCCCCTCCATGCTGAGGTATGAGGACAGGCAACAAAAACACAGTTTAAGACATTTATTTCAATTATTTATACAAAACGCTCTATCCTGTTTTTCTAGCACCAACATACCACACAGAGCATCCCTTCCTTGTTTTACACAGCTGTGTCCAGTACTGTAAATATGCATTTCTTCTTCTTTTAGATGCCTTCAGAAAAAGAAACGAAGCATTTCTTAAAGAGGTTTGCAACCCAAAGTCCACTTAGATGAGAAAATGCACCCAGCTCCTCCCAACGCCAGAGTTACGCTTGTTCAATGATATCCCAAATCTCTCCCTATCCCCGTTCCTCCACCCATCAGTCACAGGAGTGAAACAAAGTTTGACTCTTCCTGCTAGGACCACCCTGGGCATCCATCACATGATATATGTTTGCTTGCTTGTTTGTGTGTCAGTATCTACACACATACACACACTAGCAGAAAACAACTGGTGTCGCTCAGGAATTCTAACAAACCCCAAAATACTGGATTCATACATGGATAATGTAACTTGTTTGCTCCTAGGGCTGCACCCCTCTCCCTAAGCAGGGGGACACCCAACCAGGATCTGGCCCCAAATCAATTTGGGGTCAGGGTTAATGTTTAATTGGGGATTTAAAAAACCCTATATGGTCAGGGGTGGGGGAGAGAGCCTTGAATTAATGAATTCATATGGTAATGCTTTCCACACTCACAGAATTCACATGCTTTCCCACTGAGTGAATTATCTGATGATAAGTAAGAGTTATAGTCTATCTGAAGCTCTTTCCACACTCCAGGTACTTATATGTTTTTGCCCCTGAGTGAATTCTTTCATGACAATGGAGGTATGCCCTTGTATCGAAGCCGTTCCCACATTGCACTGGTATGGTTTCTCCTGCGTGTGAATTCTTTGATGAGAAGTGAGGTCCCTGCTCAGACAGAAGCACTTTCCACACACCAAACACTGATACGGTTTCTCCCCTGTGTGAATTCCTTGATGATAGGTGAGATTTGCCTTTTGTGTGAAGCCCTTTCCACATTCCAAGCACTGATACGGTTTCTCCCCGGTGTGAACTCTCTGATGAGCAGTAAGAATCGTCTTCTGTGTGAAGCACTTCCCACATTCCAGGCATTTGTACGGTTTCTCCCCGGTGTGAACTCTTTGATGGCGAATGAGGTCTTTGTTCAAGCAGAAACCCTTCCCGCACTCTGAGCATTTATATGGTTTGTCTCCGGTATGAATTTTTTGATGAGAAGTGAGGCTCGTCTTTTGCATGAAGCTCTTTCCACACTCCAGGCATTTATGTGGTTTCTCCCCGGTGTGAGTTCTTTGGTGATAAGTGAGATCGCACTTCCGAATGAAGCTCTTTCTGCACTCCAAGCATTCGTACGGTTTCTCCCCGGTGTGAATTCTTTGGTGGTAAGTAAGAGTTAAATTCTGCCTGAAGCTCTTTCCGCACTCCAAGCACTGATATGGTTTCTCCCCTGTGTGAATTGTCTGATGACAGGTGAGATTCCTCTTCTGAGTGAAGCTCATTCCACACACTAAGCACTGATATGGTTTCTCCCCTGTGTGAGTTCTCTGATGATCAGTGAGCTTCGTCCTGCTGCTGAAGAACTTTCCACACTCCAAACACTGATAGGGTTTCTCTTCTCTGTGAATTCTCTGATGATTAGTGAGAGTTCTGTTTTGTCCAAAGCTCTTCACACACTCATAGGCTTTCTCCACTGTGTGAATTTTCTGATGAGTTTGATAAGTGAAACTTTTGTTCTCGTGAAAAGCCTTTTCACACTCTAAGCACCGATATGGCTCCTCCCCTGTGTGAATTATCTGATATGAAGTCCTCTTCGGATGGAAACTCTTTCCACACTCCAGGCACTGATAAGGTTTCTCCCCAATATGAATGCTTTGATGTGTAGCAAGGTCAGAACTATGATGAAGGTCCTTTCCGCGTGCTGTAATGAAAATAGAAAAATGAGGTAGAAACAGAGCTTTTGTGACAGACCACATATAGGTGGTTATATTCTGATGACAGAAACAACCAAGACAAGATGGGAGAGTCAGAGTTTTTGATTCTAAAGGAGTCAATTTAGTGGGTGTGACATGGTGGAATTGAGGGAACAGGGAGGGACATAATTCGCAGAAGACATGCTAATGCAGTTTCTTTAAAAAGAAAAGAAAAAACAAGGTTAACATTTAACAAAACCAAACCCTATTTTTAAGGAATTGTCAAAATTTGAAAATCTATTGTGCGTCAGGGCAAGACACAGAAAATAATTCACCAATTTGAACTGTCGTGCCAAGTTCCATGAATATACAACAGGATTTTTCATGGGCACCTGGGAAATTATTAAATTCATCAGTTTAAAAAAATCTAATGTCGTTATTGAAGCTTCTTTGCAAATATGGATTATGTATACAGATATGCCCATATACCGGTATATCTCTCACTTTTACAAACTGTTGTTTTAATTGTGTTCTAGTTTTAATTGCTCGTATTGAGCTCCAAGCATTGTTAGCCAACTTGCAGATTTCTGTTCAATGGAAAGGGGGTGGGATATAAATGTTTCGATAAAGAAAAATAGCTAAACCCTGCTCGATGGAAAGGAGGTACAGTGGTGCCTCGCAAGACAAAAAGAATCCGTTCTGCGATTCTCTTCGTCTAGCGGTTTTTCCGTCTTGCGAAGCAAGCCCATTGACAGCTTAGCGGATTAGCGCTATTAGCGGTAAAGCGGCTTTTAGCGATCAGCTGAGAAGCGGCTTATCAGCGGATCAGCTGTTAAGCGGCTTAGCAGCTTAGGAAAAGCGGGAAAAAAGCGGAAAAAACCCGCGGGAACTCACAAGATTTTTTCGTCTTGCGAAGCAACCCCATAGGGAAATTCGTTTTGCGAAGCGCCTCCAAAACGGAAAACCCTTTCGCCTAGCGGGTTTTCCGTCTTGCGAGGCGTTCATCTTGCGGGGCACCACTGTACTAAATTGTTGGGATTCTGCAAAAACAGAAGCAGCAGCTAAAATTCATATATAATTTCTAAATAAATATTATAATCCACTAGGGAAATATACTTTTACTGAGAGAGGCCACGATCCCACAGTTCTCCTCCATGACTTCTTTGTGTAGAGCTTTTTGGTCAGGATGCAGAAGAGCCCACTCCTCGGCCGTGAAACACACAGCCACATCCTCAAACGAGGCTGGGTCCTGAAAGGAAAGCAAATATTTCCCCCTTTATAGATAACCAATTCATAAAACTCACCAATGATCCCTACCTGCAACCCCTGCATCCACAGCCTTCCTGTTGGGCAACTTCCTTGACCCCATAACTTTCCCCCCTTTAAATGCCAAAATATAGACACACCCTGACTACCCCCTGGCAGCCTCCCCACTGGTCCTTCCCCTTACCTGGTCCGTTGCCACAGCAACCGCTTCCCTTCCACCAGAAATAAATAGATGGTTAAGTCTCGCTGGCATCATTCCATCGCCTGTGAGAGACAAAAGTGGGGGACAGAGATCAGAATGTGTTTGTCTCAGAGGTTAAGTGGCCCGTGTTTAAGCAACCCCTTGACATTACAAAAGGTCATGTATATTACAAAATATTATGTATATTACAAAATGTTGTGTATATTACAAAATGTCATGTACATTATAATCTGTCATGTATATTTCGTTATATAGACGCTTTCATTTTCAGTACAGTCAAACCTCGGTTCCCAAACGCCTCCGTTTTGGAACATTTCAGCTCCCAAATGCCAAAAACCCAGAAGTGTTCTGGTTTTCAAACGTTTTCCGGAAGCCAAACGTCCGAAGCGGCTTCTGCTTGAGTGCAGGAATCTCCTGCAGCCAATCAGAAACCCTGCCTCGGTTGTCGAACATTTCGGAAGCCGAATGGCATGGATTACATTCGACAACTGAGGTTTGACTGTACTGTGCAAACACATCTCTCCCCAGCTGGGATCTTGGCAAACTACAAGTTGGCTTCCATGTGTTCAAGTGCTGAAAATAAACATCACATTGAACTGTGGAAAAGGACCAGAAGGAAGTGTATCTCGCCCCGCTGCACATGTGTGCGCGAGCGTATGTATACGTACACACACACACACACACACACACACAGAGCAGAGTCACGAGAACCCAGAAGGATTTCCTGGAATTCTTTCATAACACTGGGAAACCATTTTTTTCCATTTTCTGTTGCATGAGATTTTTCAACTGTTCTTATATGTTCTTTCAATGCTGATTTCAAATCTGAAATCAATTTTCGTGTACATGCTATAGTTGTCTTGCAGTTTCCGACTTTTGCCGATATGTCATATTTACATTGGGGATTAGTGGACACTGATACGTTGATCTACCCTAACCACATGGTAATTATTGTTTTGCAAACTTAATTTTTCTTTATTTTTATAGTTTTGTAACCTAACCTAACCTAACCTAACCTAAATATTTGTATTTTTCAGATCGGACCATATAAGAACATATAAGAACAGTTGGAAAATCTCATGCAAAAGAAAATGAAAAAAAAATTTGTTCCCCAGTATACTGTGTATCCCAAGGGAATACATTTTTTTGCATACCTCCAACTGTACATAGATATACATGCCATTTTTAATGCTATACATGTCATGTTCAATGCTATATAATTCACTTACATTTATACTCATATTGTACTACTTTGGCTATGTGTTTAATAATACTACTAATAATAATTTATTATTTATACCCCGCCCATCTGGCTGGGCCTCCCCAGCCACTCTGGGCGGCTTCCATAGAAACCAAAAATACAGTAAAATATCACACGTTAAAAACTTCCCCGAACAGTGTTTAATAAAATATTGAATTCTTGCATTGTGAAAAACAAAGATTATGGTGAAAAGTGAAAAACAGGAATTGCAAAAAAACTAGAGCTTACAAAACAAAACCAACTTCAATATGAAATCAGCATGTCAAAATCAGGTTAGAACAACTGCAGGAGTCAATGCAACAAAAATCATTTGTTTCCCAATGATTAATGGAAGGAGACCAAGTTCAAATTCATGCTCCATTACCCAGCAAGATGGCGCCTCCCTCCTTCTCCTCCTGCACCTTCCACCTTTGCAGGGGAATCTCTCTGATGTTCTCTGGAGCCTTCACAGCATATGGGAAATCAGTGGTGACTTCTGTGAACAGACCCTTAACCGGAAAAGAGGGAACGGGGGGGAGGATGAGAAAAGGAGAGTTAGCGGCAAAGGCGTTGGCGTTTAGGACACTTTCAGAACATAGCTGTCAACCTGTTGTTGTTGTTGTTGTTGTTTAGTCGTTTAGTCGTGTCCGACTCTCCGTGACCCCCTGGACCAGAGCACGCCAGGCACTCCTGTCTTCCACTGCCTCCCGCAGTTTGGTCAAACTCATGCTGGTAGCTTTGACAACACTGTCCAACCATCTCGTCCTCTGTCGTCCCCTTCTCCTTGTGCCCTCCATCTTTCCCAACATCAGGGTCTTCTCCAGGAAGTCTTCTCTTCTCATGAGGTGGCCAAAGTACTGGAGCCTCAGCTTCACGATCTGTCCTTCCAGTGAGCACTCAGGGTTGATTTCCTTCAGTATGGAGAGGTTTGATCTTCTTGCAGTCCATGGGACTGTCAACCTACAGATTTGAAAATAAGGAACCAGCAGCCTCGAGAATAAGGGATCAGCAGCCAAAATAAGGGATTTTGCTTGGCTTATACAGAAATCTGGCACTGATGGAGCCATGCTGCTTTTGCTGCCACTGACTGTGTTTTGCAGGGGGTTGGACTAGATGATCCTAAGGGTCTACAACTCCGACCAAAGAAGAGGGGCAGACAAAACTGATGAACGACGTCGAGATGGCGAAGCTTACAGGCAGAATTAGAAACCAGGAAGAGGACCTCTTTCATAAAGAATGGGGAAAGTTTATAATTTAGTTGAAAAGCTATTGTCAAGAGTTACATACATTGGTAGGATTGACAGAAAACCTGTAGTAAAAATTTGAACTATGGACGGACAAATGATTTATAAAAATAGAGTTATGAAAGGGATGCAGAGGGGGAAATCACTACATTGAGATGCTGCACTGGTTGGAGGAGATGCTAAGCAGCACGTCGGGGCTGCTGTTGTGCTGGCGTGAGGAGTTCCATCGGCCCTTCCCCGCCAGAGAGGGAGTTAGGGAGGGAGAGAGACTCTTGCCCACGCCGCCCGTGAGCCCGGCATGAGGCGGTTGCGTTGCTGCGACGGCCGCTGAAGCGCTGCCCTTCTGTGTCCCTTCTCATCCCCCTCCCTCAGGCCGCCTCCCCAGCCGCCGCTGCCACCTCTGGCTTCCCCTGGCAGCGTGGCGGAAGTCTCGCAACAGAGGGGCTGCCTGCCCGCCCACCGCCACCTATCTCCTCACGACGCACCCCTAAGGGGGAAAAGGGAAAATGTGGCAGCTCGTGCACACGCTCTCTCTCACGCGGCAGAGGATCCCGAGCCACTGCTTCCCTCCCGAGCCGGGCAAGCATGAAACCCGGGAAATTTAAGGGACATCATCAATAAGGGACAGCAGCGGGACATGGCGCTGGGATAAGGGAGTTTCCCGCCAAATAAGGGATGGTTGACAGCTATGTTTCAGAAAGGATTTGAAAAATATAGGGAGTTTTGGGATTTTCTGCTTCACGTTCCTCAGCCCTTTCAAACCACCAGAACAAAACTTTTCCAAACCTGCGGCTCTTTCGGCTTCCTGTCCTCTGCCTGGCTCAGGAGGAAACCTTCGGCCAGGGCCACCGCCTGGGAACAGGTCTCTGCTCCACATTCCCTCACCCAGCTTTGCATCTCTGGGGGGAGGACAGCTAGGAACTGCTCCAGAACCACCAGGTCCAAGATCTGGGTCTTAGAGTGAAGCTCTGGCTTCAGCCACCGACGGCAAAAGTCATGAAGCAGGTTGCAAACGTCTCGGGGCCCCTCGGCCTCCTGGTAGTGGAACTGCCTAAAACATTGGCGCTGAGTGTCTGAGCTGAGGGCGTCCTCCGCGCCCAGGATATTCTGCACAGTTCTTTCCCAGAATCCCTCACTGCTCCCAGCCCGGGTGGTGTCAAGGCCAGCTGTGCCTTGTCCATCCATGTTGGGTCTGTGCTCCAAGGAATCCTCTGGCTCTCCCCTCTTCTTCCAATCTGCCTTTTCAAGGCAAAAACTGCCCTGGTTCAAGGTACAACCAAGCCCTGCAAAGTGAAGAAAATGGCTTGTTAGAGAATCATAGAATTGTTACGGCTAGAAGCTTTCTATTCACCAAAGCTGGATGAGTCTGGCTACGAAGCAGCTCTTTGGACTAACAGATGGACAACAAACATGGGTTCGCCAAGTCCTTATGGGGCTACGTTACTGCAAGGCTGAAAGGAGGAAGACTCAGCATCTAACACCCAGTGCCCTGAAGATCTCACTGCTCTTTCTACATCTGATTGCATGGCTTATAATAGTCAGTTTCATTTAGATATCTATTTGGGCATTTGGACTGCTTATATTTATGTATAAATAAATATTTATATTAACGTATCTACGGGACCGCCTCTCCTGGTATGCCACACAGAGGACCTTAAGGTCCATGAAGAACCATAGTTTAGAGGTTCCGGGCCCTAAGGAAGTCAGACTGACTATCCTCCACCAGGGCCAGGGCCTTTTCAGTGATGACTCCAACCTGGTGGAATGCTCATGAGACTAAGGCCCTTCAGGATTTAACCTCCTTCCGTCAGGCCTGTAAGACAGAGCTATTCCGCCTGGCCTTTAATTTGAATTCAGCCTGATCTTTTATTTACCTTCCTATCCCTCCCCCTCCCCTTTTATGAAGATTACCCACTCTGAGACCCCACAGCTAGTTCTCCCCTGGCCTCCTCGCTGGCCCAATTCAGCCAGCTGGCCCTAAATTGATTTTTGAATTTTATTGTTATTCGTATTTTATGCTGCTTTTATAATTGTCTTAAATTTGTTGTTAGTCGCCCTGAGCCTGGTTTTCTGAACTGGGAAGGGTGGGGTATAAAAAAATTATTATTATTATTATTATTATTATTATTATTATTATTATTATTATGTCTCTCCCATATCAGTCTCTAGAGGTGAGGGGAGACAGACTTTCAGTTCCTCATCAGGCAATGGCTTTTCCACCTGCCTTGCCCCACCTAGCTTTTCCCAGACTATGACTTTGAGAACAGCAGCAGCAGCACTATGGAACAATTCATTCATTCAGGGATATATTTTTTTTAAAAAATAGTTTCATAAGTTGTGCTTCTTTGTTTCTCAATTTGATCCTTTTACATGGTTTTGTGCGTTTTGTGGTATATTATGCATTGTGATTTGATGTTACTTTTATTATATATTGGTAATTCTTTATTGTGGTTGAACTGCTTAATTATTATTTGCTGTGGCGCTGTGGGTTAAACCACAGAGACTAGGACTTGCCGATCAGAAGGTTGGCGGTTCGAATCCCCGCAACGGGGTGAGCTCCCGTTGCTCGGTCCCTGCTCCTGCCAACCTAGCAGTTCGAAAGCACGTCAAAGTGCAAGTAGATAAATAGGTACCGCTCCAGCGGGAAGGTAAACAGCATTTCCGTGCACTGCTCTGGTTCGCCAGAAGCGGCTTAGTCATGCTGGCCACATGACCCGGAAGCTGTATGCTGGCTCCCTCGGCCAATAAAGCGAGATGAGCGCTGCAACCCCAGAGTCGGCCACGACTGGACCTAATGGTCAGGGGTCCATTTACCTTTACCTTCCTATTAGATCCTGTTGGATTGTTGAATGTTGCTTTGTTTCATATAAGTTATTGGCTGCAGGAGCTTCCTGCAGCCAATCAGAAGCAGCGCTTTGTTTTCCAAACTTTTTGGAAGTCGGATGGACTTCCGGAACGGATTCCATCTGACTTCCGAGGTACGACCGTACTGGGGATTAGAGGACAGTTATGTCGCGTGAGGGCTCTAGATTAAAGCCTTCCATGCCCTTGGGAATCAGAGGATCCTACATCCATCCCTCTCTCCAGTCCATCCCTTACGACTCTCAGCCTTCCACTCATTCCGCCCCCCCTTCTCTATAATCCTCACTGCGTAATCTATAAACCTCTTGCACACAAGCCTGTTTACTTCCAACTGGTACCTGATGGCTTCCCATTTTCAGCTGTGCTTCTGTACTCCGGAACAAACAAACAAAAATTCCCCTGCATGGGTTATGTGCTGCATGTCTGAAAGCGCACACCAACACACACGAGTGTCCACCGTGCCTGCAGACCCTCCAAGGGTCCCTATTTTCCAGGGATTTACAGAAGCCATCCCGGGTTCTGATTTGATTTTGGAATGTCTCGCTTTTCCCTGGGACCTCCCTATTTTCATCAGGGAAATGCTAGAAGGTATGTAGCTATCCGTCACTCCCCCCCCCCAGCCCTGTACAGGGAAGTTTTTAAATGTTTAATAATTTATTATGTTTTTTTTAAGGGACGCGAGTGGCGCTGTGTGTTAAACCACAGAGCCTAGGACTTGCTGATCAGAAGGTGGGCGGTTCAAAACCCTGCAACCCTGCTCCTACCAACCTAGCAGTTCGAAAGCACGTCAAAGGGCAAGTAGATAAATAGGTACCGCTCCGGAGGGAAGGTAAACGGTGTTTCCGTGCGCTGCTCTGGTTCGCCAGAAGCGGCTTAGTCATGCTGGCCACATGACCCGGAAGCTCCCTTGGCCAATAAAGCGAGATGAGTGCCGCAACCCCAGAGTCGGTCACGACTGGACCTAATGGTCAGGGGTCCCTTTACCTTTAGCTTTATGTTTTTATATATGTTGGAAGCTGCTCAGAATGGCTGGGGCAAACCAGACAGATGGGTGGGGTATAAATCATAGGATGATGATTATGATAATATTATACGAGCAAAGTCCCAACCAAAGAAGAATGGCAACTTAAACTGTTGGAATATGCACAGCTTGCAGATCTAATTTACAGAATAAGAGAACAAGAAGAACATTTGTTTAAAGAAGATTGGAAAATGTTTATTGAGGGAATTGTGTACACTTGAAAACATTGGCAGCATCAAGATGAATTCAACAGTGTAAATAAGTTTTGATGGAAGTAATAATGGAATACTGAATGCTTTAGTGTTTCCCAACCTTGTGCCTCCAGATGTTTTTGGCCTAAAACTCCCATCATCCCTAGCTAGCAAGACCAGTGGTCAGGGATGATGGGAATTGTAGTTCAAAAACAGCTGGAGGCACAAGGTTGGAATATGCAGGGATTTATGCTATGCAAAATGATCCATGGAAAGAGAAGAAGGGAAGTCACTGATATTTCAAGGGTGTCTAAATGAATATTCAAAGTTGTAAGCAGAAAACTTAATAAAAATTATATTAAAAAGTAAAAATGAAAATGTTGGAGGGTATGTGCCTGACTGTGGCGGCGGTGCAAATCCTAACAGAAGCGCAGCTGATGATTCTCTCCCAGCCCCCCAGCCCAGCCCTGCAGACCTACTTGAAACCTCCCCACGGCATGAAACATCCAAGGGGCCTCTTGCTGGCTGCAGAGAGGAGGGAAAAAGAAGCCCAGATCCCTAAAAGCTTGTGTGCAGGGAAGTTTTTACGTGTGACATTTTAATGTATTTTTAATCTTTGTTGGAAGCTGCCCAGAGTGGCTGGGGAAGCCCAGCCAGATGGGCGGGGTACAAATTATTATTATTATTATTATTATTATTATTATTATTATTATTACTACTACTACTACTACTACTACTATTGTGTGTTGTGTTGGGCAGATCCCAGATGAATCTGCTGCAGAGGCTGCCTCGCTATGGGGCAAAGTGGGGCCAGGGTTTGGCTCCCTACACACTCTCAGCCGGCTACCCCTAACCCCTCCACCCCACATTTTCTCCCCATTCAAAGCCTGGGATCCCGGAATCTCCCCCTCCTCACCCCTCCCTTTCAGGTCCTCCTAGGCACCCACCCCTGCATCCCAGGGACCCCTACCCTTCAAATAGACAATTTTTTTGGGGGAGGGCTCACCAGATCCCAGGTGGGGCCACCGATGCAGCGCTGGGGGGAGACAGAAGAAGCTTCCCTACAGGAGAGGTGGGTTGGTGGGGGGTGAAGATGCACTTCCGGTATGAGACCACCCTACCCTTCCTCTCTAGGAATCCTCTCCACTTCCACTTCCTCTCTAAGAATCCTCTCCACTTCCACTTCCTCTCTAGGAATCCTCTCCACTTCCCCTTCCTCTCTAGGAATCCCGTTAAAGTTCCTTTAACCCTTTAGGATGTTCAGCAGCCTCTTGAAGCCTCTTGATCAGGGGTCAGCAACCTTTTTCAGCTGCGGGCCGGTCCACTGTCCCTTAGACCATGCAGGGGGCTGGACTATATTTTTTTTGGGGGGATAAACAAATTCCTATGCCCCACAAATAACCCAAAGATGCATTTGAAATAAAAAGACACAATCTTTGTTGTTGTTTAGTTGTTTAGTCATGTCCGACTCTTCGTGACTCCATGGACCAGAGCACGTCAGGCACTCCTGTCTTCCACTGCTTCCCACAGTTTGGTCAAACTCATGCTGGTAGCTTCGAGAACACTGTCCAACCATCTTGTCCTCTGTCGTCCCCTTCTCCTTGTGCCCTCCATCTCTCCCAACATCAGGGTCTTTTCCACTGAATCTTCTCTTCTCATGAGGTGGCCAAAGTATTGGAGCCTCAGCTTCAGGATCTGTCCTTCCAGTGAGCACTCAGGGCTGATTTCCTTAAGAATGGATAAGTTAGATCTTCTTGCAGTCCATGGGACTCTCAAGAGTCTCCTCCAGCACCAGAATTCAAAAGCATCAATTCTTCGGCGATCAGCCTTCTTGATGGTCCAGCTCTCACTTCCATACATCACTACTGGGAAAACCATAGCTTTAACTATATGGACCTTTGGTGATGTCTCTGCTTTTTAGGATGCTGTCTAGGTTTGCCATCGCCTTTCTCCCAAGGAGCAGGCGTCTTTTTAATTTCGTGGCTGCTGTTGCCATCTGAAGTGATCAGGGAGCCCAAGAAAGTAAAATCTCTCACTGCCTCCATTTCTTCCCCTTCTATTTGCCAGGAGGTGATGGGCCCAGTGGCCATGATCTTCCTTTTTTTGATGTTGAGCTTCAGACCATATTTTGTGCTCTCCTCTTTCACCCTCATTAAAAGTTTCTTTAATTCCTCCTCACTTTCTGCCATCAAGGTTGTGTCATCTGCATATCTGAGGTTGCTGATATTTCTTCCGGCGATCTTAATTCCGGCTTGGGATTCATCCAGCCCAGCCTTTACTCATGTAAAAACACACTGATTCCCAGACCATCCACAGGCCAGATTTAGAAGGCGATGGGGCCGCATCCGGCCCCCGAACCTTAGGTTACCACCCCTGCTCTTGATCCTTTGTTGCTGGGCAGGGGATTATATGCAATAATAATAACAACAATAATAATAACTTTTATTTATACCCTGCCCTCCCCGGCCAGAGCCGGGCTCAGGGCGGCTAACACCAATAAAATCACAGTGAAAACATACGGGGGGGGGGGGAACCAATTTAAAATGCAGCATGTGATTGGCTGCACGTGATTGGCTAATGGATATAGTTAAACAATATTGAAGTATCAGATCTGGAAGGACATGATAATAGATTTGATTAGCATGCTTAATTTTGGTATGAGAAAACAACGGTGCACAAGGGATTCCTGAACCACATTATAAGGAAATCAATTTACCAAGTATGGGACAAATATAAGAATTTATTAGAGAACAAGACACCTTTGTGGCTTTCCCCTTTAGAAACTGTATCTGTAAAAAGATACGAAACTGGGCAACATACAAAGATCTGTTAACAGAAGTAGAAAACAAATTAAAGGTGAAAGAATATGAGGATATAAAAGCTCTGTTAACAGATTGGTTACAATATCGCCTTATAAATGACATATTCAGAGGTGACAAAGAGAAGGACTTTGGGAAGGAATTCTCAAAGTTCAAAAAGGAGTTTTTAGAAAATAATGAGAAATTGTTATCAAGAATGTACAAACCACTGTTGGAATGGGAGACGAAAGATGAAGAGGTTAAAGCTGTAATGATAAACTGGGCAAAAGACAGGTTATAATATACCACTTGAATCATAGGAAAAGTTGTGGAAAGAGATTTTAAAATTCATGGCTTGTAGTTCATTAAAAGAAAATGATATGAAGATGTATTGATGGTATTTGACTCCAGTAAAGCTTGCTGAAATGTATAAAGATATATCTAATTTATGCTGGAAATGTAAGGATAAGGAAAGAACCATTTTTTCATATGTGGTGGACATGTAAAAAAGTAAAGGGCTTCTGGGAAATGATACACAGTGAACTTTTAAAAATTATTAAAATTACGTTTGTTAAAAAATACCAGAGGCTTTTTTACTAGGAATAATAGGAGGAGAATTGCCAAGGAAGCAAAAGAGACTGTTTATTTATGCGACTACAGGGGCCAGATGCTACTAGCCCAGATGTGGAAAGAAGGAAAGGTCCCAACGAAAGAAGAATGGATGACTGACTGGCTAAGAAATATAATTACATGCAAGGAGAATAAAGGGGGGGAATGGAAACCAGGGGGGCAAGGGGAAAAGCCATTTATTGCAAATTTGGATTGGATATCTGTGTACCAAAAGGAAAAATGTTATTTTGAAAATTGAAAATTAAAAAATATATATTTTTAAAAATAGTTTAGAAAACGTTTTGGGGCGCCCGTGCAGCTGATCCAGCGGGGCTTTCCGGAGGCGAGACCAGCGCCTCTCCTCGCTCTTTGCCCGGAGAAGCCCAGAGGCTCCTGCCGCTCGGCTCCGAAACGGTTAAGAGCAGCGGCGACAGAGCTGAGATTCCTAGAGCGGAGAAAAAAGGCCGTCGGGAGAATTGCAGCTTCCGCTTCCTGTCCCGCTTCTGGGGGGGGGGGGGGAGATGCCGAACATGGCGGCGGCTGTACTTCCTCGCGTAGGCGCTGCAGGTGGGTCATATTGTTTTATATTATAACGGGGAGGGGGGGTGGAGGGGGGTGCTGCTGGAGGGAGTTGTGGGGAGTGATTTAAAAAAAAAAAACCATTAGACAAACCGTTTCAATGTAAGTTTTTTTCTGTGTCTCCTTTTTCTAGTCGTCAGTTTATCCAGATTTTCACATTTTTAAAGATCTCTTGCAAATTGGTCAGCATTTTGGTGCAGATTTCTCCTAATGCCCACGCTTTTGCAAATGGTATTTCCCCAAATATTTACATTTACAATAATTAATGCATTCTGTATTTAATTCCGCTAAAATAATGCATTTATAGGGCTTTCCCCCTTTGTATGGGGTAGGAAATCTTTTCCCAATGGAAGGGAGGATCTTTCTCCTGCTCTCCTCCCTGCAGGCCAACTTGGGCAGGTGGGGGACCTTCCTTGGGCTCCCCATAGGGCTTGGGGTCAAGGCAAACCCTTAAGCATTGGGAAACCTTCTTCAGGGGCTCCACCCTGGAACTTGTAATAATTTTTGTCCGGCCTGATTTTACTATAATTTATTAAAATTGTATACCTCCCTATACCCATAGGCCTTAGGGCAGTTCACAGGATAAAATCTCAATATAAAAACTCAAAGTACATAATCAAAACATAAACAAAATCAACCCAATAACGCCCCCCCAAACCACACACATTTTAAAACATTTGTGTTTAAATTAAATACAGCAGTTCTGGGCAGAAGAGGTTAAAAAAAAGAGAAACAAGCAACTTCAAGTCCACATTAAAATTACAAGCGTGGCTAAGGCCTTACTTAGACAGGCTAATACTATTACTATTACTACTACTAATACCCCTGAGCACCCTCTCGCACCAGTGTCTTGCCTCGGTAATGGACTGGATGAAAGCCAACAAATTGAAGCTCAATCCAGATAAGAGTGAGGCTCAGTGGGTGGTTCCCTAGAGCAGATGGCTGGAAGGTCGCCTGCTATTGATGCGGTTACACTTCCTCTGGAGGAGCAGGTTCGTAGCTTGGGGGTAATCCTGGATCCTTTGCTGTTGCTCGAGGCTCAGATGGCCTGGAGTGCCTTTCATCACCTTTGGCTGGTAGCCCAGCTACACCCCTTTCTGGACAAGGATAGCCTATCTACCGTTGTCTATGCTCTGGGAACTTCAACGTTAGATATAGATATGCGTTATACGTAGGGCTGCCTCTGAAGACAGTTTGGAAACTTCAGCTAGTGCAGAATTCAGCAGCCAGGTTGCTCACCGGAGTAAGGCGGGTGAGCATATTGCACCCATCCTGGTCCGACTGCACTGGCTACCAGTTAGTTTCCGGGCTTAATTCAAGGTGCTGGTTTTGACCTATAAAGCCTTACATGGCTCAGGATCACAATACTTCAAGGGCTGCTTCTTTGCATATGAACCTAGCCAGATCCTGAGGTCCTCCTTTGTGGGCCTCCTCCTCAAGTGGTCTGGAGGGTGGCAACACGAGAACAGGGCCTTCTCTGCAGGGGCTCCCTGTCTGTGGAATGCTCTCCCCAGGGAAGTTCACCTGGCGCCTTCCTTATACACCTTTGTTGTTTAGTCGTCTTAGTCGTGTCAGACTCTCCGTGACCCCATGAATCAGAGCATGCCTTGGAAACTCACTTTCCTCTCAAAGCTTCTCCTGTTTTATGTCCATGGAGCTTTCATGGAATAATACGGGAGTGGGTTGCCAGTTTCTTTTAAGATATTTATTAAAGTTTCAAAATGTTACAAAAATAAGAAGAAGAAGAAGAAAGAAAATACAAAATACAGAAAAATGAAAGCAGTTAAAAACAAATCAATATTTCCATATCTTGTCTTTCGTTTGCTTGTTTCCCTGATCTCCTTGCTCCTCCCTTTTTTGTATTCCAGTTCAATTAGTTAATTCAGCAAATCCTTTCCCTCTTTGTTTTTATCTTAATCCTTTATCTTAATATATTATAGCTTTAGATTATCACCTGTTAACAATCCATTTTTACATATTCCTTTATAACATTGCTGCTAAAAACCACTTTGCTGTTGATTAGTCATCTTAGTTGTGTCCAACTCTCTTAGAGCATGCCTTGGAAACTCGCTTTCCTCTCAAAGCTTCTCCTTTTTTATGTCCATGGAGCTTTCATGGCATAATACTGGAGTGGGTTGCCAGTTTCTTCTCCAGGTGGATCACATTTAGTCTAAACTCTTGGCTGACCTGTCTGGCCCTGCACGGCATTGGTCATAGCTGAGTTATTCAAGTCCCTTCACCACGACAAGGCAGTGATCCATGAAGGGGTATACATCTTTAGGTGCCATGCAAACATGTTCCTTTTTAACCAGGCTTTTCCTTGATATGTTTGACATCCTATAGTCTTTTTCAAACGTGGCTCTTTTTTGGGGGGGTGTTAATTGGGTTGTTTTTATACTGATTATATATGATGCGATCTTTTCTGTGAACCATGCTGAGTCCTCCGGGTGTAGGGCGGTATTTAAACTCAATAAATAATAATACCATATTAATTCTTTCATTATTGGTACCCCACGGATCTGACTGGGTTCCCCAGCCACTCTAGCTGGCTTCTAACAAATATAAAAGCATAACAAAACATTTAAAACTTCCCTCTACATAGCTGCCTCCAGTTGTCTTCTAAAAGTTATATAGTTGTTTGTTTCCTTGACATCTGACGGGATAGCTTTCCACAGGGTGGGCACCACTACCAAGAAGGCCCTATGCCTCGTTCCCTGTAACTTCCCTTCTCACAGGGAGGGAACTGCCACAAGGCCCTTGGAACCTGGATCTCTGTGTCCTGACTGATTGATTGGTGTGAAGACGCTCCTTTAGCATTTCATCAGTTTGCCTTTTTATTCCATCAGGAGATGTTGAAGGGATGCTGGCAGAAGGGGAACAATCAGAAGTGTCACCCAAAGAATCCAAAGAGCAAAGGAAGCTGAGGGTTCAAGATGGAAGCCGAAGGCGAGAAGGGAGACGAAAGCAGAAGCCGGAGGGTGACTCTTGTATGTCTCAGGGTGGTGAAAATCAAATTTCTAGAGAGGAGACAAAGCATGAATGCACTGTGTGTGGAAAGAGATTTGGTCGTCGCTCAACTCTTACTTTGCATCAAAGAACTCATACAGGGGAGAAACCGTATACTTGTTCAGAGTGTGGAAAGAACTTCAGTAATAATAGGCAACTTAAGTCACATCAAAGAACTCATACAGGGGAGAAACCGTATACATGTTTAGAGTGTGGAAAGAGCTTCAGTGAACGTGGCAATCTTACTAGGCATCAAAGAACTCATACAGGGGAGAAACCGTATACTTGTTCAGAGTGTGGAAAGAACTTCCGTCAGAGTAGCGCACTTAAGTTGCATCAAAGAACTCATACAGGGGAGAAATTGTATACATGTTTAGAGTGTGGAAAGAGCTTTATTTGGAGTAGCAGCCTTATGTTGCATCAACAAACTCATACAGGGGAGAAACCATATACGTGTTCCGAGTGTGGAAAGAACTTCAGTCAGATTAGCAACCTTAAGTTGCATCGAAGAACTCATACAGGGGAGAAACCGTTTAAATGCTTGGAGTGTGGAAAGAGCTTCATTCACAGTAGTGCCTTTATCTTGCATCGAAGAACTCATACAGGAGAGAAACCGTATACATGTTCCGAGTGTGGAAAGAGCTTCAGTCACTGTGGCCAGCTTACTAGGCATCAAAGATCTCATACAGGGGAAAAACCGTATACATGAGAGTGTGGAAGGAGCTTCAGCCAGAGTGGCAGCCTTACCTCGCATCAAAGATTGCACACAGGAGAGAAACCGCATACGTGTTTGGAGTGTGGAATGAGCTTCGCTCGTAGCAATGCGCTTACTAGACATCAACAAACTCATCGAGGCAGCAAACCTTGTAAATGCTGGGAATGTGGCAAGAGCTTCAGTCGCATCGACTCCCTTTCCTCGCATGAAAGGATTCATACAGGGGAGAAACGATATACATGTTTGGAGTGTGGAAAGAGCTTCAGCCAGAGTGGCAGCCTTACCTCTCATCAAAGATTGCACACAGGAGAGAAGCCTTATAAATGTTTGGAGTGTGGGAAGAGCTTCTGTCGCGGTAGCCATCTCACGTTGCATCAAAGAACTCATACAGGGGAGAAACCGTATACATGTTCGGAGTGTGGAAGGAGCTTCAGACGCAGTAGCTCCCTTAAGTCGCATCAAAGAACTCATACAGGGAGGAAATCTTAGAAATGTTTGGTGTATGGAAAGAACTTCAGAGACAGGGGCTCCCTTCCTAAACAATAAGGAACTCGTACAAGGGAAACATCTTAGAAAGGGTTGGCGTGTGGGAAGATCTTTAATCATATCAAATAACTCCTACAGAGAGTAAACCAATGATCGTGTTCTGGTCCCCCCAGGACAGCCATTATTGGAGTGGAAGAACTTTGTGATAGTAAGAGCTGTTTTGACAATGGAACAGTCTCCCTTGGGAGGTGGCGGGCTCTCCTTCCTTGGAGGATTTTAAGCAGAGGTGGGATGGGCTTCTGCTATGGATGCTTTAGCCGAGATTACTTCATTGCCGGGGGTTGGACTAGATGACCCTTTTGTTTTTAGGCATTTATTCCTGTCCGACTCTTCGTGACCCCATGGACCAGAGCACGCCAGACACTGCTGTCTTCCACCACCTCCCGCAGTTCGGTCAGGCTCATGTTTGTAGCTTCGAGAACACTGTCCAACCATCTTGTCCTCTGTCGTCCCCTTCTCCTTGTGCCCTCCATCTTTCCCAGCATCAGTGTCTTCTCCAGGGAGTCTTCTCTTCTCATGAGGTGGCCAAAGTATTGGAGCCTCAACTTCACTATCTGTCCTTCCAGTGAGCACTCAGGGCTGATTTCCTTCAGAATGGAGAGGTTTGATCTTCTTGCAGTCCATGGGACTCTCAAGAGTCTCCTCCAGCACCATAATTCAAAAGCATCAATTCTTCGGCGATCAGCCTAGATGACCCATGGGGTCCCTTATAACTACAGTTCTATGATTCTATATGCATCATCTGCTAGACAGCTGTTGTCACAAGCTTGGCAAATCCAGACATATACTTGATCATCAGATAATGCCAATATTATTCACTTGGACTGTGCTGTTTGAATCCATGTACAATTCTAGGTGCCCATTCTATAGTTTTGTTTTTCGTTTCCTAATTTTCATCTGCTGTTACTTGTAGCGTTCCCAAAGCAAGGAAGGATTCAGAAGATCAGTAAAGGAAGGAAGGAAGGAAGGGTAGTATTCACCATCTCTTTGTGAACTCTCTTCCTGAACTCTCTTCCTGGCCCTAAGATCTATCTAAAGATTAACAAACTACATCAAAGTAACCTATGAACTTTATGGCCTAGGGTGCCTGGTGCAGCAACTAGAATGCTTGTGTCCTAGAATGCTTATACGTGCTTGTCAGACATAGAGAAATGGACAGTAGAGAAAAATGGTGTAGATGCAGAGGCTTGTGGGATTTGATCAGGAATTTTTGTCAATGAATCAAACCCAGTCAGCGCAATGCTTTCATCGCGGACACAATGGCTTGATGCATATTTTATCATTCCTCATAATAATCCGGTCTGATCACTACAGTTATAGCTGCTATCTCTGTTTATTGTGCATCATAAAATGAAACAGAGAAAGCTTTAGGAAAATAAAATCTTTATGATTTTTTTTTTAAAAACCCTCATGAGTCCCACCTACACTGGAAAAAAATTGTGGGATCTGCTCACATCCCTCATGGTTAGCTTACTGCAATGCACCGTACAAACGGATATCGTAGAAG
This sequence comes from Podarcis melisellensis, assembly GCF_964234715.1. Classification (NCBI taxonomy): domain Eukaryota; kingdom Metazoa; phylum Chordata; class Lepidosauria; order Squamata; family Lacertidae; genus Podarcis; species Podarcis melisellensis. Next base: position 118,420,446 of record NC_138529.1, on the reverse strand, counting down.
GTTGGGCCACAGGCTGTAGCTGGTGCAGAACGCAATAGCCAGGTGGCTTGTGTGAGCAAGGTTAAAAAAGGTAAAGGATCCCTGGACAGTTAAGTCCAGTCAAAGGCAGCTATGGGGTTGCAGCGCTCATCTTGCTTTCAGGCCGAGGCAGCTGGCGTTTGTCCACAGACAGCTTTCTGGGTCATGTGGCCAGCAGGACTAAACCGCTTCTGGCACAATAGAACACCGTGACGGAAACCAGAACTCACGAAAACACTGTTTGCCTTCCTGCCACAGTGGTACCTATTTACCTAATTGCACCGGCGTGCTTTCGAACTGCTAGGTTGGCAGGAGCTGGGGCAGAGCAGCAGGAGCTCACTCCGTCGCACAGATTCAAACCGCCAACCTTGCCATCAGCAAGCCCAAGAGGCTCAGTGGTTTAGACCACAGTGCCATCCATGTCAGGCTTGTGAGAGGAAACTACTGCCAGCATAGAACAGCCTGCTAGTGGGATTTGCACTTGCTACCAATCCGCTACTGGGCTGAGTTCAAGGAGTTTGTACTCACATGCAAGTCCCTGTTCTGGACATTTTCCACCTTTTCCAGCTGGATAAATAAATTTTAATAATGGGTTTCCACTTGTTACGGTTTTAGTTTTATTTTTATTAGTTGCCTTTGTGTATATAACTGCTTTTTAAAACATTTTTTATATAAATTGCCTTGAGACGGTGGTTTAGAAGGCAATTATTTTTTTTAAATACTTTTCATGTTTATACATTTCACTAATTTTACAATCATTTTGACATTTCAAGGTTTGACTTCCTTCCCCCTTTTTCTGTGGTTCCTTAAATTTATTTTTAATATCTTCTGCATATCCAAATTAACTTAATTTGCTCATTTATTCATCTTTAAATATATACTCGTATGAAACTGCAGGTTATTACTAAAATCCTACCAATGTTTTTATCTGTTTACAATTTACCTGTAAATATTCAATAAACCACTTCCATTCTTTTATTTAAAAAAAAATGTTATCTTGATTTCTTATTCTTCTGGTAAGTTTCGCCATAGGCAATCATATTTAAGGCAATCCTCCTGTGGATTTTTGTTAAATGGGAAAATGGTAGATAAACAGAAGCAGAGCTATAGAAATAGATTTACGGAAGATATACACAAATAGATAAATATCGCTGGACCAAAAGAATAAGACTTGTGATGCTGACACACAGTCGTTAAACCCGTTGAGTATTGCCAGTTAATTTACTTGCATTTCTGAAGATATATTATCATCAAGCAGAATAAAAGGGAACCTTACCGAGAGAGGACACGATCCTGCAAATCTCCTTCATAATTTGGCTGTTCAGGGCTCTCTGGTCAGGACCCAGCAGAGCCCATTCCTCTTCAGTGAAACTGAGTCCTGAGAGGGAGAGGGGGGGGAAATGCTTCCTTGCACATATCAAAATAGACCGGCCTACAAGCAAAATCCCAAAGCCTTGTTAAGGGGAGGTGAATGGGCATTGCCCTCAGGATTAATATACATTGGTGCCTTGGTTCTCAAACTTAATCCATTCTGGAGGTCTGTTCCCAAACCAAAGCATTCCAAAACCAAGGTGCGCTTTCCCATAGAAAGTAATGTAAAATGGATTAATCCGTCCCAGACTTCCGAAAACAACCCCTAAAACAGCAATTGAACATGAATTTTACCATCTAACGAGACCATTGATCCATAAAATGAAAGCAATAAACAATGTACTGCAATCACACGATCAATCAGTCGGTAGCTGAACTGGGTTCCACACAGTCACAAAAACAAAACAAAAAGAGCCACAAAAACAAAAACGCAAAATAAATAGCAAACACAGACAGACCTCAGCGTAACACTCAAAACAGAAGCGTAACACTCAGAATTGAATCAAGGCACTCAAAGCGGAGGCACATTCGGCTTCCCCAAAAAGTTTGCAAACTGGAACACTTACTTCCGGGTTTGCAGTGTTTGGGTTCCAAGTTGTTGGAGTACCAAGGCGTTTGAGAACCAAGGTACCACTGTAGAGGCTGGAGAAGCTTTTTTTCCCCACCTGGGAGCCTCTTTCCATTCAAGACAATATTTGGGGCGGTTCCAGAGGCAAAATTTTCTACCTCCATCCAAGGAAACAACAGGCAAGATCAAGGGCCAGAGAGAGGCTTGGAGGGCCGCAGTTAGTGCCCCCTACCATGAGGCCTGAGGTTCCCCACTCCTGATTCAAATCTTCATGAGTGGCGTTGACAGCCTTCCTAGTGGGTAGCAAGATAGCGGTACTGGCAGGGTCCCCGGTCCTGATTCCCTCTACCTGATTTGGTGACCCAAGGAGAGATGGCTGAGTACGAATCGTCAGCACGGTTTCATCACCTGCGAGAGACAAAGAGGTCAGGAATGTTGGAAGGTCAACAGCAGGGATCATGCAGTTTATCAGCTAAGGGTTAAATCTGGTAGTGTTTAAAGAGAGCTGGCCAAGAGGGGTGGGCGGAGCTGCTGCTTAGCAACCAAGCAGAGCGGCATGACCTTCACTGAGGAAACGTGCTCGGATTGGCTGGGTGGTTCTGAGGGAGCTTTCCTCTGCTATGTTTGGATGAACGTCTCCCTGCTTTTGCTTGTTTTTTTTCAGGAAAGTGATATCGGCTCTTTTCGCAGTAGCATATGCTTGTCACGTAGACAAGAAGTTTGGGGTCAGTTTAGCACAAGGGTCAGCAATCTTTTTCAGCCATGGGCCGGTCCACCGTCCCTCAGTTCATGTGGTGGGCCAGACTATATTTTTTTTGGGGGGGGTAATGAATGAATTCTTATGCCCCACAAATAGCCCAGAGATGCATTTTAAATAAAAGCACACATTCTGCTCATGTAAAAACACCAGGCAGGTCCCACAAATAACCCAGAGAGGCATTTAAAATAAAAGCATTCTTCTTTTTTTAAATTAATATTCTTGATTGATTAAAAAATTTACATGTCTGTACAAGCATTATGTACTATTTCTTAACAGGTAAAAAAAGAAAGAAAATTGTATAAAATAGAACATTTATAAAGAAAGAAAAAAATAAAGAAGTAGCAAAGATAAGAAACAAATAAATAATAATAATAATAATAAAAGACAAAGTCCTGGAGCATCCGTGGGCCGGATTGAGAAGGCGATTGGGCTGCACCTGGCCCCTGGGCCTTAGGTTGTCTACCCGTGGTTTAGCAGATGGATGGCCTTATTTCAATGTCCCCTTGGATCCAGCAACCTGAGGGACTGGCACTCAGACAAGTGCCACATCGTGCTCATCCTGAACTTGCAAGGAGCCATTCTTCTGGTCGAAGGTGCCCATCTATGCTTACTCCGTAAGGCGGCTTCCCCATCATCTTCCTGATTGATAGGCCTCCACAAGGAATGTTTCCTTGACCTCAGAGAAATCTCCTCCTGCCTCTGCAGTTCGTTCCTTTACCTGAAACAGCAATGAGGACTAGGATCAAAAATAAAATTCTAAGAGGGAAAACACTTTTTGGGGAGAGTTGAGACGTTCTAGAAGACTTTGGGCAATTAGTGAAACTTTTTAGGGTATCTCCCCCTCACTTCCTGGGAAATATCTCAGGTGAGGATGTATTTTAATTGATTGTCTGATTTTATGTTAATGTGTTATACATTTGATGTTAGCCGCTCTGAGCCCGGCTTCAGCTGGGGAGGGCAGGATATAAATGAAACATTTATTATTATTATTATTATTATTATTATTATTATTATTATTATTATTATTATCTCAGTGAAACTTCAGCCACTGAGGGCAAAGATGGTGGAGTCTTGGGGTCCCTCGGCCTCCCGGGAGTAGAAAAGCCCAAAATGCCAGCATTGTACGTCTAAGCTGAGGGTCTCTTCTTCACCTGCGTTGATCTGCGTGGTTCTTTCCCAGAATCCCGCACTGCGTTCAGCCTGGATGGTCCAACAAGCACTAGCCTCTCTTCCTTCTTCAGAGCCAAAGGAGTCATGTTTCTCCACGGAGGCTGAACCAGCTTCTCCCGTTTCTGCCAGTTTCTGTCTCAAGGTGGAGATTCTCCTCATCTGAGGGGCTGCCAGGTCCTGCAAAACCAAGAGCAAATTATTGGTGAGTAAAAGGTTGCACTGTTGGGCAGGAGATTTTCCTTGAGCAACTGTGGATGAGCCCATCTCGCCACCAGGCTAGAGAGTGCGGAGATTTGAAGATGGACTACAAACCTGAGGGAGCCTCCTTTATTTAATTAATTTTTATTTATTGAATTTACAGGTGAAACTCGAAAAATTAGAATATCATGGGACAGATCATTTATTTCAGTAATTCAACTTAAAAGGTGAAACTAATATATTAGACTCATGACATGCAAAGTGAGATACGTCAAGCCTTTATTTGTTATAATTGTGATGATTACGGCTGATGCAAACCCCAAATTAACAATCTCACCTGTATATACTGCCCTGCACAGAGAGTTACAGCTCCGAGAGTGAAGAAGAAGAAGAAGAAGAGGGAGGGGGTGGAGGAGAAGAAAGAAGAAGAAGAAGAAGACGGAGAAGGAGGAGGGGGTGAGGAGGAGAAGGAAGAAGAAGAAGAAGTAGAAGAAGGATGTTATTATTTATACCCTGCCCATCTGGCTGGGTTTCTAGCATATATAAAACATAATAAAACATTGGCTTTTACCCTGACCATCGATGTCATGCCCTCCCTTCTCAGAGAGACGATGCCCCTGTGACTCAGGACAGTGCTCGTATAATAGAGACATTAATCTTAGCCTGGTTTCCCCACTACTTCATAAGTACCCAGAACGCACAGGGCAATTCTATGCCTCCCTGCTGCTCTCAGGTACCCATCCTGCTATGACTTGCAATGTTGCTAGATTCTGCACAGCAGCGCTCAAAATTTGCCAGGGGATGACCTGTGCCACAAATGAACATATCAGAGTGCTCTGTAAATTGATAGTTAGAAGTCTTTCATATATCAACCTTTTATGCTCTTCCACACACACCCAATGCTCCTATCCCTTCTTTTAGATTAATTTAAAGGTAAAGGGACCCCTGACCATTAGGTCCAGTTGTGGCCGACTCTGGGGTTGCGGCGCTCATCTCGCTTTATTGGCTGAGGGAGCTGGCATACAGCTTCCGGGTCATGTGGCCAGCATGACTAAGCCGCTTCTGGTGAACCAGAGCAGCGCACGGAAACGCCGTTTACCTTCCCGCAGGAGCGGTACCTATTTATCTACTTGCACTTTGACGTGCTTTCGAACCGCTATGGACCGAGCAACGGGAACTCACCCCGTCGCGGGGATTCGAGCCGCCGAGCTTCTGATGGGCAAGTCCTAGGCTCTGTGGTTTAACCCATTTTAGCTTCCTTTAAATTCTTATAGACTTTTATATTCACCTTTTCATACTTTTTAGCTTTCCAAAACACTTTTCAAATTTTAAATGACTGTATCCCACCCTTTTATGCTGGTTTATGATGGTAATAAAAAATTTGTATTGTAAGAAAACACCAAACATTAAAAACTTCCTGATACAGGGCTGCGACTTCCCAGGGAATGCTGGGAACTTTAGCTCTGTGAGGGAAAATGTGTCTCCTAACAGCTCTGCTTAACAAACTATGCTTCCCAGGATCCCCGGCGGGGGACAACGACAACGGCATTAAAATGGTTTGATACTGCTTTGAATGTATAGTTCAGATGGGGTGTTATCAGGTCTACAGGCTGACCTCGTGCATACAACACGATCCACCCTAATTTGTATACTTCATCTTTTTCTATTTCCTTATCCTGCGTCCCCTGCTCTGAGTAACACCTTGCCACTATTCTGTGATGTTTTTGTAAGGCCTAATAAAGGTATTGTTCAACTAACTTGGCAGGGTTTCAGGTTGGGGTGGCGAAGCTTTGCTTTTCCGGGAGGAATACATTTGGCACAATTTATTTGGCTTCTGAAATCACTGCTATGCCATGAGGACTGAGAACGTCTTGAAAAAGGAAAGCTCAGATTGCTCTCTATAATCTCTTCTTTTGCAGCCTTCTAGGGTTTATACCGTCCTGCCACCAAACATCTGCCTCAGGGTATCTTTCCATGACATCTGGAAACCAACAACTCAGGGTATCTTTCCATGACATCTGGAAACCAACAACTCAGCTAGCGGGTGAAGGGAGGAGTCAGCAGGTTGTGAAGACTGCGGCGCATCTTTGGGGGCAGCCCTGTATCAGGAAGAGTCGACACACACCAGCCTCTGGAACAGGCAGCCCCACCTGCAGTGGGTCACCCCCTTTGGGAGCAGTCCATTGTTCCGTCTTCTCCAGGCTCAGCTCAGCAAACAGCAAAATCAAGCCAATATGTACCTGCTGAGGCCGACACTCAGGGAACCAGGCAGTGGGCCTTCTTGGTGGTGACGCCCGCCCTGTGGAACGTCCTCCCATCAGGTGTCAAGGAAATAAACAACTATCTGACTTGTAGCAGACATCTGAAGGCAGCCCTGTTTAGGGAAGCTTATAATGTTTAATAGGTTATTGTATTTTAAGATTCTGTTGGAAGCCGCCCAGAGTGGCTGGGGAAACCCAGCCAGATGGGTGGGGTATAAATAATAAATGATGATGATGATGATGATGATGATGCTTCTGTTGGGAACCGCCCAGAGTGGCTGGGGAAATCCCGCCAGATGGGAGGGGTATAAATTATTATTACTCCGGAGGAAGCTCCTTTCAGCCAGGCTCCTCTTTGCTTTTCTAGCTCTGTCTGCTTCCTCACCCTCCCTCTTCAAATGGGCAGAAGCAGCAAGGAGAGGGAGCCTATGTGGTGGACGTGTCAAAAACTAAAGGGCTTCTGGGAAATGATATGCAATGAACTTTTAAAAATCATTAAAATTACCTTTGTTAAAAAAAACCAGAGGCTTTTTTACTAGGAGTAATAGGAGAAATGCCAAGGAAGCAAGAGACTGTTTATTTATACGACTACAGCAGCCAGAATGCTACTAGCCCAGATGTGGAAAGAAGGAAAGGTCCCAAAGAAAGAAGAATGGGAAACTCAAGATGATGGACTCTGCCGAAATGGCTAAACTAACCGTGAAGATCAGTTCACCTGGCGTGCTCTGGTCCAGGGGGTCACGAAGGGTCGGACACGACTAAACGACTAAACAACAACAACCACCGTCCAGATCAGGCACCAAAATGAGAAGAAATTCGGTCTAGAATGGGAAAGTTTTATGGATTATTTTAGAGAACACTGTCAAAACGTCAAAACATTAGCAAGTTTGGTGTAACATTTATGAACTAAGAATAGAATTAGGAGGGGGGAAAGAAGTTGAAATTAATTGTAGAAATGTAATTATATGCAAGGAGAATAAAGGGGGGGAATGGAAACCAGGGGGGCTAGGGGGAAAGCCATTTATTGCAAATTTGGATTGGATATGTAGGCACCAAAAGGAAAAATGTTATTTTGAAAATTGAAAATAAAAAAATATATATATTTTTAAAAATAGTTTAGAAAACGTTTTGGGCGCCCGTGCAGCTGATCCAGCGGGGCTTTCCGGAGGCGAGACCAGCGCCTCTCCTGCTCTTTGCCCGGAGAATCCCAGAGGCTCCTGCCGCTCGGCTCCGAAACGGTTAAGAGCAGCGGCGACAGAGAGCTGAGATTCCTAGAGCGGAGGAAAAAAGGCTGTCGGGAGAATAGCAGCTTCCGCTTGCTGTCCCGCTTGGGCGGGAGGGAAGATGCCGAACATGGCGGCGGCTGTCTTTCCACGCGGAGGCGCTGGAGGTGCGTCCTATTGTTATATATTATAATTGGGGGGGGGAGTGGGGGGCTGCTGGAGGGAGCTGTGGGGAGTGATTTAAAAAAAAAAAACCATTAGACAAACCGTTTCAATGTAATTTTTTTTTCTGCGTCTCCTTTTTCTAGTCGTCAGTTTATCCAGATTTTCACATTTTTAAAGATCTCTTGAAAATTGGTTAGCATTTTGGTGCAGATCTCGCCTAATGCTCACGCTTTTGTAAAGGGTATTTCCCCAAATATTTACATTTACCATAATTAATGCATTCTGTGTATAATTCCGCTAAAATAATGCATTTATAGGGCTTTCCCCCTTTGTATGGGGGTAGGAAATATTTTCCCAATGGAAGGGCAGATCTTTCTCCTGCTCTCCTCCCTGCAGGCCAACTTGGGCAGGTGGGGGACCTTCCTTGGGCTCCCCATAGATAGGGCTTGGGGTCAAGGCAAACCCTTAAGCATTGGGAAACCTTCTGCTGGGGCTCCCCCTGTAACTTGTAATCATTTTTATCCGGCCTGATTTTATTATAATTTATTAAATCGTATACCTGAGGCCTTATACAGACAGGCTAATGCTACTACTAGTACTAGTACTATTACTACTACTACTACCCCTGAGCACCCTCTCCCACCAGTGTCTTGCCTAGGTAATGGACTGGATGAAAGCCAACAAATTGAAGCTCAATCCAGATAAGAGTGAGGCTCAGTTAGTGGGTGGTTCCCTAGAGCAGATGGCTGGAAGGTCTTGATGGGGTTACACTTCCTCTGAAGGAGCAGGTTCATAGCTTGGGGGTAATCCTGGATCCGTTGCTTGAGGCTCAGATGGCCTGGAGTGCCTTTCATCACCTTTGGCTGGTAGCCCAGCTACACCCCTATCTGGACAAGGATAGCCTATCTACCATTGTCTATGCTCTGGGAACTTCAAGGTTAGATATAGATATGCGTTATACGTAGGGCTGCCTCTGAAGATAGTTTGGAAACTTCAGCTAGTGCAGAATTCAGCGGCCAGGCTGCTCACTGGAGTAAGACGGTTTGAGCATATTTCCCCCTTCCTGGTCCGACTGCACTGGCTACCAGTTAGTTTCCGGGCTCAATTCAAGGTGCTGGTTTTGACCTATAAAGCCTTACATGGCTCAGGATCACAATACTTCAAGGGCTGCTTCTTTCCATATGAACCTAGCCAGATCCTGAGGTCCTCCTTCGTGGGCCTTCTCCTCAAGTGGTCTGGAGGGTGGCAACACGAGAACAGGGTCTTCTCTGCAGGGGCTCCCTGTCTGTGGAATGCTCTCCCCAGGGAAGTTCACCTGGCGCCTTCCTTATACTCCCCATGATTCAGAGCATTCCTCTCAAAGCTTCTCCTTTTTTATGTCCATGGAGCTTTCATGGCATAATACTGGAGTGGGTTGCCAGTTTCTTCTCCAGGTGGATCACATTTAGTCTAAACTCTCGGCTGACCTGTCTGTCTTAGGTGGCCCTGCATGGCACAGGTCATAGCCGAGTTATTCAAGCCCCTTCGCTACGACAAGGCAGTGATGCATGAAGGGGTATACACCTTTAGGTGCCATGCAAACATGTTCCTTTTTAACCAGGTTTTTGCTTGATATGCTTGACATCCTATAGTCTTTTTCAAACGTGGCTCTTTTTTGGGGGGTGTTATTGGGTTGGGTTTTATTCTGATTATATATGATGTGATCTTTTCTGTGAACCATGCTGAGTCCTTCGGGTGTAGGGCAGTACATAAACTCAATAAATAATAATACCATATTAATGCAATACTAATACTTTCATTATTTGTACCCCACGGATCTGACTGGGTTGCCCCAGCCACTCTAGCTGGTTTCTAACAAATATAAAAGCATAACAAAACATTTAAAACTTCCCTCTACATAGCTGCCTCCAGTTGTCTTCTAAAAGGTGTATAGTTGTTTGTTTCCTAGACATCTGACGGAATAGCTTTCCCCAGGGTGGGCACCACTACCAAGAAGCCCCTCTACCTCGTTCCCTGTAAGTTCCCTTCTCACAGTGAAGGAACTGCCACAAGGCCCTGGGACATGGATCTTGGTGTCCTGACTGAATGATTAGGGTGAAGACATTCCTTTAACATTTCATCAGTTTGCCTTTTTATTCCATCAGGAGTTGTTGAAGGGATGCTGGCAGAAGGGGAACAATCAGAAGTGTCACCAAAAGGATCCAAAGAACAAAGGAATATGAGGGTTCAAGATGGAGGCAGCAGGCGAGAGGGGAGACGAAAGCAGAAGCCGGCGGGTGACTTTGGTACGTTTCAGGATGTTGAAAATCAAATTCACAGAGAGGAGAAAAAGCATGAATGCAGCGTGTGTGGAAAGAGTTTTGGTCGTCGCTCAACTCTTACTATACATCAAAGAGTACACACAGGGGAGAAACCGTATACATGTTTAGAGTGTGGAAAGAGCTTCAGTCACAGTACTGCCCTTATCTTGCATCGAAGAACTCATACAGGAGAGAAACCATATATATGTTCCGAGTGTGGAAAGAGCTTCAGTGAACGTGGCCATCTTACTAGGCATCAAAGAACTCATACAGGGGACAAACCATATATATGTTCCGAGTGTGGAAAGAGCTTCAGTGAACGTGGCCATCTTACTAGGCATCAAAGAACTCATACAGGGGAGAAACCGTATAAATGCTTGGAGTGTGGAAAGAGCTACAGTCACTGTGGTGCCCTTACCTTGCATCAAAGAACTCATACAGGAGAGAAACCGTATACATGTTCAGAGTGTGGAAAGAGCTTCAGTCGATGTGGCCATCTTACCTTGCATCAAAGATCTCATACAGGGGAGAAACCGTATACATGTTTAGAGTGTGGAAGGAGCTTCCGTCGATGTGACCAGCTTACTTCGCATCAAAGAACTCATGCAGGAGAGAAACCGTATACATGTTCAGAGTGTGGAAAGAGCTTCAGTCAGATTAGCAACCTTAAGTTGCATCAAAGAACTCATACAGGGGAGAAACCGTATACATGTTTAGAGTGTGGAAGGAGCTTCCGTCGATGTGACCAGCTTACCTCGCATCAAAGAACTCATACAGGAGAGAAACCGTATACATGTTCAGAGTGTGGAAAGAGCTTCAGTCAGATTAGCAACCTTAAGTTGCATCAAAGAACTCATACAGGGGAGAAACCGTATAAATGCTTGGAGTGTGGAAAGAGCTACAGTCACTGTGGTGCCCTTACCTTGCATCAAAGATCTCATACAGGGGAAAAACTTTATACGTGTTCAGAGTGTGGAAAGAGTTTCAGTCACATTGGTGCCTTTACCTCACATCAAAGATCTCATACAGGGGAAAAACCGTATACATGTTCAGAGTGTGGAAAGAGTTTCAGTCACATTGGTGCCCTTACTTCACATCAAAGATCTCATACAGGGGAAAAACCGTATACATGTTCGGAGTGTGGAAGGAGCTTCAGTAAGAGTAGCTCACTTAAGTCGCATCAAAGAACTCATACAGGGGAGAAACCGCATACGTGTTTGGAGTGTGGAATGCGCTTCGCTCGCAGCAATGCGCTTACTAGACATCAACAAACTCATCGAGGCAGCAAACCTTGTAAATGCTGGGAATGTGGCAAGAGCTTCAGTCGCATTGACTACCTTTCCTCACATGAAAGAATTCATATAGGGGAGAAACAATATACATGTTTGGAGTGTGGAAAGAGCTTCAGTCGCATTGACTACCTTTCCTCGCATCAAAGATTGCACACAGGAGAGAAACCTTATAAATGTTTGGAGTGTAGGAAGAGCTTCAGTCGTGGTAGCCAACTCAGGTTGCATCAAAGAATTCATACAGGAGAGAAACCGTATACATGTTCAGAGTGTGGAAGGAGCTTCAGGTGCAGTAGCTCCCTTATGTTGCATCAACGAACTCATACAGGAGAGAAACCATATACATGTTTGGAGTGTGAAAGGAGCTTCAGTCGCAGTAGCTCCCTTAAGTCGCATCAAAGAACTCATACAGGAGAGAAACCGTATACATGTTCAGAGTGTGGAAAGAGCTTCAGTCACCATAGCGCCTTTAAGCCGCATCAAAGAACTCATACAGGAGAGAAACCGTATACATGTTCGGAGTGTGGAAAAAGCTTCAGTCACCATAGCGCCTTTAAGTTGCATCAAAGAACTCATACAGGAGAGAAACCGTATACATGTTCGGAGTGTGGAAAAAGCTTCAGTCGTAGTAGCTCCCTTAAGTCGCATCAAAGAATTCATACAGGAGAGAAACCGTATACATGTTCAGAGTGTGGAAAGAGCTTCAGTCACCATAGTGCCTTTAAGTTGCATCAAAGAATTCATACAGGAGAGAAACCGTATACATGTTTGGAGTGTGGAAAAAGCTTCAGTCGTAGTGGTAACCTTACTAGCCACCAAAGAACTCATAGAAACTCATAGAACTCTTAGAAATGTTTGGCGTATGGAAAGAACTTCAGTGACAGGGACTCCCTTCCTAAACAGTAAAGAACTTGTACAAGGGAAACATCTTAGAAAGGGTTGGCGTGTGGGAAGATCTTTAATCATATGAAATAACTCCTACAGAGAGTAAACCAATGATCGTGTTCTGGTCCCCCCAGGACAGCCATTATTGGAGTGGAAGAACTTTCTGACAGTAAGAGCTGTTTTGACAATGGAACAGTCTCCCTCGGGAGGTGGCGGGCTCTCCTTCCTTGGAGGTTTTTAAGCAGAGGTGGGATGGGCTTCTGCTATGGATGCCTTAGCCGTTATTACTTCATTGCTGGGGTTGGACTAGATGACCCATGGGGTCCCTTATAACTACAGTTCTATGATTCTATATACATCATCTGCTAGACAGCTGTTGTCACAAGCTTGGCAAATCCGGAGATATACTTGATCATCAGATAATGCCAATATTATTCACTTGGACTGTGCTGTTTGAATCCATGTACAAGTCTAGGTGCCCATTCTATAGTTTTGCTTTTCATATTCTAATTTTCATTTGCTGTTATATGTAGCGCTTCCAAAGCAAGGAAGGATTGGACTCTGATTAATAAAATACACACGAGGCTTGACCAGCAAGACTTTGGGAGGGGTGCGTATAATAATTCTCTCCTCCTCCCCCCCTTGGCCCAGGTCGTTTTATTCACAAAAGAACTTTTTACACAGTGTTTGCAAGAACCGATCAGATTTCCTCTGAGCATTTCTAAAAATGCCACGTGGGATAAAGGAAGGAAGGGTAGTATTCACCATCTCTTTGTGAACTCTCTTCCTGAACTCTCTTCCTGGCCCTAAGATCTATCTAAAGATTAACAAACTACATCAAAGTAACCTATTAACTTTATGGCCTAGGATGCCTGGTGCAGCAACCGGCAACTGGTCTGTGTCCTAGAATGCTTATACGTGCTTGTCAGACATAGAGAAATGGCAGTAGAGAAAAATGGCGTGGATGTAGAGGCTTGTGGGATTTGATCAGAAATTATTGTCAATGAATCAAACCCAGTCAGCGCAGTGTTTTCATCGCGGACACAATGGCTTGATGCATATTTTATAATTCCTCATAGTAATCCCTTCTGATCCCTACAGTTATAGCTGCTATCTCTGTTTCATGTGCATCATAAAATGAAACAGAAAAAGCTTTACGAAAATAAAATCTTTATGAACTTTTTTAAAAAACCCTCATGAGTCCCACCTACACTGGAAAAAAAATGTGGGATCTGCTCACATCCCTCATGGTTAGCTTACAGCAATGCACCATACACACAGATATCGTAGAAGGTTGGGTCACAGGCTGTAGCTGGTGCAGAACGCAATAGCCAGGTGGCTTGTGTGAGCAAGGTAAAAAAGGTAAAGGATCCCTGGACAGTTAAGTCCAGTCAAGGGCGACTGTGGGGTTGCAGCGCTCATCTTGCTTTCAGGCAGAGGGTGCTGGCGTTTGTCCACAGACAGCTTTCTGGGTCATATGGCCAGCAGGACTAAACCGCTTCTGGCGCAATGGAACACCGTGACGGAAACCAGAACTCACGAAAACACTGTTTGCCTTCCTGCCACAGTGGTACCTATTTACCTAATTGCACCAGCGTGCTTTCGAACTACTAGGTTGGCAGGAGCTGGGGCAGAGCAGCAGGAGCTCACTCCGTCGCACAGATTTGAACCGCCAACCTTGCCATCAGCAAGTCCAAGAGGCTCAGTGGTTTAGACCACAGTGCCATCCACGTCAGGCTTGTGGGAGGAAACTACTGCCAGCATAGAACACCTTGCTAGTGGGATTTGCACTTGCTACCAATCTGCTACTGGGCTGAGTTCAAGGAGTTTGTACTCACATGCAAGTCCCTGTTCTGCTCAGTCCCAGATATACAACAGAGATTCTCCTGCAAGTTCCAAAGATCTCCAAAGCACACACCCAGAATGGGGCTTTTAGTGTCACTGTCTGTGTTCTGTGGAATGGCATCCCTTTCGGGGGAGGGGTAGGGAATTGGGACATTTTCCACCTTTTCCAGCTGGATAAATAGATTTTAATAATGGGTGTCCACTTGTTACGGTTTTAGTCTTATTTTTATTTGTTGCCTTGGTGTATATAACTGCTTTTTAAAACATTTTTTATATAAATTGCCTTGAGACGGTGGTTTAGAAGGCAATCAATTATTTTTTAAAAATATTTTTAAAATACTTTTACGTTTATACATTTCACTAATTTTACAATCATTTTGACATTTCAAGGTTTGACTTCCTTCCCCCTCTTTCTGCGCTTCCTTAAATTTATCTTTAATATCTTCTGCATATCCAAATTAACTTAATTTGCTCATTTATTCATCTTCTTTAAATATATGCTGGTATGAAACTGCAGGTTATTACAATAATCCTACCAATGTTTTTATCTGTTTACAATTTATCTGTAAATATTCAATAAACCATTTCCATTCTTTTATTTTAAAAAAATGTTATCTTGATTTCTTATTCTTCTGGTAAGTTTCGCCATGGGCAATCATATTTAAGGCAATCCTGTGGATTTTTGTTAAATGGGAAAACGGTAGATAAACAGAAGCAGAGCTATAGAAATAGATATACGGAAGATATACACAAATAGATAAATCTCGCTGGACCAAAAGAATAAGACTTGTGATGCTGACACACAGTCGTTAAACCCGTTGAGTATTGCCAGTTAATTTACTTGCATTTCTGAAGATATATTATCATCAAGCAGAGTAAAAGGGAACCTTACCGAGAGAGGACATGATCCTGCAAATCTCCTTCATAATTTGGCTGTTCAGGGCTCTCTGGTCGGGACCCAGCAAAGCCCATTCCTCTTCAGTGAAACTGAGTCCTGAGAGAGAGAGAAGGCAGGTGGGGAAAATGCTTCCTTGCAAATATCAAAATAGACCGGCCTACAAGCAAAATCCCAGAGCCTTGTTAAGGGGAAGTGAATGGGCATTACCCTCAGGATTAATATACATTGGTACCTTGGTTCTCAAACTTAATCCATTCCGGATGTCTGTTCCCAAACCAAAGCATTCCAAAACCAAGGCGCGCTTTCCCATAGAAAGTAATGCAAAATGGATTAATCCGTCCCAGATTTCTGAAAACAACCTCTAAAACAGCAATTGAACATGAATTTTACCATCTAACGAGACCATTAATCCATAAAATGAAAGCAATAAACAATGCACTGCAATCACACGATCAATCCGTCGGTAGCTGAACTGGGTTCCACACAGTCACAAAAACAAAACAAAAAGAGCCACAAAAACAAAAATGAAAATTAAATAGCAAACACAGACAGACCTCAGCGTAACACTCACAATTGAATCAAGGCACTCAAAACGGAGGCACATTCGGCTTCCCCAAAAAGTTTGCAAACTGGAACACTTACTTCCGGGTTTGCAGTGTTTGGGTTCCAAGTTGTTGGAGTACCAAGGCGTTTGAGAACCAAGGTACCACTGTAGAGGCTGGAGAAGCTTTTTTCCCCCACCTGGGAGCCTCTTTCCATTCAAGACAATATTTGGGGCGGATCCAGAGGAAAAATTTTCTACCTCCATCCAAGGAAACAACAGGCAAGATCAAGGGCCAGAGAGAGGCTTGGAGGGCCGCAGTTAGTGCCCCTGACTATGATGCCTGAGGTTCCCCGCTCCTGATTCAAATCTTCATGAGTGGCGTTGACAGCCTTCCTAGTGGGTAGCAAGATAGCGGTACTGGCAGGGTCCCCGGGCCTGATTCCCTCTACCTGATTTGGTGACCCAAGGAGAGATGGCTGAGTACAAATCGTCAGCACGGTTTCATCACCTGCGAGAGACAAAGAGGTCAGGAATGTTGGAAGGTCAACAGCAGGGATCATGCAGTTTATCAGCTAAGGGTTAAATCTGGTAGTGTTTAAAGAGAGCTGGCCAAGAGGGGTGGGCGGAGCTGCTGCTTAGCAACCAAGCAGAGCGGCATGACCTTCACTGAGGAAACGTGCTCGGATTGGCTGGGTGGTTCTGAGGGAGCTTTCCTCTGCTATGTTTGGATGAACGTCTCCCTGCTTTTGCTTGTTTTTTTCCAGGAAAGTGATATCGGCTCTTTTCACAGTAGCATATGCTTGTCACGTAGACAAGAAGTTTGGGGTCAGTTTAGCACAAGGGTCAGCAATCTTTTTCAGCCATGTGGTGGGCCAGACTATATTTTTTTTGGGGGGGGTAATGAATGAATTCTTATGCCCCACAAATAGCCCAGAGATGCATTTTAAATAAAAGCACACATTCTGCTCATGTAAAAACACCAGGCAGGTCCACAAATAACCCAGAGAGGCATTTAAAATAAAAGCATTCTTCTTTTTTTAAATTAATATTCTTGATTGATTAAAAAAATTACATGTCTGTACAAGCATTATGTACTATTTCTTAACAGGTAAAAAAAGAAAGAAAATTGTATAAAATAGAACATTTATAAAGAAAGAAAAAAATAAAGAAGTAGCAAAGATAAGAAACAAATAAATAATAATAATAATAATAATAATAATAATAATAATAATAATAATAATAATAATAAAAATAATAAAAAAAGACAAAGTCCTGGAGCATCCGTGGGCCGGATTGAGAAGGCGATTGGGCTGCACCTGGCCCCTGGGCCTTAGGTTGTCTACCCGTGGTTTAGCAGATGGATGGCCTTATTTCAATGTCCCCTTGGATCCAGCAACCTGAGGGACTGGCACTCAGACAAGTGTCACATCATGCTCATCCTGAACTTGCAAGGAGCCATTCTTCTGGTCGAAGGTGCCCATCTATGCTTACTCCGTAAGGCGGCTTCTCCATCATCTTCCTGATTGATAGGCCTCCACAAGGAATGTTTCCTTGACCTCAGAGAAATCTCCTGCCTCTGCAGTTCGTTCCTTTACCTGAAACAGCAATGAGGACTAGGATCAAAAATAAAATTCTAAGAGGGAAAACACTTTTTGGGGAGAGTTGAGACGTTCTAGAAGACTTTGGGCAATTAGTGAAACTTTTTAGGGTATCTCCCCCTCACTTCCTGGGAAATATCTCAGGTGAGGATGTATTTTAATTGATTGTCTGATTTTATGTTAATGTGTTATACATTTGATGTTAGCCGCTCTGAGCCCGGCTTCAGCTGGGGAGGGCAGGATATAAATAAAACATTTATTATTATTATTATTATTATTATTATTATTATTATTATTATTATTATTATTATCTCAGTGAAACTTCAGCCACTGAGGGCAAAGATGGTGGAGTCTTGGGGTCCCTCGGCCTCCCGGGAGTAGAAAAGCCCAAAATGCCAGCATTGTACGTCTAAGCTGAGGGTCTCTTCTTCACCTGCGTTGATCTGCGTGGTTCTTTCCCAGAATCCCGCACTGCGTTCAGCCTGGATGGTCCAACAAGCACTAGCCTCTCTTCCTTCTTCAGAGCCAAAGGAGTCATGTTTCTCCACGGAGGCTGAACCAGCTCCTCCCGTTTCTGCCAGTTTCTGTCTCAAGGTGGAGATTCTCCTCATCTGAGGGGCCGCCAGGTCCTGCAAAGCCAAGAGCAAATTATTGGTGAGTAAATGGTTGCACTGTTGGGCAGGAGATTTTCCCTGAGCAACTGTGGATGAGCCCATCTCGCCACCAGGCTAGAGAGTGCGGAGATTTGAAGATGGACTACAAACCTGAGGGAGCCTCCTTTATTTAATTAATTTTTATTTATTGAATTTACAGGTGAAACTCGAAAAATTAGAATATCATGGGACAGATCATTTATTTCAGTAATTCAACTTAAAAGGTGAAACTAATATATTAGACTCATGACATGCAAAGTGAGATACGTCAAGCCTTTATTTGTTATAATTGTGATGATTACGGCTGATGCAAACCCGAAATTAACAATCTCACCTGTATATACTGCCCTGCACAGAGAGTTACAGCTCCGAGAGTGAAGAAGAAGAAGAAGAGGGAGGGGGTGGAGGAGAAGAAAGAAGAAGAAGAAGAAGAAGACGGAGAAGGAGGAGGGGGTGAGGAGGAGAAGGAAGAAGAAGAAGAAGTAGAAGAAGGATGTTATTATTTATACCCTGCCCATCTGGCTGGGTTTCTAGCATATATAAAACATAATAAAACATTGGCTTTTACCCTGACCATCGATGTCATGCCCTCCCCTCTCAGAGAGACGATGCCCCTGTGACTCAGGACAGTGCTTGTATAATAGAGACATTAATCTTAGCCTGGTTTCCCCACTACTTCATAAGTACCCAGGACGCACAGGGCAATTCTATGCCTCCCTGCTGCTTTCAGGTACCCATCCTGCTATGACTTGCAATGTTGCTAGAGTCTGCACAGCAGCGCTCAAAATTTGCCAGGGGATGACCTGTGCCACAAATGAACATATCAGAGTGCTCTGTAAATTGATAGTTAGAAGTCTTTCATATATCAACCTTTTATGCTCTTCCACACACACCCAATGCTCCTATCCCTTCTTTTAGATTAATTTAAAGGTAAAGGGACCCCTGACCATTAGGTCCAGTTGTGGCCGACTCTGGGGTTGCGGCGCTCATCTCGCTTTATTGGCTGAGGGAGCTGGCATACAGCTTCCGGGTCATGTGGCCAGCATGACTAAGCCGCTTCTGGTGAACCAGAGCAGCGCACGGAAACGCCGTTTACCTTCCCGCAGGAGCGGTACCTATTTATCTACTTGCACTTTGACGTGCTTTCGAACCGCTATGGACCGAGCAACGGGAACTCACCCCGTCGCGGGGATTCGAGCCGCCGAGCTTCTGATGGGCAAGTCCTAGGCTCTGTGGTTTAACCCATTTTAGCTTCCTTTAAATTCTTATAGACTTTTATATTCACCTTTTCATACTTTTTAGCTTTCCAAAACACTTTTCAAATTTTAAATGACTGTATCCCACCCTTTTATGCTGGTTTATGATGGTAATAAAAAATTTGTATTGTAAGAAAACACCAAACATTAAAAACTTCCTGATACAGGGCTGCGACTTCCCAGGGAATGCTGGGAACTTTAGCTCTGTGAGGGAAAATGTGTCTCCTAACAGCTCTGCTTAACAAACTATGCTTCCCAGGATCCCCGGCGGGGGACAACGACAACGGCATTAAAATGGTTTGATACTGCTTTGAATGTATAGTTCAGATGGGGTGTTATCAGGTCTACAGGCTGACCTCGTGCATACAACACGATCCACCCTAATTTGTATACTTCATCTTTTTCTATTTCCTTATCCTGCGTCCCCTGCTCTGAGTAACACCTTGCCACTATTCTGTGATGTTTTTGTAAGGCCTAATAAAGTTATTGTTCAACTAACTTGGCAGGGTTTCAGGTTGGGGTGGCGAAGCTTTGCTTTTCCGGGAGGAATACATTTGGCACAATTTATTTGGCTTCTGAAATCACTGCTATGCCATGAGGACTGAGAACGTCTTGAAAAAGGAAAGCTCAGATTGCTCTCTATAATCTCTTCTTTTGCAGCCTTCTAGGGTTTATACCGTCCTGCCACCAAACATCTGCCTCAGGGTATCTTTCCATGACATCTGGAAACCAACAACTCAGGGTATCTTTCCATGACATCTGGAAACCAACAACTCAGCTAGCGGGTGAAGGGAGGAGTCAGCAGGTTGTGAAGACTGCGGCGCATCTTTGGGGGCAGCCCTGTATCAGGAAGAGTCGACACACACCAGCCTCTGGAACAGGCAGCCCCACCTCCAGTGGGTCACCCCCTTTGAGAGCGGTCAGTTGTTCCGTCTTCTCCAGGCTCAGCTTCAGCAAACAGCAAAATCAAGCCAATGTGTACCTGCTGAGGCTGACACTCAGGGAACCAGGCGGTGGGCCTTCTTGGTGGTGACGCCCGCCCTGTGGAACATCCTCCCATCAGGTGTCAAGGAAATAAACAACTATCTGACTTGTACCAGATCTGAAGGCAGCCCTGTTTAGGGAAGCTTATAATGTTTAATAGGTTATTGTATTTTAAGATTCTGTTGGAAGCCGCCCAGAGTGGCTGGGGAAACCCAGCCAGATGGGTGGGGTATAAATAATAAATTATTATTATTATTATTATTTATTATTCTGTTGGGAACCGCCCAGAGTGGCTGGGGAAATCCCACCAGATGGGAGGGGTATAAATTATTATTATTATTACTCGGGAGGAAGCTCCTTTCAGCCAGGCTCCTCTTTGCTTTTCTAGCTCTGTCTGCTTCCTCACCCGCCCTCTCCAAATGGGCAGAAGCAGCAAGGAGAGGGAGCCTATGTGGTGGACGTGTAAAAAAGTAAAGGGCTTCTGGGAAATGATATGCAATGAACTTTTAAAAATTCTTAAAATTACATTTGTTTAAAAAAACCAGAGACTTTTTTACTAGGTGTAATAGTAGAAGAATTGCCAAGGAAGCAAGAGACTGTTTATTTATGCGACTACAGGGGCCAGAATGCTACTAGCCCAGATGTGGAAAGAAGGAAAGGTCCCAAAGAAAGAAGAATGGGAAACTCAAGATGATGGAGTCTGCCGAAACGGCTAAACTAACCGTGAAGATCAAGACAAAATAAAAAAAATTCCTTCCAGTAGCACCTTAAAGACCAACTAAGTTAGGTCTTTAAGGTGCTACTGGAAGGAATTTTTTTATTTTGTTTTGACTATGGCAGACCAACAGGGCTACCTATCTGTAACGTGAAGATCAGTTTACCTGGCGTGCTCTGGTCCATGGGGTCACGAAGGGTCGGATACGACTAAACGACTAAACAACAACAACGGTCAAGATCAGGCACCAAAATGAGAAAAAAATCAGTCTAGAATGGGAAAGCTTTATGGATTATTTTAGAGAACACTGTAAAAACGTCAAAACATTAGCAGGTTTGGTGTAACATTGATGAACTAAGAATAGAATTAGGAGGGGGGAAATAAGTTGAAATTAATTGGAGAAATGTAATTATATGCAAGGAGAATAAAGGGGGGGAATGGAAACCAGGGGGGCAAGGGGAAAAGCCATTTATTGCAAATTTGGATTGGATATCTATGTACCAAAAGGAAAAATGTTATTTTGAAAATTGAAAAAAATATATATATTTTTAAAAATAATTTAGAAAACTATTTGGGGCTCCATGCAGCTGATCCAGCGGGGCTTTCTGGAGGCGAGACCAGCGCCTCTCCTCGCTCTCTGCCCGGAGAAGCCCAGAGGCTCCTGCCGCTCGGCTCCGAAACGGTTAAGAGCAGCGGCGACAGAGCTGAGATTCCTAGAGCGGAGGAAAAAAGGCTGTCGGGAGAATAGCAGCTTCCGGTTCCTGTCCCGCTTTGGGGGGGGGGGAGATACCTGTCATGGCGGCGGCTGTCCTTCCTCGCGGAGGCGCTGGAGGTGCGTCGTATTGTTATATATTACAACTGGGGGGGGCGTGGAGTGGGGGTGCTGCTGGAGGGAGTTGTGGGGAGGGATTAAAAAAAAACCCCATTAGGCAAACCATTTCAATGTAAGTTTCGTCTCCTTTTTCTCGTCGTCAGTTTATCCAGATTTTCACATGTTATTATTTTTAAAGACCTCTTGAAAATTGGTCAGCATTTTGGTGCAGATTTCTCCTAATGGACACGCATTTGCAAAGGGTATCTCCCCAAATATTTACATTTGCCATAATTAATGCATTCTGTATATAATTCCGCTAAAATAATGCATTTATAGGGCTTTCCCCCTTTGTATGGGGGTAGGACATCTTTTCCCAATGGAAGGGCAGATCTTTCTCCTCCTCTCCTCCCTGCAGGTGGGGGACCTTCCTTGGGCTCCCCATAGGGCTTGGGGTCAAGGCAAACCCTTATGCATTGGGAAACCTTCTGCTGGGGCTCCCCCCTGGAACTTGTAATAATTTTTGTCCGGTCTGATTTTACTATAATTTATTAAAATTGTATGATTCCCTATACCCACAGGCCTTAGGGCGGTTCACAGGATAAAATCGCAATATAAAAACTCAAAGTACATAATCAAAACATAAACAAAATCAACCCAATAACGCCCCCCCAAACCACACACATTTTAAAACATTTCTGTTTAAATTAAATACAGCAGTTCTGGGCAGAAGAGGTTAAAAAATAGGAGAAACAAGCAACTTCAAGTCCACATTAAAATTACAAGTGTGGCTGAGGCCTTACTTAGACAGGCTAATACTATTACTATTACTACTACTACTACTAATATCCCTGAGCACCGTCTCCCGCCAGTGTCTTGCCTGGGTGATGGACTGGATGAAAGCCAACAAATTGAAGCTCGATCCAGATAAGAGTGAGGCTCAGTTAGTGGGTGGTTCCCTAGAGCAGATGGCTGGGAGGTCGCCTGCTCTTGATGGGGTTACACTTCCTCTGGAGGAGCAGGTTCGTTGCTTGGGGGTAATCCTGTATCCTTTGCTGTCCCTCAAGGCTCAGATGGCCTGGAGTGCCTTCCATCAGCTTTGGCTGGTAGCCCAGCTACACCCCTATCTAGACAGGAATAGTCTATCTACCGTTGTCTATGCTCTGGGAACTTCAAGGTTAGATATAGATATGCGTTATATGTAGGTCTGCCTCTGAAGACAGTGTGGAAACTTCAGCTAGTGCAGAATTCAGCGGCCAGGTTGCTCACCGGAGTTGGCGGGTGAGCATATTACCCCCGTCCTCGTCTGACTGCACTGGCTAGCAATTAGTTTCAAGGTGCTGGTTTTGACCTATAAAGCCTTACATGGCTCAGGACCACAATACTTCAAGGACCACCTATTTGCATATTAACCTACCCGGACCCTGAGATCCCCTTCTGATCTCAAGTGGTCTGGAGGGTGGCTACACGAGAACAGGGCCTTCTCTGCAGTGGCTCCCAGTCTGTGGAATGCTCTCCCCAGGGAAGTTCACCTGACGCCTTCCTTATACTCCCCATGAGTCAGAGCATGCCTTGGAAACTCACTTACCTCTCAAAGCTTCTCCTGTTTTATGTCCATGGAGCTTTCATGGCATAATACTGGAGTGGGTTGCCAGTTTCTTCTCCAGGTGGATCACATTTAGTCTAAACTCTTGGCTGACCTGTCTTTTTTGGGTGGCCCTGCTTCTCTGACTTATTCAAGCTCCTTCCCCACGACAAGGCAGTGATCCATGAGGGGATATACACCTTTAAGTACCGTGCAAACATGTTCCTTTTTAACCAGGCTTTTGCTTGATATGTTTGACGTCCTCTAGTCTTTTTCAAATGTGGCTCTTTTTTGGGGGGGGGGTGTTATTGGATTGTTTTTATTCTGGTTATATATGATGTGATCTTTTCTGCTAACCACGCCGAGTCCTCCAGGTTTAGGGCGGTATATGAACTCAATAAATAATAATAACATATTAATACTTTTATTATTTATACCCCACCTATCTGACTGGGTTGCCCCAGCCACTCTAGCTGCTTCTAACAAATATAAAAGCATAATAAAACATTTAAAAATTTTTTATAAGATTCAGATAGGTAGCCGTGTTGGTCTGCCATAGTTAAAACAAACAAACAAACAAAATTCCTTCCAGTAGCACCTTAAAGACCAACTAAGTTAGTTCTAGGTATGAGCTTTCGTGTGCATGGACACTTGTATCTGAAGATACAGGTGTGTATCTGAAGAAGTGTGCGTACACACAGAAGCTCATACCTAGAACTAACTTAGTTGGTCTTTAAGGTGCTACTGGAAGGAATTTTTTTTATTATTTTTTTTTATAAGATACATATTAAAGTTTTCAAAGTTAATACATTAGAACAAAAAGAAAAGAAAATACAGAAATACAAAAATGCAGAAAGTAAAGACAATTTATAAAGAGAAAAAGAAGAAAAAAACCTCCACATATAAATTCCATTTACTTATTTTCTTTTAACTTACTTTCCAGACCTCCTCATACCACCCTTTCTTATATTCCAGTTTTATTTGTTTGATCAGCAAATCCTCACCATTAGGTCTTTTACTTATTTCAAAACCTTATTTTCTATCTCTTAAGCATTACAGCTGAAAACCACTTAATTACTGTCCAACATCATTCTAGCATTCCTTAATTTTACAGTATTTCTGCAAGTAGTCTTTAAACGTCTTCCAATCTTCTTCCCCCGACTCTTTTCCCTGGTCTCGGATTCTGCCGGTCATTTCTGCCAGTCCCATGTAGTCAATCATCTTCATCTGCCATTCTTCCAGAGTGGGTAAATCTTGTGTCTTCCAATATTTTGCAATGAGTGTTCTTGCTGCTGTTGTCGCATACAGAAAGAAAGTTCTATCCTTCTTTGGCACCAATTGGCCGACCATGCCCAGGAGAAAGGCCTCTGGTTTCTTCAGGAAGGTATACTTAAATACCTTTTTCATTTCATTATAAATCATTTCCCAGAAAGCCTTAATCCTTGGGCACGTCCACCAAAGGTGAAAGAATGTACCTTCAGTCTCTTTACATTTCCAACATTTATTGTCAGGCAAATGATAGATTTTTGCAAGCTTGACTGGGGTTATGTACCACCTGTATATCATTTTCATAATATTCTCTCTTAAGGCATTACATGCCGTAAATTTCAGACCGGTGGTCCATAACTGTTCCCAGTCAGCAAACATAATATTATGTCCAACATCCTGTGCCCATTTAATCATTACAGATTTCACCGTTTCATCCTGAGTATTCCATTTCAGCAGCAAGTTATACATCTTTGACAAAATCTTAGTTTTGGGTTCTAACAATTCTGTTTCTAATTTCGATTTTTCCACCTGGAATCCAATTTTTTTGTCCAATTTATAAGCCTCCATTATCTGACAGTAATGAAGCCAGTCTCACACTTTGTTTTTTAATTTCTCAAAGCTCTACAATTTCAATTTGTCTCCCTCTTGTTCCAAAATTTCCCAATATTTTGGCCATTTGGACTCCATACTGAGTCTTTTAAGAGCTTTCGCTTCCATTGGTGACAACCACCTTGAAGTTTTGTTTTCCAATAAGTCTTTGTATCTTATCCAAACATTAAACAATGCTTTCCTGACAATATGGTTTTTAAATGCTTTAGGTACTTTGACCTTGTCGTACCACAAATATGCATGCCACCCAAAAGCATTATTAAATCCTTCTAAGTCCAAAATGTCTGTATTCTCAAGAAGCAGCCATTCTTTCAGCCAGCAAAATGCTGCTGATTCATAATAAAGTTTAAGGTCTGGCAGGGCAAATCCCCCTCTTTCTTTAGCATCAGTTAAAATCTTAAATTTTATTCTGGGCTTCTTGCCCTGCCAGACA
This sequence comes from Podarcis melisellensis, assembly GCF_964234715.1. Taxonomy (NCBI): domain Eukaryota; kingdom Metazoa; phylum Chordata; class Lepidosauria; order Squamata; family Lacertidae; genus Podarcis; species Podarcis melisellensis. The sequence continues at coordinate 118,395,038 of NC_138529.1, read as the reverse complement.
AATCTAGAAATATCTTTCTGCCACTTTGAAACAGTCCATCTTGTCCACAATCTGCAATGTTTGAAACAAAAACAACATTCTAGGCAATACATTCATCTTTATAACTGCAATTCGACCCAACAATGAAAGCTTCAAATTTGACCATATTTCTAAATCTTTTTTCACTTCTGTCCAACATTTTTCATAATTATCTTTAAATAAGTTCACATTTTTTGCTGTCACATTAATCCTCAGGTATTTCACTTTCTTAACCACAGTCAAACCAGTCTCATTCTGAAACCTTTCTTTTTCAGTTGATGTTAAGTTTTTCTCTAAAACTTTGGTTTTTACCTTGTTCAGTTTAAATCCTGCCACTTGACCAAATTCTTGAATTAAGTCTAAAACCCTTTTAGTACTAGATTCTGGCTCCTGTAATGTCAAAATTAAATCATCTGCAAAAGCTCTCAATTTATACTGTTTAGCTCCGACCTGTATACCTTTAACCAGCTGGTCTCTTCTAATCATATTCAGCAGGACCTCCAGGACCGATATAAAAAGCAATGGTGAAATTGGGCATCCCTGTCGTGTCCCTTTTTCTATCTTAAGCATAATAAAACATTTAAACCTTCCCTCTACATGGCTGCCTCCAATTGTCTTCTAAATGTTGCATAGTTCTTTTTTTGACAACTGACGGGAGAGCGTTCCGTAGGGTGGGCACCACTACCAAGAAGGCCCTCCGCCTCGTTCTCTGTAACATCCCTTCTCACAGTGAGGGAACTGCCACAAGGCCCTTGGAACCTGGATCTCTGTGTCCTGACTGAATGATTGGGGTGAAGACGCTCCTTTAGCATTTCATCAGTTTGCCTTTTTATTCCATCAGGAGATGTTGAAGGGATGCTGGCAGAAGGGGAACAATCAGAAATGTCACCAAAAGGATCCAAAGAACAAAGGAATCTGAGGGTTAAAGATGGAGGCAGCAGGCGAGAGGGGAGACGAAAGCAGAAGCCAGAGGGTGACTCTTGTACATCTCAGGGTGGTGAAAATCAAATGCCTAGAGAGAAGAAAAAGCATGAATGCACCGTGTGTGGAAAGAGATTGCGTAGTCACTCAACTCTTACTTTACATCAAAGAACTCATACAGGGGAGAAACCATATACATGTTCCGAGTGTGGAAAGAGCTTCAGTGTCAGTGGTAACCTTACCTCGCATCAAAGAACTCATACAGGGGAGAAACCATATACATGTTCCGAGTGTGGAAAGAGCTTCAGTGAACATGGTCATCTAACTAGGAATCAAAGAACTCATACAGGGGAGAAACCATATATATGCTTGGAGTGTAGAAAGAGCTTCAGTTTCAGCGGTAACCTTACCTCACATCAAAGAACTCATACAGGGGAGATACCGTATACATGTTCCGAGTGTGGAAAGAGCTTCGGTCAGAGTAGCTACCTTAAGTTGCATCAAAGAACTCATACAGGGGAGAAACCGTATACATGTTTAGAGTGTGGAAAGAGCTTTATTTGGAGTAGCAGCCTTATGTTGCATCAACAAACTCATACAGGGGAGAAACCATATACATGTTCCGAGTGTGGAAAGAGCTTCAGTGTCAGTGGTAAGCTTACCTTGCATCAAAGAGCTCATACAGGGGAGAAACCATATACATGTTCCGAGTGTGGAAAGAGCTTCAGTGTCAGTAGTAACCTTAAGTCGCATCAAAGAACTCATACAGGGGAGAAACCGTATATATGTTCCGAGTGTGGAAAGAGCTTCAGTGAACGTGGTCATCTAACTAGGCATCAAAGAACTCATACAGGGGAGAAACCATATAAATGCTTGGAGTGTGGAAAGAGCTTCAGTCACAGTAGTACCTTTATCTTGCATCTACGAACTCATACAGGAGAGAAACCGTATAAATGTTCAGAGTGTGGAAAGAGCTTCAGTGTACATGGCCATCTTACTAGGCATCAAAGATCTCATACAGGAGAGAAACCGTATAAATGTTCAGAGTGTGGAAAGAGCTTCAGTCGATGTGACCAGCTTACCTCGCATCAAAGAACTCATACAGGGGAGAAACCGTATACATGTTCGGAGTGTGGAAGGAGCTTCAGTCGGAGTAGCGCACTTAAGTTGCATCAAAGAACTCATACAGGGGAGAAACCGCATATGTGTTTGGAGTGTGGAATGAGCTTCGCTCACCGCAATGGGCTTGCTATACATCAACAAACTCATCGAGGCAGCAAACCTTATAAATGTTGGGAATGTGGCAAGAGCTTCAGTCGCCTCGACTCCCTTTCCTCGCATGAAAGGATTCATACAGGGGAGAAACCATATACATGTTTGGAGTGTGGAAAGAGCTTCAGCTACAGTTCCAGCCTTACCTTGCATCAAAGATTGCACACAGGAGAGAAACCTTATAAATGTTTGGAGTGTGGGAAGAGCTTCAGTCACGGTAGGCAACACAGGTTGCATCAAAGAACTCATACAGGGGAGAAACCATATATATGTTCCGAGTGTGGAAAGAGCTTCAGTGAACGTGGTGCTCTAACTAAGCATCAAAGAACTCATACAGGGGAGAAACCGTATTCATGTTCGGAGTGTAGAAAAAGCTTCAGTCGTAGTAGCTCCCTTAAGTTGCATCAAAGAGCACATACAGGAGAGAAGCCGTATTCATGTTCAGAGTGTGGAAATAGCTTCAGTCAGAGTAGCACCCTTAAGTTGCATCAGAGAACTCATACAGGAGAGAAGCCGTATTCATGTTCAGAGTGTGGAAATAGCTTCAGTCACAGTAGCACCCTTAAGTCGCATCAAAGAACTCATACAGGAGAGAAGCCGTATTCATGTTCAGAGTGTGGAAATAGCTTCAGTCAGAGTAGCACCCTTAAGTCGCATCAGAGAACTCATACAGGGAGGAAATCTTAGAAATGTTTGGTGTATGGAAAGAACTTCAGTGACAGGGGCTCCCTTCCTAAACAATAAAGAACTCGTACAAGGGAAACATCTTAGAAAGGGTTGGTGTGTGGGAAGATCTTTAATCATATCAAATAACCCCTACAGAGAGTAAACCAATGATCATGTTCTGGTCCCCCCCAGGACAGCCATTATTGGAGTGGAAGAACTTTCTGACAGTAAGAGCTGTTTTGACAATGGAACAGTCTCCCTCGGGGGGAAGTGGGCTCTCCTTCCTTGGAGGTTTTTAAGCAGAGGTTGGATGGGCTTCTGCTATGGATGCTTAGCCGAGATTACTTCAGTGCTGGGGGTTGGACTAGATGACCCTTTTGTTGTTTAGTCGTTTAGTCGTGTCCGACTCTTCGTGACCCCCTGGACCAGAGCACGCCAGGCACTCCTGTCTTCCACCACCTCCCGCAGTTTGGTCAGGCTCATGTTTGTAGCTTTGAGAACACCGTCCAACCATCTCGTCCTCTGTCATCCCCTTCTCCTTGTGCCCTCCATCTTTCCCAACATCAGGGTCTTTTCCAGGGAGTCTTCTCTTCTCATGAGGTGGCCAAAGTATTGGAGCCTCAACTTCACGATCTGTCCTTCCAGTGATCACTCAGGGCTGATTTCCTTCAGAATGGAGAGGTTTGATCTTCTTGCAGTCCATGGGACTCTCAAGAGTCTCCTCCAGCACCATAATTCAAAAGCATCAATTCTTCGGCGATCAGCCTAGATGACCCATGGGGTCCCTTATAACTACAGTTCTATGATTCTATATGCATCATCTGCTAGACAGCTGTTGTCACAAGCTTGGCAAATCCAGACATATACTTGATCATCAGATAATGCCAATATTATTCACTTGGACTGTGCTGTTTGAATCCATGTACAATTCTAGGTGCCCATTCTATAGTTTTGTTTTTCGTTTCCTAATTTTCATCTGCTGTTACTTGTAGCGTTCCCAAAGCAAGGAAGGATTCAGAAGATCAGTAAAGGAAGGAAGGAAGGAAGGGTAGTATTCACCATCTCTTTGTGAACTCTCTTCCTGAACTCTCTTCCTGGCCCTAAGATCTATCTAAAGATTAACAAACTACATCAAAGTAACCTATGAACTTTATGGCCTAGGGTGCCTGGTGCAGCAACTAGAATGCTTGTGTCCTAGAATGCTTATACGTGCTTGTCAGACATAGAGAAATGGACAGTAGAGAAAAATGGTGTAGATGCAGAGGCTTGTGGGATTTGATCAGGAATTTTTGTCAATGAATCAAACCCAGTCAGCGCAATGCTTTCATCGCGGACACAATGGCTTGATGCATATTTTATCATTCCTCATAATAATCCGGTCTGATCACTACAGTTATAGCTGCTATCTCTGTTTATTGTGCATCATAAAATGAAACAGAGAAAGCTTTAGGAAAATAAAATCTTTATGATTTTTTTTTTAAAAACCCTCATGAGTCCCACCTACACTGGAAAAAAATTGTGGGATCTGCTCACATCCCTCATGGTTAGCTTACTGCAATGCACCGTACAAACGGATATCGTAGAAGGTTGGGCCACAGGCTGTAGCTGGTGCAGAACGCAATAGCCAGGTGGCTTGTGTGAGCAAGGTTAAAAAAGGTAAAGGATCCCTGGACAGTTAAGTCCAGTCAAAGGCAGCTATGGGGTTGCAGCGCTCATCTTGCTTTCAGGCCGAGGCAGCTGGCGTTTGTCCACAGACAGCTTTCTGGGTCATGTGGCCAGCAGGACTAAACCGCTTCTGGCACAATAGAACACCGTGACGGAAACCAGAACTCACGAAAACACTGTTTGCCTTCCTGCCACAGTGGTACCTATTTACCTAATTGCACCGGCGTGCTTTCGAACTGCTAGGTTGGCAGGAGCTGGGGCAGAGCAGCAGGAGCTCACTCCGTCGCACAGATTCAAACCGCCAACCTTGCCATCAGCAAGCCCAAGAGGCTCAGTGGTTTAGACCACAGTGCCATCCATGTCAGGCTTGTGAGAGGAAACTACTGCCAGCATAGAACAGCCTGCTAGTGGGATTTGCACTTGCTACCAATCCGCTACTGGGCTGAGTTCAAGGAGTTTGTACTCACATGCAAGTCCCTGTTCTGGACATTTTCCACCTTTTCCAGCTGGATAAATAAATTTTAATAATGGGTTTCCACTTGTTACGGTTTTAGTTTTATTTTTATTAGTTGCCTTTGTGTATATAACTGCTTTTTAAAACATTTTTTATATAAATTGCCTTGAGACGGTGGTTTAGAAGGCAATTATTTTTTTTAAATACTTTTCATGTTTATACATTTCACTAATTTTACAATCATTTTGACATTTCAAGGTTTGACTTCCTTCCCCCTTTTTCTGTGGTTCCTTAAATTTATTTTTAATATCTTCTGCATATCCAAATTAACTTAATTTGCTCATTTATTCATCTTTAAATATATACTCGTATGAAACTGCAGGTTATTACTAAAATCCTACCAATGTTTTTATCTGTTTACAATTTACCTGTAAATATTCAATAAACCACTTCCATTCTTTTATTTAAAAAAAAATGTTATCTTGATTTCTTATTCTTCTGGTAAGTTTCGCCATAGGCAATCATATTTAAGGCAATCCTCCTGTGGATTTTTGTTAAATGGGAAAATGGTAGATAAACAGAAGCAGAGCTATAGAAATAGATTTACGGAAGATATACACAAATAGATAAATATCGCTGGACCAAAAGAATAAGACTTGTGATGCTGACACACAGTCGTTAAACCCGTTGAGTATTGCCAGTTAATTTACTTGCATTTCTGAAGATATATTATCATCAAGCAGAATAAAAGGGAACCTTACCGAGAGAGGACACGATCCTGCAAATCTCCTTCATAATTTGGCTGTTCAGGGCTCTCTGGTCAGGACCCAGCAGAGCCCATTCCTCTTCAGTGAAACTGAGTCCTGAGAGGGAGAGGGGGGGGAAATGCTTCCTTGCACATATCAAAATAGACCGGCCTACAAGCAAAATCCCAAAGCCTTGTTAAGGGGAGGTGAATGGGCATTGCCCTCAGGATTAATATACATTGGTGCCTTGGTTCTCAAACTTAATCCATTCTGGAGGTCTGTTCCCAAACCAAAGCATTCCAAAACCAAGGTGCGCTTTCCCATAGAAAGTAATGTAAAATGGATTAATCCGTCCCAGACTTCCGAAAACAACCCCTAAAACAGCAATTGAACATGAATTTTACCATCTAACGAGACCATTGATCCATAAAATGAAAGCAATAAACAATGTACTGCAATCACACGATCAATCAGTCGGTAGCTGAACTGGGTTCCACACAGTCACAAAAACAAAACAAAAAGAGCCACAAAAACAAAAACGCAAAATAAATAGCAAACACAGACAGACCTCAGCGTAACACTCAAAACAGAAGCGTAACACTCAGAATTGAATCAAGGCACTCAAAGCGGAGGCACATTCGGCTTCCCCAAAAAGTTTGCAAACTGGAACACTTACTTCCGGGTTTGCAGTGTTTGGGTTCCAAGTTGTTGGAGTAGCAAGGCGTTTGAGAACCAAGGTACCACTGTAGAGGCTGGAGAAGCTTTTTTTCCCCACCTGGGAGCCTCTTTCCATTCAAGACAATATTTGGGGCGGTTCCAGAGGCAAAATTTTCTACCTCCATCCAAGGAAACAACAGGCAAGATCAAGGGCCAGAGAGAGGCTTGGAGGGCCGCAGTTAGTGCCCCCTACCATGAGGCCTGAGGTTCCCCACTCCTGATTCAAATCTTCATGAGTGGCGTTGACAGCCTTCCTAGTGGGTAGCAAGATAGCGGTACTGGCAGGCTCCCCGGTCCTGATTCCCTCTACCTGATTTGGTGACCCAAGGAGAGATGGCTGAGTACGAATCGTCAGCACGGTTTCATCACCTGCGAGAGACAAAGAGGTCAGGAATGTTGGAAGGTCAACAGCAGGGATCATGCAGTTTATCAGCTAAGGGTTAAATCTGGTAGTGTTTAAAGAGAGCTGGCCAAGAGGGGTGGGCGGAGCTGCTGCTTAGCAACCAAGCAGAGCGGCATGACCTTCACTGAGGAAACGTGCTCGGATTGGCTGGGTGGTTCTGAGGGAGCTTTCCTCTGCTATGTTTGGATGAACGTCTCCCTGCTTTTACTTGTTTTTTTTCAGGAAAGTGATATCGGCTCTTTTCGCAGTAGCATATGCTTGTCACGTAGACAAGAAGTTTGGGGTCAGTTTAGCACAAGGGTCAGCAATCTTTTTCAGCCATGGGCCGGTCCACCGTCCCTCAGTTCATGTGGTGGGCCAGACTATATTTTTTTTGGGGGGGGGTAATGAATGAATTCTTATGCCCCACAAATAGCCCAGAGATGCATTTTAAATAAAAGCACACATTCTGCTCATGTAAAAACACCAGGCAGGTCCCACAAATAACCCAGAGAGGCATTTAAAATAAAAGCATTCTTCTTTTTTTAAATTAATATTCTTGATTGATTAAAAAATTTACATGTCTGTACAAGCATTATGTACTATTTCTTAACAGGTAAAAAAAGAAAGAAAATTGTATAAAATAGAACATTTATAAAGAAAGAAAAAAATAAAGAAGTAGCAAAGATAAGAAACAAAAAAATAATAATAATAATAATAAAAGACAAAGTCCTGGAGCATCCGTGGGCCGGATTGAGAAGGCGATTGGGCTGCACCTGGCCCCTGGGCCTTAGGTTGTCTACCCGTGGTTTAGCAGATGGATGGCCTTATTTCAATGTCCCCTTGGATCCAGCAACCTGAGGGACTGGCGCTCAGACAAGTGCCACATCGTGCTCATCCTGAACTTGCAAGGAGCCATTCTTCTGGTCGAAGGTGCCCATCTATGCTTACTCCGTAAGGCGGCTTCTCCATCATCTTCCTGATTGATAGGCCTCCACAAGGAATGTTTCCTTGACCTCAGAGAAATCTCCTCCTGCCTCTGCAGTTCGTTCCTTTACCTGAAACAGCAATGAGGACTAGGATCAAAAATAAAATTCTAAGAGGGAAAACACTTTTTGGGGAGAGTTGAGACGTTCTAGAAGACTTTGGGCAATTAGTGAAACTTTTTAGGGTATCTCCCCCTCACTTCCTGGGAAATATCTCAGGTGAGGATGTATTTTAATTGATTGTCTGATTTTATGTTAATGTGTTATACATTTGATGTTAGCCGCTCTGAGCCCGGCTTCAGCTGGGGAGGGCAGGATATAAATAAAACATTTATTATTATTATTATTATTATTATTATTATTATTATTATTATTATTATTATTATCTCAGTGAAACTTCAGCCACTGAGGGCAAAGATGGTGGAGTCTTGGGGTCCCTCGGCCTCCCGGGAGTAGAAAAGCCCAAAATGCCAGCATTGTACGTCTAAGCTGAGGGTCTCTTCTTCACCTGCGTTGATCTGCGTGGTTCTTTCCCAGAATCCCGCACTGCGTTCAGCCTGGATGGTCCAACAAGCACTAGCCTCTCTTCCTTCTTCAGAGCCAAAGGAGTCATGTTTCTCCACGGAGGCTGAACCAGCTTCTCCCGTTTCTGCCAGTTTCTGTCTCAAGGTGGAGATTCTCCTCATCTGAGGGGCTGCCAGGTCCTGCAAAACCAAGAGCAAATTATTGGTGAGTAAAAGGTTGCACTGTTGGGCAGGAGATTTTCCTTGAGCAACTGTGGATGAGCCCATCTCGCCACCAGGCTAGAGAGTGCGGAGATTTGAAGATGGACTACAAACCTGAGGGAGCCTCCTTTATTTAATTAATTTTTATTTATTGAATTTACAGGTGAAACTCGAAAAATTAGAATATCATGGGACAGATCATTTATTTCAGTAATTCAACTTAAAAGGTGAAACTAATATATTAGACTCATGACATGCAAAGTGAGATACGTCAAGCCTTTATTTGTTATAATTGTGATGATTACGGCTGATGCAAACCCCAAATTAACAATCTCACCTGTATATACTGCCCTGCACAGAGAGTTACAGCTCCGAGAGTGAAGAAGAAGAAGAAGAAGAAGAAGAGGGAGGGGGTGGAGGAGAAGAAAGAAGAAGAAGAAGAAGACGGAGAAGGAGGAGGGGGTGAGGAGGAGAAGGAAGAAGAAGAAGAAGTAGAAGAAGGATGTTATTATTTATACCCTGCCCATCTGGCTGGGTTTCTAGCATATATAAAACATAATAAAACATTGGCTTTTACCCTGACCATCGATGTCATGCCCTCCCTTCTCAGAGAGACGATGCCCCTGTGACTCAGGACAGTGCTTGTATAATAGAGACATTAATCTTAGCCTGGTTTCCCCACTACTTCATAAGTACCCAGAACGCACAGGGCAATTCTATGCCTCCCTGCTGCTCTCAGGTACCCATCCTGCTATGACTTGCAATGTTGCTAGATTCTGCACAGCAGCGCTCAAAATTTGCCAGGGGATGACCTGTGCCACAAATGAACATATCAGAGTGCTCTGTAAATTGATAGTTAGAAGTCTTTCATATATCAACCTTTTATGCTCTTCCACACACACCCAATGCTCCTATCCCTTCTTTTAGATTAATTTAAAGGTAAAGGGACCCCTGACCATTAGGTCCAGTTGTGGCCGACTCTGGGGTTGCGGCGCTCATCTCGCTTTATTGGCTGAGGGAGCTGGCATACAGCTTCCGGGTCATGTGGCCAGCATGACTAAGCCGCTTCTGGTGAACCAGAGCAGCGCACGGAAACGCCGTTTACCTTCCCGCAGGAGCGGTACCTATTTATCTACTTGCACTTTGACGTGCTTTCGAACCGCTATGGACCGAGCAACGGGAACTCACCCCGTCGCGGGGATTCGAGCCGCCGAGCTTCTGATGGGCAAGTCCTAGGCTCTGTGGTTTAACCCATTTTAGCTTCCTTTAAATTCTTATAGACTTTTATATTCACCTTTTCATACTTTTTAGCTTTCCAAAACACTTTTCAAATTTTAAATGACTGTATCCCACCCTTTTATGCTGGTTTATGATGGTAATAAAAAATTTGTATTGTAAGAAAACACCAAACATTAAAAACTTCCTGATACAGGGCTGCGACTTCCCAGGGAATGCTGGGAACTTTAGCTCTGTGAGGGAAAATGTGTCTCCTAACAGCTCTGCTTAACAAACTATGCTTCCCAGGATCCCCGGCGGGGGACAACGACAACGGCATTAAAATGGTTTGATACTGCTTTGAATGTATAGTTCAGATGGGGTGTTATCAGGTCTACAGGCTGACCTCGTGCATACAACACGATCCACCCTAATTTGTATACTTCATCTTTTTCTATTTCCTTATCCTGCGTCCCCTGCTCTGAGTAACACCTTGCCACTATTCTGTGATGTTTTTGTAAGGCCTAATAAAGGTATTGTTCAACTAACTTGGCAGGGTTTCAGGTTGGGGTGGCGAAGCTTTGCTTTTCCGGGAGGAATACATTTGGCACAATTTATTTGGCTTCTGAAATCACTGCTATGCCATGAGGACTGAGAACGTCTTGAAAAAGGAAAGCTCAGATTGCTCTCTATAATCTCTTCTTTTGCAGCCTTCTAGGGTTTATACCGTCCTGCCACCAAACATCTGCCTCAGGGTATCTTTCCATGACATCTGGAAACCAACAACTCAGGGTATCTTTCCATGACATCTGGAAACCAACAACTCAGCTAGCGGGTGAAGGGAGGAGTCAGCAGGTTGTGAAGACTGCGGCGCATCTTTGGGGGCAGCCCTGTATCAGGAAGAGTCGACACACACCAGCCTCTGGAACAGGCAGCCCCACCTGCAGTGGGTCACCCCCTTTGGGAGCAGTCCATTGTTCCGTCTTCTCCAGGCTCAGCTCAGCAAACAGCAAAATCAAGCCAATATGTACCTGCTGAGGCCGACACTCAGGGAACCAGGCAGTGGGCCTTCTTGGTGGTGACGCCCGCCCTGTGGAACGTCCTCCCATCAGGTGTCAAGGAAATAAACAACTATCTGACTTGTAGCAGACATCTGAAGGCAGCCCTGTTTAGGGAAGCTTATAATGTTTAATAGGTTATTGTATTTTAAGATTCTGTTGGAAGCCGCCCAGAGTGGCTGGGGAAACCCAGCCAGATGGGTGGGGTATAAATAATAAATGATGATGATGATGATGATGATGCTTCTGTTGGGAACCGCCCAGAGTGGCTGGGGAAATCCCGCCAGATGGGAGGGGTATAAATTATTATTACTCCGGAGGAAGCTCCTTTCAGCCAGGCTCCTCTTTGCTTTTCTAGCTCTGTCTGCTTCCTCACCCTCCCTCTTCAAATGGGCAGAAGCAGCAAGGAGAGGGAGCCTATGTGGTGGACGTGTCAAAAACTAAAGGGCTTCTGGGAAATGATATGCAATGAACTTTTAAAAATCATTAAAATTACCTTTGTTAAAAAAAACCAGAGGCTTTTTTACTAGGAGTAATAGGAGAAATGCCAAGGAAGCAAGAGACTGTTTATTTATACGACTACAGGGGCCAGAATGCTACTAGCCCAGATGTGGAAAGAAGGAAAGGTCCCAAAGAAAGAAGAATGGGAAACTCAAGATGATGGACTCTGCCGAAATGGCTAAACTAACCGTGAAGATCAGTTCACCTGGCGTGCTCTGGTCCAGGGGGTCACGAAGGGTCGGACACGACTAAACGACTAAACAACAACAACCACCGTCCAGATCAGGCACCAAAATGAGAAGAAATTCGGTCTAGAATGGGAAAGTTTTATGGATTATTTTAGAGAACACTGTCAAAACGTCAAAACATTAGCAAGTTTGGTGTAACATTTATGAACTAAGAATAGAATTAGGAGGGGGGAAATAAGTTGAAATTAATTGTAGAAATGTAATTATATGCAAGGAGAATAAAGGGGGGGAATGGAAACCAGGGGGGCTAGGGGGAAAGCCATTTATTGCAAATTTGGATTGGATATGTAGGCACCAAAAGGAAAAATGTTATTTTGAAAATTGAAAATAAAAAATATATATATTTTTAAAAATAGTTTAGAAAACGTTTTGGGCGCCCGTGCAGCTGATCCAGCGGGGCTTTCCGGAGGCGAGACCAGCGCCTCTCCTGCTCTTTGCCCGGAGAATCCCAGAGGCTCCTGCCGCTCGGCTCCGAAACGGTTAAGAGCAGCGGCGACAGAGAGCTGAGATTCCTAGAGCGGAGGAAAAAAGGCTGTCGGGAGAATAGCAGCTTCCGCTTCCTGTCCCGCTTGGGGAGGAAGATGCCGAACATGGCGGCGGCTGTCTTTCCACGCGGAGGCGCTGGATGTGCGTCCTATTGTTATATATTATAATTGGGGGGGGGAGTGGGGGGCTGCTGGAGGGAGCTGTGGGGAGGGATTAAAAAAAAACCCTGTTAGGCAAACCGTTTCAATGTAATTTTTTTTTCTGCGTCTCCTTTTTCTAGTCGTCAGTTTATCCAGATTTTCACATTTTTAAAGATCTCTTGAAAATTGGTCAGCATTTTGGTGCAGATCTCGCCTAATGCTCACGCTTTTGCAAAGGGTATTTCCCCAAATATTTACATTTACCATAATTAATGCATTCTGTGTATAATTCCGCTAAAATAATGCATTTATAGGGCTTTCCCCCTTTGTATGGGGGTAGGAAATATTTTCCCAATGGAAGGGCAGATCTTTCTCCTGCTCTCCTCCCTGCAGGCCAACTTGGGCAGGTGGGGGACCTTCCTTGGGCTCCCCATAGATAGGGCTTGGGGTCAAGGCAAACCCTTAAGCATTGGGAAACCTTCTGCTGGGGCTCCCCCTGTAACTTGTAATCATTTTTATCCGGCCTGATTTTATTATAATTTATTAAATCGTATACCTCCCTATACCCACAGGCCTTAGGGCAGTTCACAGGATAAAATTGCAATATAAAAACTCAAACTACACAATCAAAACATAAACAAAATCAACCCAATAACCCCCTGCAAGCCACACACATTTTAAAACATTTGTGTTTCAATTAAATATAGCAGTTTCTGCAAGAGGAGTTCTGGGCAGAAGAAGTTAAAAAAGAGGAGAAACGAGCAACTTCAAGTCCACATTAAAATTACAAGCGTGGCTGAGGCCTTATACAGACAGGCTAATGCTACTACTAGTACTAGTACTATTACTACTACCCCTGAGACCCTCTCCCACCAGTGTCTTGCCTAGGTAATGGACTGAATGAAAGCCAACAAATTGAAGCTCAATCCAGATAAGAGTGAGGCTCAGTTAGTGGGTGGTTCCCTAGAGCAGATGGCTGGAAGGTCTTGATGGGGTTACACTTCCTCTGAAGGAGCAGGTTCGTAGCTTGGGGGTAATCCTGGATCCGTTGCTTGAGGCTCAGATGGCCTGGAGTGCCTTTCATCACCTTTGGCTGGTAGCCCAGCTACACCCCTATCTGGACAAGGATAGCCTATCTACCATTGTCTATGCTCTGGGAACTTCAAGGTTAGATATAGATATGCGTTATACGTAGGGCTGCCTCTGAAGATAGTTTGGAAACTTCAGCTAGTGCAGAATTCAGCGGCCAGGCTGCTCACTGGAGTAAGACGGTTTGAGCATATTACCCCCTTCCTGGTCCGACTGCACTGGCTACCAGTTAGTTTCCGGGCTCAATTCAAGGTGCTGGTTTTGACCTATAAAGCCTTACATGGCTCAGGATCACAATACTTCAAGGGCTGCTTCTTTCCATATGAACCTAGCCAGATCCTGAGGTCCTCCTTCGTGGGCCTTCTCCTCAAGTGGTCTGGAGAGTGGCAACACGAGAACAGGGCCTTCTCTGCAGTGGCTCCCTGTCTGTGGAATGCTCTCCCCAGGGAAGTTCACCTGGCGCCTTCCTTATACTCCCCATGATTCAGAGCATTCCTCTCAAAGCTTCTCCTTTTTTATGTCCATGGAGCTTTCATGGCATAATACTGGAGTGGGTTGCCAGTTTCTTCTCCAAGTGGATCACATTTAGTCTAAACTCTCGGCTGACCTGTCTGTCTTAGGTGGCCCTGCATGGCATAGGTCATGGCCGAGTTATTCAAGCCCCTTCGCTACGACAAGGCAGTGATGCATGAAGGGGTATACACCTTTAGGTGCCATGCAAACATGTTCCTTTTTAACCAGGTTTTTGCTTGATATGCTTGACATCCTATAGTCTTTTTCAAACGTGGCTCTTTTTTAGGGGGTGTTATTGGGTTGGGTTTTATTCTGATTATATATGATGTGATCTTTTCTGTGAACCATGCTGAGTCCTTCGGGTGTAGGGCAGTATATAAACTCAATAAATAATAATACCATATTAATGCAATACTAATACTTTCATTATTTGTACCCCACGGATCTGACTGGGTTGCCCCAGCCACTCTAGCTGGTTTCTAACAAATATAAAAGCATAACAAAACATTTAAAACTTCCCTCTACATACCTGCCTCCAGTTGTCTTCTAAAAGGTGTATAGTTGTTTGTTTCCTAGACATCTGACGGAATAGCTTTCCCCAGGGTGGGCACCACTACCAAGAAGCCGCTCTACCTCGTTCCCTGTAAGTTCCCTTCTCACAGTGAAGGAACTGCCACAAGGCCCTGGGACATGGATCTTGGTGTCCTGACTGAATGATTAGGGTGAAGACATTCCTTTAACATTTCATCAGTTTGCCTTTTTATTCCATCAGGAGTTGTTGAAGGGATGCTGGCAGAAGGGGAACAATCAGAAGTGTCACCAAAAGGATCCAAAGAACAAAGGAATCTGAGGGTTCAAGATGGAGGCAGCAGGCGAGAGGGGAGACGAAAGCAGAAGCCGGCGGGTGACTTTGGTACGTTTCAGGATGTTGAAAATCAAATTCACATAGAGGAGAAAAAGCATGAATGCAGCGTGTGTGGAAAGAGTTTTGGTCGTCGCTCAACTCTTACTATACATCAAAGAGTACACACAGGGGAGAAACCGTATACATGTTTAGAGTGTGGAAAGAGCTTCAGTCACAGTACTGCCCTTATCTTGCATCGAAGAACTCATACAGGAGAGAAACCATATATATGTTCCGAGTGTGGAAAGAGCTTCAGTGAACGTGGCCATCTTACTAGGCATCAAAGAACTCATACAGGGGAGAAACCGTATAAATGCTTGGAGTGTGGAAAGAGCTACAGTCACTGTGGTGCCCTTACCTTGCATCAAAGAACTCATACAGGAGAGAAACCGTATACATGTTTAGAGTGTGGAAGGAGCTTCCGTCGATGTGACCAGCTTACTTCGCATCAAAGAACTCATGCAGGAGAGAAACCGTATACATGTTCAGAGTGTGGAAAGAGCTTCAGTCAGATTAGCAACCTTAAGTTGCATCAAAGAACTCATACAGGGGAGAAACCGTATACATGTTTAGAGTGTGGAAGGAGCTTCCGTCGATGTGACCAGCTTACCTCGCATCAAAGAACTCATACAGGAGAGAAACCGTATACATGTTCAGAGTGTGGAAAGAGCTTCAGTCAGATTAGCAACCTTAAGTTGCATCAAAGAACTCATACAGGGGAGAAACCGTATAAATGCTTGGAGTGTGGAAAGAGCTACAGTCACTGTGGTGCCCTTACCTTGCATCAAAGATCTCATACAGGGGAAAAACTTTATACGTGTTCAGAGTGTGGAAAGAGTTTCAGTCACATTGGTGCCCTTACCTCACATCAAAGATCTCATACAGGGGAAAAACCGTATACATGTTCAGAGTGTGGAAAGAGTTTCAGTCACATTGGTGCCCTTACTTCACATCAAAGATCTCATACAGGGGAAAAACCGTATACATGTTCGGAGTGTGGAAGGAGCTTCAGTAAGAGTAGCTCACTTAAGTCGCATCAAAGAACTCATACAGGGGAGAAACCGCATACGTGTTTGGAGTGTGGAATGCGCTTCGCTCGCAGCAATGCGCTTACTAGACATCAACAAACTCATCGAGGCAGCAAACCTTGTAAGTGCTGGGAATGTGGCAAGAGCTTCAGTCGCATTGACTACCTTTCCTCACATGAAAGAATTCATATAGGGGAGAAACAATATACATGTTTGGAGTGTGGAAAGAGCTTCAGTCGCGTTGACTACCTTTCCTCGCATCAAAGATTGCACACAGGAGAGAAACCTTATAAATGTTTGGAGTGTAGGAAGAGCTTCAGTCGTGGTAGCCAACTCAGGTTGCATCAAAGAATTCATACAGGAGAGAAACCGTATACATGTTCAGAGTGTGGAAGGAGCTTCAGGTGCAGTAGCTCCCTTATGTTGCATCAACGAACTCATACAGGAGAGAAACCGTATACATGTTTGGAGTGTGGAAGGAGCTTCAGTCGCAGTAGCTCCCTTAAGTCGCATCAAAGAACTCATACAGGAGAGAAACCGTATACATGTTCAGAGTGTGGAAAGAGCTTCAGTCACCATAGCGCCTTTAAGCCGCATCAAAGAACTCATACAGGAGAGAAACCGTATACATGTTCGGAGTGTGGAAAAAGCTTCAGTCACCATAGCGCCTTTAAGTTGCATCAAAGAACTCATACAGGAGAGAAACCGTATACATGTTCGGAGTGTGGAAAAAGCTTCAGTCGTAGTAGCTCCCTTAAGTCGCATCAAAGAATTCATACAGGAGAGAAACCGTATACATGTTCAGAGTGTGGAAAGAGCTTCAGTCACCATAGTGCCTTTAAGTTGCATCAAAGAATTCATACAGGAGAGAAACCGTATACATGTTTGGAGTGTGGAAAAAGCTTCAGTCGTAGTGGTAACCTTACTAGCCACCAAAGAACTCATAGAAACTCATAGAACTCTTAGAAATGTTTGGCGTATGGAAAGAACTTCAGTGACAGGGACTCCCTTCCTAAACAGTAAAGAACTTGTACAAGGGAAACATCTTAGAAAGGGTTGGCGTGTGGGAAGATCTTTAATCATATGAAATAACTCCTACAGAGAGTAAACCAATGATCGTGTTCTGGTCCCCCCAGGACAGCCATTATTGGAGTGGAAGAACTTTCTGACAGTAAGAGCTGTTTTGACAATGGAACAGTCTCCCTCGGGAGGTGGCGGGCTCTCCTTCCTTGGAGGTTTTTAAGCAGAGGTGGGATGGGCTTCTGCTATGGATGCCTTAGCCGTTATTACTTCATTGCTGGGGTTGGACTAGATGACCCATGGGGTCCCTTATAACTACAGTTCTATGATTCTATATACATCATCTGCTAGACAGCTGTTGTCACAAGCTTGGCAAATCCGGAGATATACTTGATCATCAGATAATGCCAATATTATTCACTTGGACTGTGCTGTTTGAATCCATGTACAAGTCTAGGTGCCCATTCTATAGTTTTGCTTTTCATATTCTAATTTTCATTTGCTGTTATATGTAGCGCTTCCAAAGCAAGGAAGGATTGGACTCTGATTAATAAAATACACACGAGGCTTGACCAGCAAGACTTTGGGAGGGGTGCGTATAATAATTCTCTCCTCCCCCCCCCCTTGGCCCAGGTCGTTTTATTCACAAAAGAACTTTTTACACAGTGTTTGCAAGAACCGATCAGATTTCCTCTGAGCATTTCTAAAAATGCCACGTGGGATAAAGGAAGGAAGGGTAGTATTCACCATCTCTTTGTGAACTCTCTTCCTGAACTCTCTTCCTGGCCCTAAGATCTATCTAAAGATTAACAAACTACATCAAAGTAACCTATTAACTTTATGGCCTAGGATGCCTGGTGCAGCAACCGGCAACTGGTCTGTGTCCTAGAATGCTTATACGTGCTTGTCAGACATAGAGAAATGGCAGTAGAGAAAAATGGCGTGGATGTAGAGGCTTGTGGGATTTGATCAGAAATTATTGTCAATGAATCAAACCCAGTCAGCGCAGTGTTTTCATCGCGGACACAATGGCTTGATGCATATTTTATAATTCCTCATAGTAATCCCTTCTGATCCCTACAGTTATAGCTGCTATCTCTGTTTCATGTGCATCATAAAATGAAACAGAAAAAGCTTTACGAAAATAAAATCTTTATGAACTTTTTTAAAAAACCCTCATGAGTCCCACCTACACTGGAAAAAAAATGTGGGATCTGCTCACATCCCTCATGGTTAGCTTACAGCAATGCACCATACACACAGATATCGTAGAAGGTTGGGTCACAGGCTGTAGCTGGTGCAGAACGCAATAGCCAGGTGGCTTGTGTGAGCAAGGTAAAAAAGGTAAAGGATCCCTGGACAGTTAAGTCCAGTCAAGGGCGACTGTGGGGTTGCAGCGCTCATCTTGCTTTCAGGCAGAGGGTGCTGGCGTTTGTCCACAGACAGCTTTCTGGGTCATATGGCCAGCAGGACTAAACCGCTTCTGGCGCAATGGAACACCGTGACGGAAACCAGAACTCACGAAAACACTGTTTGCCTTCCTGCCACAGTGGTACCTATTTACCTAATTGCACCGGCGTGCTTTCGAACTACTAGGTTGGCAGGAGCTGGGGCAGAGCAGCAGGAGCTCACTCCGTCGCACAGATTCAAACCGCCAACCTTGCCATCAGCAAGCCCAAGAGGCTCAGTGGTTTAGACCACAGTGCCATCCACGTCATGCTTGTGGGAGGAAACTACTGCCAGCATAGAACACCTTGCTAGTGGGATTTGCACTTGCTACCAATCTGCTACTGGGCTGAGTTCAAGGAGTTTGTACTCACATGCAAGTCCCTGTTCTGCTCAGTCCCAGATATACAACAGAGATTCTCCTGCAAGTTCCAAAGATCTCCAAAGCACACACCCAGAATGGGGCTTTTAGTGTCACTGTCTGTGTTCTGTGGAATGGCATCCCTTTCGGGGGAGGGGTAGGGAATTGGGACATTTTCCACCTTTTCCAGCTGGATAAATAGATTTTAATAATGGGTGTCCACTTGTTACGGTTTTAGTCTTATTTTTATTTGTTGCCTTGGTGTATATAACTGCTTTTTTAAACATTTTTTATATAAATTGCCTTGAGACGGTGGTTTAGAAGGCAATCAATTATTTTTTAAAAATATTTTTAAAATACTTTTACGTTTATACATTTCACTAATTTTACAATCATTTTGACATTTCAAGGTTTGACTTCCTTCCCCCTCTTTCTGCGCTTCCTTAAATTTATCTTTAATATCTTCTGCATATCCAAATTAACTTAATTTGCTCATTTATTCATCTTCTTTAAATATATGCTGGTATGAAACTGCAGGTTATTACAATAATCCTACCAATGTTTTTATCTGTTTACAATTTATCTGTAAATATTCAATAAACCATTTCCATTCTTTTATTTTAAAAAAATGTTATCTTGATTTCTTATTCTTCTGGTAAGTTTCGCCATGGGCAATCATATTTAAGGCAATCCTGTGGATTTTTGTTAAATGGGAAAACGGTAGATAAACAGAAGCAGAGCTATAGAAATAGATATACGGAAGATATACACAAATAGATAAATCTCGCTGGACCAAAAGAATAAGACTTGTGATGCTGACACACAGTCGTTAAACCCGTTGAGTATTGCCAGTTAATTTACTTGCATTTCTGAAGATATATTATCATCAAGCAGAGTAAAAGGGAACCTTACCGAGAGAGGACATGATCCTGCAAATCTCCTTCATAATTTGGCTGTTCAGGGCTCTCTGGTCAGGACCCAGCAAAGCCCATTCCTCTTCAGTGAAACTGAGTCCTGAGAGAGAGAGAAGGCAGGTGGGGAAAATGCTTCCTTGCAAATATCAAAATAGACCGGCCTACAAGCAAAATCCCAGAGCCTTGTTAAGGGGAAGTGAATGGGCATTACCCTCAGGATTAATATACATTGGTACCTTGGTTCTCAAACTTAATCCATTCCGGATGTCTGTTCCCAAACCAAAGCATTCCAAAACCAAGGCGCGCTTTCCCATAGAAAGTAATGCAAAATGGATTAATCCGTCCCAGATTTCTGAAAACAACCTCTAAAACAGCAATTGAACATGAATTTTACCATCTAACGAGACCATTAATCCATAAAATGAAAGCAATAAACAATGCACTGCAATCACACGATCAATCAGTCGGTAGCTGAACTGGGTTCCACACAGTCACAAAAACAAAACAAAAAGAGCCACAAAAACAAAAATGAAAATTAAATAGCAAACACAGACAGACCTCAGCGTAACACTCACAATTGAATCAAGGCACTCAAAACGGAGGCACATTCGGCTTCCCCAAAAAGTTTGCAAACTGGAACACTTACTTCCGGGTTTGCAGTGTTTGGGTTCCAAGTTGTTGGAGTACCAAGGCGTTTGAGAACCAAGGTACCACTGTAGAGGCTGGAGAAGCTTTTTTTTCCCACCTGGGAGCCTCTTTCCATTCAAGACAATATTTGGGGCGGATCCAGAGGAAAAATTTTCTACCTCCATCCAAGGAAACAACAGGCAAGATCAAGGGCCAGAGAGAGGCTTGGAGGGCCGCAGTTAGTGCCCCTGACTATGATGCCTGAGGTTCCCCGCTCCTGATTCAAATCTTCATGAGTGGCGTTGACAGCCTTCCTAGTGGGTAGCAAGATAGCGGTACTGGCAGGGTCCCCGGGCCTGATTCCCTCTACCTGATTTGGTGACCCAAGGAGAGATGGCTGAGTACAAATCGTCAGCACGGTTTCATCACCTGCGAGAGACAAGGAGGTCAGGAATGTTGGAAGGTCAACAGCAGGGATCATGCAGTTTATCAGCTAAGGGTTAAATCTGGTAGTGTTTAAAGAGAGCTGGCCAAGAGGGGTGGGCGGAGCTGCTGCTTAGCAACCAAGCAGAGCGGCATGACCTTCACTGAGGAAACGTGCTCGGATTGGCTGGGTGGTTCTGAGGGAGCTTTCCTCTGCTATGTTTGGATGAACGTCTCCCTGCTTTTGCTTGTTTTTTTCCAGGAAAGTGATATCGGCTCTTTTCACAGTAGCATATGCTTGTCACGTAGACAAGAAGTTTGGGGTCAGTTTAGCACAAGGGTCAGCAATCTTTTTCAGCCATGTGGTGGGCCAGACTATATTTTTTTTGGGGGGGGTAATGAATGAATTCTTATGCCCCACAAATAGCCCAGAGATGCATTTTAAATAAAAGCACACATTCTGCTCATGTAAAAACACCAGGCAGGTCCCACAAATAACCCAGAGAGGCATTTAAAATAAAAGCATTCTTCTTTTTTTAAATTAATATTCTTGATTGATTAAAAAAATTACATGTCTGTACAAGCATTATGTACTATTTCTTAACAGGTAAAAAAAGAAAGAAAATTGTATAAAATAGAACATTTATAAAGAAAGAAAAAAATAAAGAAGTAGCAAAGATAAGAAACAAATAAATAATAATAATAATAATAATAATAATAATAATAATAATAATAATAATAATAAAAAAAAAAGACAAAGTCCTGGAGCATCCGTGGGCCGGATTGAGAAGGCGATTGGGCTGCACCTGGCCCCTGGGCCTTAGGTTGTCTACCCGTGGTTTAGCAGATGGTTGGCCTTATTTCAATGTCCCCTTGGATCCAGCAACCTGAGGGACTGGCACTCAGACAAGTGTCACATCATGCTCATCCTGAACTTGCAAGGAGCCATTCTTCTGGTCGAAGGTGCCCATCTATGCTTACTCCGTAAGGCGGCTTCTCCATCATCTTCCTGATTGATAGGCCTCCACAAGGAATGTTTCCTTGACCTCAGAGAAATCTCCTGCCTCTGCAGTTCGTTCCTTTACCTGAAACAGCAATGAGGACTAGGATCAAAAATAAAATTCTAAGAGGGAAAACACTTTTTGGGGAGAGTTGAGACGCTCTAGAAGACTTTGGGCAATTAGTGAAACTTTTTAGGGTATCTCCCCCTCACTTTACCAGCTCCTGGGAAATATCTCAGGTGAGGATGTATTTTAATTGATTGTCTGATTTTATGTTAATGTGTTATACATTTGATGTTAGCCGCTCTGAGCCCGGCTTCAGCTGGGGAGGGCAGGATATAAATAAAACATTTATTATTATTATTATTATTATTATTATTATTATTATTATTATTATTATTATCTCAGTGAAACTGTCTCTCACCTGCTGCTCCTGCTGCTTCTGGTCCTCTGCCCGACTCAGGAGGAAACCTTCGGCCCGGGCCACCACCTGGGAACTGGTCTCCGCTCCGCATTCCCTCACCCAGTTCTCCATCTCCGGGGGGAGGATAGCCAGGAGCTGCTCCACGATCACCAAATCCAGGATCTGAGCCTTGGTGCGTCTCCCCGGCTTCAGCCACTGACGGCAGAGATGGTGGAGTCGGTTGCAAACCTCTCAGGGTCCCTCGGCCTCCCGGGAGCAGAAATGCCAGCCTTGGGGAGAGTTGAGACAATCCAGAAGACTTTGGGCAATTAGTGAAACGTTTTAGGATATCTCCCCCTCGCTTTACCAGCTCCTGGGAAATATCTCAGTGAAACTGTCTGTTTCACCTGCTGCTTTGCCTAGCTCAGTTGGAAACCTTCGGCCAGGGCCACCGCCTGGAACTGGTCTGCACTCCGCATTCCCTCACCCAGTTCTCCATCTTCTGGGGGGAGAACAGCCAGGAATTGCTCCAGGATCACTAAATCCAAGATCTAAGCCTCGGTGCGTCCCTCCAGCTTCAGCCACTGAGGGCAAAGATGGTGGACTCTTGGGGTCCCTCGGCCTCCCGGGAGCAGAAATGCCAGCATTGTACGTCTAAGCTGAGGGTCTCTTCTGCACCTGCGTTGATCTGCGTGTTTCTTTCCCAGAATCCCGCACTGCGTTCAGCCTGGATGGTCCAACAAGCACTAGCCTCTCTTCCTTCTTCAGAGCCAAAGGAGTCATGTTTCTCCACGGAGGCTGAACCAGCTCCTCCCGTTTCTGCCAGTTTCTGTCTCAAGGTGGAGATTCTCCTCATCTGAGGGGCCGCCAGGTCCTGCAAAGCCAAGAGCAAATTATTGGTGAGTAAATGGTTGCACTGTTGGGCAGGAGATTTTCCCTGAGCAACTGTGGATGAGCCCATCTCGCCACCAGGCTAGAGAGTGCGGAGATTTGAAGATGGACTACAAACCTGAGGGAGCCTCCTTTATTTAATTAATTTTTATTAATTGAATTTACAGGTGAAACTCGAAAAATTAGAATATCATGGGACAGATCATTTATTTCAGTAATTCAACTTAAAAGGTGAAACTAATATATTAGACTCATGACATGCAAAGTGAGATACGTCAAGCCTTTATTTGTTATAATTGTGATGATTACGGCTGATGCAAACCCGAAATTAACAATCTCACCTGTATATACTGCCCTGCACAGAGAGTTACAGCTCCGAGAGTGAAGAAGAAGAAGAGGGAGGGGGTGGAGGAGAAGAAAGAAGAAGAAGAAGAAGACGGAGAAGGAGGAGGGGGGGAGGAGGAGAAGGAAGAAGAAGAAGAAGTAGAAGAAGGATGTTATTATTTATACCCTGCCCATCTGGCTGGGTTTCTAGCATATATAAAACATAATAAAACATTGGCTTTTACCCTGACCCTCGATGTCATGCCCTCCCCTCCCAGAGAGACGATGCCCCTGTGACTCAGGACAGTGCTTGTATAACAGAGACATTCGTGTTAGCCTGATTTCCCCACTACTTCATAAGTACCCAGGACGCGCAGGGCAATTCTATGCCTCCCTGCTGCTCTCAGGTACCCATCCTGCTATGACTTGCAATGTTGCTAGATTCTGCACAGCAGCGCTCAAAATTTGCCAGGGGATGACCTGTGCCACAAATGAACATATCAGAGTGCTCTGTAAATTGATAGTTAGAAGTCTTTCATATATCAACCTTTTATGCTCTTCCACACACACCCAATGCTCCTATCCCTTCTTTTAGATTAATTTAAAGGTAAAGGGACCCCTGACCATTAGGTCCAGTTGTGGCCGACTCTGGGGTTGCGGCGCTCATCTCGCTTTATTGGCCGAGGGAGCTGGCATACAGCTTCCAGGTCATGTGGCCAGCATGACTAAGCCGCTTCTGGCGAACCAGAGCAGCGCACGGAAACGCCGTTTACCTTCCCGCAGGAGCGGTACCTATTTATCTACTTGCACTTTGACGTGCTTGCTTTTTTTTTTTTTTTTTAATAATATTTATTAAAATTTTCAGAAATACAGAAAGAAAAGATTAAAGTACATTCGAAGCCTTATTTTCATATACCCACTTTCCGGGACTCCCTCCTTCCCCCACCCCTACCATATTCCCCTGTCATATTGTTGGTTCCACAAGCTCTCACTTCAAATTAAACCTTAGTTTGTTTAAACCATTAGTCAAATTTAGATTTAAATTTATGCAATCCTCATCAATACACTTAATAAAAGAGAAAAGTTCTCTCCACAGGGCCCGCCCCCTTTCCGTTCCACAATTTCCCTTTTTTTGATGATAAAGACACCCCACACAATAGAAATATAAGAAAATAAGAAGTAAAGAAATATAGTAGATAAACAAAAAAGCCAATCCAGAAAATAGTTGACAAGCCTTTGGATTCTATTTCTCCCCCCCCCCCCCGTCCCCGGCCTAGTTTCCCCCTGACCACCAATCCTTGCCGTCTGCCTGGAATTCTTAAAATCCATAAGTCACATTTTTCCCCCAACTCCCCGCCGGCTCCCTCTTTTTATAAGTATTTTTAAAATTATTTTGAAACCATTCAACTTCAAATCTTTCAATAAAGCTCCCCCTATCGTTCCCTCCAAGCTATAGTCCAGTTTCCTCTTGTTCCGCCGCCAAAACGTTCTAATTCAGAAGTTTAGTAAGTCTGCAGGAGTTATTATTATTCAGGAACAAAAACCTGCGTTCAGTCCCTTCCCCTCTTCAACAGAAAATTCTATTGTCTCCTTTAGCTGAGCACCCTGTAGACACAATATTGTTTCCGTTTTGCAGCTTTCCCAGAAGATAACCAGTCCTGTAAAATTCCGATGGTATTTTTCCACTTACGACCTTCTTTGTAATGTCCCGAAACTCCTCTAGGGGTGTTGTTGTAACTTTGTTTTCTCTAATCCAAAAGTCCGATTATTATCCATGTTTTCGCCATTTTGTATCCAAGTTTTAACAGATTGTAACAAATTGTAGCAAAATTAACCAGCAAAGTCCTCGTATTAAAGTCCTCTTTGAGTTTCCGACTTTGACAGCTACTTTGACAGCTGTCAAAATCTCCTTCACTTTTCACCAGGCTCTCTCCTCAATCACCCCGGTTCCCAGGGGGGGGGTTTACGTTTTCCTTCTCCCTCCATTCTTCCTCCAGCACAGTTCTTGTAGTTTCCCATCGTGGAATTCTTAATTTTTATCAGCAATCCAATTCTTTTTGGACCTTGGTTTTCCAGTCCTTGTTTTGGAAGGTTTACAGTAGGGGGGAGGACTGACTTCCTTTTTGGATCCCCCCCCGCTCGTGCCAAATCCGAAAAAATTTCTTTTTTTTTTCTCCTTTTAAACCCGGTTTCCAAATTACTCACGGGTTGTTGTTAAAATCCGAATTCTCAATGGAAGAAGTCAGCGCTCTCCGCCGGATGGCATGCGGCTTCGCTCGGCAGGGATAGCGGTGGACTCAAAGCACCACGCTTCTCCCCGGCACCCGATCCGTAGCCTTTAAAAAGGCTCCTTCACGAGTCGGGAGGGCGCTAGCGGTGCCAGCCGAGTCTCCATGTCCACGGCCTCCGTGGCTGTGGTTTTTAAGGGTCCCCGCATCGCCGGTGCGGTAGGACCCAGCCCCTGCCGAACAGGCTCCCTCCGGAGCTCGGAGGGAGTCCGCCATTCGGCGATGGCGCCAACCCGGAAGTCTCCCACTTTGACGTGCTTTCGAACCACTATGGACCGAGCAACGGGAGCTCACCCCGTCGCAGGGATTCGAGCCGCCGACCTTCTGATCGGCAAGTCCTAGGCTCTGTGGTTTAACCCATTTTAGCTTCCTTTAAATTCTTATAGACTTTTATATTCACCTTTTCATACCTTTTAGCTTTCCAAAACACTTTTCAAATTTTAAATGACTGTATCCCACCCTTTTATGCTGGTCTAGGACAGTAAGAAAAAAATTGTATTGTAAGAAAACACCAAACATTAAAAACTTCCTGATACAGGGCTGAGACTTCCCAGGGAATGCTGGGAACTTTAGCTCTGTGAGGGGAAATATATCTCCTAACTCTGCTTAACGAACTACGCTTCCCAGGATCCCCGGCGGGGGACAATGACGGCAGATTTGTTTAAAATGGTTCGATACTGCTTTAAATGTATAGTTCTGATGGGGCGTTTTCAGGTCTACAGGCTGACCTCGTGCATACAACAGAATCCACCCTAATTTGTATACTTCGTCTTTTTCTATTTCCTTATCCTGCGTCCCCTGCTCTGAGTAACACCTTGCCACTATTCTGTGATGTTTTTGTAAGGCCTAATAAAGTTATTGTTCAACTAAGTTGGCAGGGTTTCAGGTTGGGGTGGCGAAGCTTTGCTTTTCCGGGAGGAATATATTTGGCACAATTTATTTGGCTTCTGAAGTCACTGCTATGCCATGAGGACTGGGAACCGTCCTGCCACCAAACATCTGCCTCAGGGTATCTTTCTATGACATCTGGAAACCAACAACTCAGCTGGTGAGCGAAGGGAGAAGTCACCAGGTTGTGAAGATTGTGGAGCATCTTTGGTGGCAGCCCTGTGTCAGGAAGAGCATTTAAGGCAGCCCACTACAGAGTCGACACACACCAACCTCTGGAACAGGCAGCCCCACCTGCAGTGGGTCACCCCCTTTGAGAGCGGTCAGTTGTTCCGTCTTCTCCAGGCTCAGCTTCAGCAAACAGCAAAATCAAGCCAATGTGTACCTGCTGAGGCTGACACTCAGGGAACCAGGCGGTGGGCCTTCTTGGTGGTGACGCCCGCCCTGTGGAACATCCTCCCATCAGGTGTCAAGGAAATAAACAACTATCTGACTTGTACCAGACATCCGAAGGCAGCCCTGTTTAGGGAAGCTTATAATGTTTAATAGGTTATTGTATTTTAAGATTCTGTTGGAAGCCGCCCAGAGTGGCTGGGGAAACCCAGCCAGATGGGTGGGGTATAAATAATAAATGATGATGATGATGATGATGATGCTTCTGTTGGGAACCGCCCAGAGTGGCTGGGGAAATCCCGCCAGATGGGAGGGGTATAAATTATTATTACTCGGGAGGAAGCTCCTTTCAGCCAGGCTCCTCTTTGCTTTTCTAGCTCTGTCTGCTTCCTCACCCACCCTCTTCAAATGGGCAGAAGCAGCAAGGAGAGGGAGCCTATGTGGTGGACGTGTAAAAAACTAAAGGGCTTCTGGGAAATGATACACAATGAACTTTTAAAAATCATTAAAATTACCTTTGTTAAAAAAAACCAGAGGCTTTTTTACTAGGAGTAATAGGAGAAATGCCAAGGAAGCAAGAGACTGTTTATTTATGCGACTACAGGGGCCAGATGCTACTAGCCCAGATGTGGAAAGAAGGAAAGGTCCCAAAGAAAGAAGAATGGGAAACTCAAGATGATGGAGTCTGCCGAAACGGCTAAACTAACCGTGAAGATCAGTTCACCTGGCGTGCTCTGGTCCAGGGGGTCACGAAGGGTCGGACACGACTAAACGACTAAACAACAACAACCACCGTCCAGATCAGGCACCAAAATGAGAAGAAATTCGGTCTAGAATGGGAAAGTTTTATGGATTATTTTAGAGAACACTGTCAAAACGTCAAAACATTAGCAAGTTTGGTGTAACATTTATGAACTAAGAATAGAATTAGGAGGGGGGAAATAAGTTGAAATTAATTGTAGAAATGTAATTATATGCAAGGAGAATAAAGGGGGGGAATGGAAACCAGGGGGGCTAGGGGGAAAGCCATTTATTGCAAATTTGGATTGGATATGTAGGCACCAAAAGGAAAAATGTTATTTTGAAAATTGAAAATAAAATATATATATATATTTAAAAATAGTTTAGAAAACGTTTTGGGCGCCCGTGCAGCTGATCCAGCGGGGCTTTCCGGAGGCGAGACCAGCGCCTCTCCTGCTCTTTGCCCGGAGAATCCCAGAGGCTCCTGCCGCTCGGCTCCGAAACGGTTAAGAGCAGCGGCGACAGAGAGCTGAGATTCCTAGAGCGGAGGAAAAAAGGCTGTCCGCTTCCTGTCCCGCTTGGGGAGGAAGATGCCGAACATGGCGGCGGCTGTCTTTCCACGCGGAGGCGCTGGATGTGCGTCCTATTGTTATATATTATAATTGGGGGGGGGAGTGGGGGGCTGCTGGAGGGAGCTGTGGGGAGGGATTAAAAAAAAACCCTGTTAGGCAAACCGTTTCAATGTAATTTTTTTTTCTGCGTCTCCTTTTTCTAGTCGTCAGTTTATCCAGATTTTCACATTTTTAAAGATCTCTTGAAAATTGGTTAGCATTTTGGTGCAGATCTCGCCTAATGCTCACGCTTTTGTAAAGGGTATTTCCCCAAATATTTACATTTACCATAATTAATGCATTCTGTGTATAATTCCGCTAAAATAATGCATTTATAGGGCTTTCCCCCTTTGTATGGGGGTAGGAAATATTTTCCCAATGGAAGGGCAGATCTTTCTCCTGCTCTCCTCCCTGCAGGCCAACTTGGGCAGGTGGGGGACCTTCCTTGGGCTCCCCATAGATAGGGCTTGGGGTCAAGGCAAACCCTTAAGCATTGGGAAACCTTCTGCTGGGGCTCCCCCTGTAACTTGTAATCATTTTTATCCGGCCTGATTTTATTATAATTTATTAAATCGTATACCTGAGGCCTTATACAGACAGGCTAATGCTACTACTAGTACTAGTACTATTACTACTACTACTACCCCTGAGCACCCTCTCCCACCAGTGTCTTGCCTAGGTAATGGACTGGATGAAAGCCAACAAATTGAAGCTCAATCCAGATAAGAGTGAGGCTCAGTTAGTGGGTGGTTCCCTAGAGCAGATGGCTGGAAGGTCTTGATGGGGTTACACTTCCTCTGAAGGAGCAGGTTCATAGCTTGGGGGTAATCCTGGATCCGTTGCTTGAGGCTCAGATGGCCTGGAGTGCCTTTCATCACCTTTGGCTGGTAGCCCAGCTACACCCCTATCTGGACAAGGATAGCCTATCTACCATTGTCTATGCTCTGGGAACTTCAAGGTTAGATATAGATATGCGTTATACGTAGGGCTGCCTCTGAAGATAGTTTGGAAACTTCAGCTAGTGCAGAATTCAGCGGCCAGGCTGCTCACTGGAGTAAGACGGTTTGAGCATATTTCCCCCTTCCTGGTCCGACTGCACTGGCTACCAGTTAGTTTCCGGGCTCAATTCAAGGTGCTGGTTTTGACCTATAAAGCCTTACATGGCTCAGGATCACAATACTTCAAGGGCTGCTTCTTTCCATATGAACCTAGCCAGATCCTGAGGTCCTCCTTCGTGGGCCTTCTCCTCAAGTGGTCTGGAGGGTGGCAACACGAGAACAGGGTCTTCTCTGCAGTGGCTCCCTGTCTGTGGAATGCTCTCCCCAGGGAAGTTCACCTGGCGCCTTCCTTATACTCCCCATGATTCAGAGCATTCCTCTCAAAGCTTCTCCTTTTTTATGTCCATGGAGCTTTCATGGCATAATACTGGAGTGGGTTGCCAGTTTCTTCTCCAGGTGGATCACATTTAGTCTAAACTCTCGGCTGACCTGTCTGTCTTAGGTGGCCCTGCATGGCATAGGTCATAGCCGAGTTATTCAAGCCCCTTCGCTACGACAAGGCAGTGATGCATGAAGGGGTATACACCTTTAGGTGCCATGCAAACATGTTCCTTTTTAACCAGGTTTTTGCTTGATATGCTTGACATCCTATAGTCTTTTTCAAACGTGGCTCTTTTTTGGGGGGTGTTATTGGGTTGGGTTTTATTCTGATTATATATGATGTGATCTTTTCTGTGAACCATGCTGAGTCCTTCGGGTGTAGGGCAGTATATAAACTCAATAAATAATAATACCATATTAATGCAATACTAATACTTTCATTATTTGTACCCCACGGATCTGACTGGGTTGCCCCAGCCACTCTAGCTGGTTTCTAACAAATATAAAAGCATAACAAAACATTTAAAACTTCCCTCTACATAGCTGCCTCCAGTTGTCTTCTAAAAGGTGTATAGTTGTTTGTTTCCTAGACATCTGACGGAATAGCTTTCCCCAGGGTGGGCACCACTACCAAGAAGCCCCTCTACCTCGTTCCCTGTAAGTTCCCTTCTCACAGTGAAGGAACTGCCACAAGGCCCTGGGACATGGATCTTGGTGTCCTGACTGAATGATTAGGGTGAAGACATTCCTTTAACATTTCATCAGTTTGCCTTTTTATTCCATCAGGAGTTGTTGAAGGGATGCTGGCAGAAGGGGAACAATCAGAAGTGTCACCAAAAGGATCCAAAGAACAAAGGAATATGAGGGTTCAAGATGGAGGCAGCAGGCGAGAGGGGAGACGAAAGCAGAAGCCGGCGGGTGACTTTGGTACGTTTCAGGATGTTGAAAATCAAATTCACAGAGAGGAGAAAAAGCATGAATGCAGCGTGTGTGGAAAGAGTTTTGGTCGTCGCTCAACTCTTACTATACATCAAAGAGTACACACAGGGGAGAAACCGTATACATGTTTAGAGTGTGGAAAGAGCTTCAGTCACAGTACTGCCCTTATCTTGCATCGAAGAACTCATACAGGAGAGAAACCATATATATGTTCCGAGTGTGGAAAGAGCTTCAGTGAACGTGGCCATCTTACTAGGCATCAAAGAACTCATACAGGGGACAAACCATATATATGTTCCGAGTGTGGAAAGAGCTTCAGTGAACGTGGCCATCTTACTAGGCATCAAAGAACTCATACAGGGGAGAAACCGTATAAATGCTTGGAGTGTGGAAAGAGCTACAGTCACTGTGGTGCCCTTACCTTGCATCAAAGAACTCATACAGGAGAGAAACCGTATACATGTTCAGAGTGTGGAAAGAGCTTCAGTCGATGTGGCCATCTTACCTTGCATCAAAGATCTCATACAGGGGAGAAACCGTATACATGTTTAGAGTGTGGAAGGAGCTTCCGTCGATGTGACCAGCTTACTTCGCATCAAAGAACTCATGCAGGAGAGAAACCGTATACATGTTCAGAGTGTGGAAAGAGCTTCAGTCAGATTAGCAACCTTAAGTTGCATCAAAGAACTCATACAGGGGAGAAACCGTATACATGTTTAGAGTGTGGAAGGAGCTTCCGTCGATGTGACCAGCTTACCTCGCATCAAAGAACTCATACAGGAGAGAAACCGTATACATGTTCAGAGTGTGGAAAGAGCTTCAGTCAGA
Source organism: Podarcis melisellensis (assembly GCF_964234715.1). Taxonomy (NCBI): domain Eukaryota; kingdom Metazoa; phylum Chordata; class Lepidosauria; order Squamata; family Lacertidae; genus Podarcis; species Podarcis melisellensis. The sequence goes on along the minus strand of NC_138529.1, from coordinate 118,363,827 downwards.
TTAGCAACCTTAAGTTGCATCAAAGAACTCATACAGGGGAGAAACCGTATAAATGCTTGGAGTGTGGAAAGAGCTACAGTCACTGTGGTGCCCTTACCTTGCATCAAAGATCTCATACAGGGGAAAAACTTTATACGTGTTCAGAGTGTGGAAAGAGTTTCAGTCACATTGGTGCCCTTACCTCACATCAAAGATCTCATACAGGGGAAAAACCGTATACATGTTCAGAGTGTGGAAAGAGTTTCAGTCACATTGGTGCCCTTACTTCACATCAAAGATCTCATACAGGGGAAAAACCGTATACATGTTCGGAGTGTGGAAGGAGCTTCAGTAAGAGTAGCTCACTTAAGTCGCATCAAAGAACTCATACAGGGGAGAAACCGCATACGTGTTTGGAGTGTGGAATGCGCTTCGCTCGCAGCAATGCGCTTACTAGACATCAACAAACTCATCGAGGCAGCAAACCTTGTAAATGCTGGGAATGTGGCAAGAGCTTCAGTCGCATTGACTACCTTTCCTCACATGAAAGAATTCATATAGGGGAGAAACAATATACATGTTTGGAGTGTGGAAAGAGCTTCAGTCGCATTGACTACCTTTCCTCGCATCAAAGATTGCACACAGGAGAGAAACCTTATAAATGTTTGGAGTGTAGGAAGAGCTTCAGTCGTGGTAGCCAACTCAGGTTGCATCAAAGAATTCATACAGGAGAGAAACCGTATACATGTTCAGAGTGTGGAAGGAGCTTCAGGTGCAGTAGCTCCCTTATGTTGCATCAACGAACTCATACAGGAGAGAAACCGTATACATGTTTGGAGTGTGAAAGGAGCTTCAGTCGCAGTAGCTCCCTTAAGTCGCATCAAAGAACTCATACAGGAGAGAAACCGTATACATGTTCAGAGTGTGGAAAGAGCTTCAGTCACCATAGCGCCTTTAAGCCGCATCAAAGAACTCATACAGGAGAGAAACCGTATACATGTTCGGAGTGTGGAAAAAGCTTCAGTCACCATAGCGCCTTTAAGTTGCATCAAAGAACTCATACAGGAGAGAAACCGTATACATGTTCGGAGTGTGGAAAAAGCTTCAGTCGTAGTAGCTCCCTTAAGTCGCATCAAAGAATTCATACAGGAGAGAAACCGTATACATGTTCAGAGTGTGGAAAGAGCTTCAGTCACCATAGTGCCTTTAAGTTGCATCAAAGAATTCATACAGGAGAGAAACCGTATACATGTTTGGAGTGTGGAAAAAGCTTCAGTCGTAGTGGTAACCTTACTAGCCACCAAAGAACTCATAGAAACTCATAGAACTCTTAGAAATGTTTGGCGTATGGAAAGAACTTCAGTGACAGGGACTCCCTTCCTAAACAGTAAAGAACTTGTACAAGGGAAACATCTTAGAAAGGGTTGGCGTGTGGGAAGATCTTTAATCATATGAAATAACTCCTACAGAGAGTAAACCAATGATCGTGTTCTGGTCCCCCCAGGACAGCCATTATTGGAGTGGAAGAACTTTCTGACAGTAAGAGCTGTTTTGACAATGGAACAGTCTCCCTCGGGAGGTGGCGGGCTCTCCTTCCTTGGAGGTTTTTAAGCAGAGGTGGGATGGGCTTCTGCTATGGATGCCTTAGCCGTTATTACTTCATTGCTGGGGTTGGACTAGATGACCCATGGGGTCCCTTATAACTACAGTTCTATGATTCTATATACATCATCTGCTAGACAGCTGTTGTCACAAGCTTGGCAAATCCGGAGATATACTTGATCATCAGATAATGCCAATATTATTCACTTGGACTGTGCTGTTTGAATCCATGTACAAGTCTAGGTGCCCATTCTATAGTTTTGCTTTTCATATTCTAATTTTCATTTGCTGTTATATGTAGCGCTTCCAAAGCAAGGAAGGATTGGACTCTGATTAATAAAATACACACGAGGCTTGACCAGCAAGACTTTGGGAGGGGTGCGTATAATAATTCTCTCCTCCTCCCCCCCTTGGCCCAGGTCGTTTTATTCACAAAAGAACTTTTTACACAGTGTTTGCAAGAACCGATCAGATTTCCTCTGAGCATTTCTAAAAATGCCACGTGGGATAAAGGAAGGAAGGGTAGTATTCACCATCTCTTTGTGAACTCTCTTCCTGAACTCTCTTCCTGGCCCTAAGATCTATCTAAAGATTAACAAACTACATCAAAGTAACCTATTAACTTTATGGCCTAGGATGCCTGGTGCAGCAACCGGCAACTGGTCTGTGTCCTAGAATGCTTATACGTGCTTGTCAGACATAGAGAAATGGCAGTAGAGAAAAATGGCGTGGATGTAGAGGCTTGTGGGATTTGATCAGAAATTATTGTCAATGAATCAAACCCAGTCAGCGCAGTGTTTTCATCGCGGACACAATGGCTTGATGCATATTTTATAATTCCTCATAGTAATCCCTTCTGATCCCTACAGTTATAGCTGCTATCTCTGTTTCATGTGCATCATAAAATGAAACAGAAAAAGCTTTACGAAAATAAAATCTTTATGAACTTTTTTAAAAAACCCTCATGAGTCCCACCTACACTGGAAAAAAAATGTGGGATCTGCTCACATCCCTCATGGTTAGCTTACAGCAATGCACCATACACACAGATATCGTAGAAGGTTGGGTCACAGGCTGTAGCTGGTGCAGAACGCAATAGCCAGGTGGCTTGTGTGAGCAAGGTAAAAAAGGTAAAGGATCCCTGGACAGTTAAGTCCAGTCAAGGGCGACTGTGGGGTTGCAGCGCTCATCTTGCTTTCAGGCAGAGGGTGCTGGCGTTTGTCCACAGACAGCTTTCTGGGTCATATGGCCAGCAGGACTAAACCGCTTCTGGCGCAATGGAACACCGTGACGGAAACCAGAACTCACGAAAACACTGTTTGCCTTCCTGCCACAGTGGTACCTATTTACCTAATTGCACCGGCGTGCTTTCGAACTACTAGGTTGGCAGGAGCTGGGGCAGAGCAGCAGGAGCTCACTCCGTCGCACAGATTCAAACCGCCAACCTTGCCATCAGCAAGCCCAAGAGGCTCAGTGGTTTAGACCACAGTGCCATCCACGTCAGGCTTGTGGGAGGAAACTACTGCCAGCATAGAACACCTTGCTAGTGGGATTTGCACTTGCTACCAATCTGCTACTGGGCTGAGTTCAAGGAGTTTGTACTCACATGCAAGTCCCTGTTCTGCTCAGTCCCAGATATACAACAGAGATTCTCCTGCAAGTTCCAAAGATCTCCAAAGCACACACCCAGAATGGGGCTTTTAGTGTCACTGTCTGTGTTCTGTGGAATGGCATCCCTTTCGGGGGAGGGGTAGGGAATTGGGACATTTTCCACCTTTTCCAGCTGGATAAATAGATTTTAATAATGGGTGTCCACTTGTTACGGTTTTAGTCTTATTTTTATTTGTTGCCTTGGTGTATATAACTGCTTTTTTAAACATTTTTTATATAAATTGCCTTGAGACGGTGGTTTAGAAGGCAATCAATTATTTTTTAAAAATATTTTTAAAATACTTTTACGTTTATACATTTCACTAATTTTACAATCATTTTGACATTTCAAGGTTTGACTTCCTTCCCCCTCTTTCTGCGCTTCCTTAAATTTATCTTTAATATCTTCTGCATATCCAAATTAACTTAATTTGCTCATTTATTCATCTTCTTTAAATATATGCTGGTATGAAACTGCAGGTTATTACAATAATCCTACCAATGTTTTTATCTGTTTACAATTTATCTGTAAATATTCAATAAACCATTTCCATTCTTTTATTTTAAAAAAATGTTATCTTGATTTCTTATTCTTCTGGTAAGTTTCGCCATGGGCAATCATATTTAAGGCAATCCTGTGGATTTTTGTTAAATGGGAAAACGGTAGATAAACAGAAGCAGAGCTATAGAAATAGATATACGGAAGATATACACAAATAGATAAATCTCGCTGGACCAAAAGAATAAGACTTGTGATGCTGACACACAGTCGTTAAACCCGTTGAGTATTGCCAGTTAATTTACTTGCATTTCTGAAGATATATTATCATCAAGCAGAGTAAAAGGGAACCTTACCGAGAGAGGACATGATCCTGCAAATCTCCTTCATAATTTGGCTGTTCAGGGCTCTCTGGTCAGGACCCAGCAAAGCCCATTCCTCTTCAGTGAAACTGAGTCCTGAGAGAGAGAGAAGGCAGGTGGGGAAAATGCTTCCTTGCAAATATCAAAATAGACCGGCCTACAAGCAAAATCCCAGAGCCTTGTTAAGGGGAAGTGAATGGGCATTACCCTCAGGATTAATATACATTGGTACCTTGGTTCTCAAACTTAATCCATTCCGGATGTCTGTTCCCAAACCAAAGCATTCCAAAACCAAGGCGCGCTTTCCCATAGAAAGTAATGCAAAATGGATTAATCCGTCCCAGATTTCTGAAAACAACCTCTAAAACAGCAATTGAACATGAATTTTACCATCTAACGAGACCATTAATCCATAAAATGAAAGCAATAAACAATGCACTGCAATCACACGATCAATCAGTCGGTAGCTGAACTGGGTTCCACACAGTCACAAAAACAAAACAAAAAGAGCCACAAAAACAAAAATGAAAATTAAATAGCAAACACAGACAGACCTCAGCGTAACACTCACAATTGAATCAAGGCACTCAAAACGGAGGCACATTCGGCTTCCCCAAAAAGTTTGCAAACTGGAACACTTACTTCCGGGTTTGCAGTGTTTGGGTTCCAAGTTGTTGGAGTACCAAGGCGTTTGAGAACCAAGGTACCACTGTAGAGGCTGGAGAAGCTTTTTTTTCCCACCTGGGAGCCTCTTTCCATTCAAGACAATATTTGGGGCGGATCCAGAGGAAAAATTTTCTACCTCCATCCAAGGAAACAACAGGCAAGATCAAGGGCCAGAGAGAGGCTTGGAGGGCCGCAGTTAGTGCCCCTGACTATGATGCCTGAGGTTCCCCGCTCCTGATTCAAATCTTCATGAGTGGCGTTGACAGCCTTCCTAGTGGGTAGCAAGATAGCGGTACTGGCAGGGTCCCCGGGCCTGATTCCCTCTACCTGATTTGGTGACCCAAGGAGAGATGGCTGAGTACAAATCGTCAGCACGGTTTCATCACCTGCGAGAGACAAAGAGGTCAGGAATGTTGGAAGGTCAACAGCAGGGATCATGCAGTTTATCAGCTAAGGGTTAAATCTGGTAGTGTTTAAAGAGAGCTGGCCAAGAGGGGTGGGCGGAGCTGCTGCTTAGCAACCAAGCAGAGCGGCATGACCTTCACTGAGGAAACGTGCTCGGATTGGCTGGGTGGTTCTGAGGGAGCTTTCCTCTGCTATGTTTGGATGAACGTCTCCCTGCTTTTGCTTGTTTTTTTCCAGGAAAGTGATATCGGCTCTTTTCACAGTAGCATATGCTTGTCACGTAGACAAGAAGTTTGGGGTCAGTTTAGCACAAGGGTCAGCAATCTTTTTCAGCCATGTGGTGGGCCAGACTATATTTTTTTTGGGGGGGGGGTAATGAATGAATTCTTATGCCCCACAAATAGCCCAGAGATGCATTTTAAATAAAAGCACACATTCTGCTCATGTAAAAACACCAGGCAGGTCCCACAAATAACCCAGAGAGGCATTTAAAATAAAAGCATTCTTCTTTTTTTAAATTAATATTCTTGATTGATTAAAAAAATTACATGTCTGTACAAGCATTATGTACTATTTCTTAACAGGTAAAAAAAGAAAGAAAATTGTATAAAATAGAACATTTATAAAGAAAGAAAAAAATAAAGAAGTAGCAAAGATAAGAAACAAATAAATAATAATAATAATAATAATAATAATAATAATAATAATAATAATAATAATAAAAGACAAAGTCCTGGAGCATCCGTGGGCCGGATTGAGAAGGCGATTGGGCTGCACCTGGCCCCTGGGCCTTAGGTTGTCTACCCGTGGTTTAGCAGATGGATGGCCTTATTTCAATGTCCCCTTGGATCCAGCAACCTGAGGGACTGGCACTCAGACAAGTGCCACATCGTGCTCATCCTGAACTTGCAAGGAGCCATTCTTCTGGTCGAAGGTGCCCATCTATGCTTACTCCGTAAGGCGGCTTCTCCATCATCTTCCTGATTGATAGGCCTCCACAAGGAATGTTTCCTTGACCTCAGAGAAATCTCCTGCCTCTGCAGTTCGTTCCTTTACCTGAAACAGCAATGAGGACTAGGATCAAAAATAAAATTCTAAGAGGGAAAACACTTTTTGGGGAGAGTTGAGACGCTCTAGAAGACTTTGGGCAATTAGTGAAACTTTTTAGGGTATCTCCCCCTCACTTTACCAGCTCCTGGGAAATATCTCAGGTGAGGATGTATTTTAATTGATTGTCTGATTTTATGTTAATGTGTTATACATTTGATGTTAGCCGCTCTGAGCCCGGCTTCAGCTGGGGAGGGCAGGATATAAATAAAACATTTATTATTATTATTATTATTATTATTATTATTATTATTATTATTATCTCAGTGAAACTGTCTCTCACCTGCTGCTCCTGCTGCTTCTGGTCCTCTGCCCGACTCAGGAGGAAACCTTCGGCCCGGGCCACCACCTGGGAACTGGTCTCCGCTCCGCATTCCCTCACCCAGTTCTCCATCTCCGGGGGGAGGATAGCCAGGAGCTGCTCCACGATCACCAAATCCAGGATCTGAGCCTTGGTGCGTCTCCCCGGCTTCAGCCACTGACGGCAGAGATGGTGGAGTCGGTTGCAAACCTCTCAGGGTCCCTCGGCCTCCCGGGAGCAGAAATGCCAGCCTTGGGGAGAGTTGAGACAATCCAGAAGACTTTGGGCAATTAGTGAAACGTTTTAGGATATCTCCCCCTCGCTTTACCAGCTCCTGGGAAATATCTCAGTGAAACTGTCTGTTTCACCTGCTGCTTTGCCTAGCTCAGTTGGAAACCTTCGGCCAGGGCCACCGCCTGGAACTGGTCTGCACTCCGCATTCCCTCACCCAGTTCTCCATCTTCTGGGGGGAGAACAGCCAGGAATTGCTCCAGGATCACTAAATCCAAGATCTAAGCCTCGGTGCGTCCCTCCAGCTTCAGCCACTGAGGGCAAAGATGGTGGACTCTTGGGGTCCCTCGGCCTCCCGGGAGCAGAAATGCCAGCATTGTACGCCTAAGCTGAGGGTCTCTTCTGCACCTGCGTTGATCTGCGTGTTTCTTTCCCAGAATCCCGCACTGCGTTCAGCCTGGATGGTCCAACAAGCACTAGCCTCTCTTCCTTCTTCAGAGCCAAAGGAGTCATGTTTCTCCACGGAGGCTGAACCAGCTCCTCCCGTTTCTGCCAGTTTCTGTCTCAAGGTGGAGATTCTCCTCATCTGAGGGGCCGCCAGGTCCTGCAAAGCCAAGAGCAAATTATTGGTGAGTAAATGGTTGCACTGTTGGGCAGGAGATTTTCCCTGAGCAACTGTGGATGAGCCCATCTCGCCACCAGGCTAGAGAGTGCGGAGATTTGAAGATGGACTACAAACCTGAGGGAGCCTCCTTTATTTAATTAATTTTTATTAATTGAATTTACAGGTGAAACTCGAAAAATTAGAATATCATGGGACAGATCATTTATTTCAGTAATTCAACTTAAAAGGTGAAACTAATATATTAGACTCATGACATGCAAAGTGAGATACGTCAAGCCTTTATTTGTTATAATTGTGATGATTACGGCTGATGCAAACCCGAAATTAACAATCTCACCTGTATATACTGCCCTGCACAGAGAGTTACAGCTCCGAGAGTGAAGAAGAAGAAGAGGGAGGGGGTGGAGGAGAAGAAAGAAGAAGAAGAAGAAGACGGAGAAGGAGGAGGGGGGGAGGAGGAGAAGGAAGAAGAAGAAGAAGTAGAAGAAGGATGTTATTATTTATACCCTGCCCATCTGGCTGGGTTTCTAGCATATATAAAACATAATAAAACATTGGCTTTTACCCTGACCCTCGATGTCATGCCCTCCCTTCTCAGAGAGACGATGCCCCTGTGACTCAGGACAGTGCTTGTATAATAGAGACATTAATCTTAGCCTGGTTTCCCCACTACTTCATAAGTACCCAGAACGCACAGGGCAATTCTATGCCTCCCTGCTGCTCTCAGGTACCCATCCTGCTATGACTTGCAATGTTGCTAGATTCTGCACAGCAGCGCTCAAAATTTGCCAGGGGATGACCTGTGCCACAAATGAACATATCAGAGTGCTCTGTAAATTGATAGTTAGAAGTCTTTCATATATCAACCTTTTATGCTCTTCCACACACACCCAATGCTCCTATCCCTTCTTTTAGATTAATTTAAAGGTAAAGGGACCCCTGACCATTAGGTCCAGTTGTGGCCGACTCTGGGGTTGCGGCGCTCATCTCGCTTTATTGGCCGAGGGAGCTGGCATACAGCTTCCAGGTCATGTGGCCAGCATGACTAAGCCGCTTCTGGCGAACCAGAGCAGCGCACGGAAACGCCGTTTACCTTCCCGCAGGAGCGGTACCTATTTATCTACTTGCACTTTGACGTGCTTGCTTTTTTTTTTTTAATAATATTTATTAAAATTTTCAGAAATACAGAAAGAAAAGATTAAAGTACATTCGAAGCCTTATTTTCATATACCCACTTTCCGGGACTCCCTCCTTCCCCCACCCCTACCATATTCCCCTGTCATATTGTTGGTTCCACAAGCTCTCACTTCAAATTAAACCTTAGTTTGTTTAAACCATTAGTCAAATTTAGATTTAAATTTATGCAATCCTCATCAATACACTTAATAAAAGAGAAAAGTTCTCTCCACAGGGCCCGCCCCCTTTCCGTTCCACAATTTCCCTTTTTTTGATGATAAAGACACCCCACACAATAGAAATATAAGAAAATAAGAAGTAAAGAAATATAGTAGATAAACAAAAAAGCCAATCCAGAAAATAGTTGACAAGCCTTTGGATTCTATTTCTCCCCCCCCCCCCCGTCCCCGGCCTAGTTTCCCCCTGACCACCAATCCTTGCCGTCTGCCTGGAATTCTTAAAATCCATAAGTCACATTTTTCCCCCAACTCCCCGCCGGCTCCCTCTTTTTATAAGTATTTTTAAAATTATTTTGAAACCATTCAACTTCAAATCTTTCAATAAAGCTCCCCCTATCGTTCCCTCCAAGCTATAGTCCAGTTTCCTCTTGTTCCGCCGCCAAAACGTTCTAATTCAGAAGTTTAGTAAGTCTGCAGGAGTTATTATTATTCAGGAACAAAAACCTGCGTTCAGTCCCTTCCCCTCTTCAACAGAAAATTCTATTGTCTCCTTTAGCTGAGCACCCTGTAGACACAATATTGTTTCCGTTTTGCAGCTTTCCCAGAAGATAACCAGTCCTGTAAAATTCCGATGGTATTTTTCCACTTACGACCTTCTTTGTAATGTCCCGAAACTCCTCTAGGGGTGTTGTTGTAACTTTGTTTTCTCTAATCCAAAAGTCCGATTATTATCCATGTTTTCGCCATTTTGTATCCAAGTTTTAACAGATTGTAACAAATTGTAGCAAAATTAACCAGCAAAGTCCTCGTATTAAAGTCCTCTTTGAGTTTCCGACTTTGACAGCTACTTTGACAGCTGTCAAAATCTCCTTCACTTTTCACCAGGCTCTCTCCTCAATCACCCCGGTTCCCAGGGGGGGGGTTTACGTTTTCCTTCTCCCTCCATTCTTCCTCCAGCACAGTTCTTGTAGTTTCCCATCGTGGAATTCTTAATTTTTATCAGCAATCCAATTCTTTTTGGACCTTGGTTTTCCAGTCCTTGTTTTGGAAGGTTTACAGTAGGGGGGAGGACTGACTTCCTTTTTGGATCCCCCCCCGCTCGTGCCAAATCCGAAAAAATTTCTTTTTTTTTCTCCTTTTAAACCCGGTTTCCAAATTACTCACGGGTTGTTGTTAAAATCCGAATTCTCAATGGAAGAAGTCAGCGCTCTCCGCCGGATGGCATGCGGCTTCGCTCGGCAGGGATAGCGGTGGACTCAAAGCACCACGCTTCTCCCCGGCACCCGATCCGTAGCCTTTAAAAAGGCTCCTTCACGAGTCGGGAGGGCGCTAGCGGTGCCAGCCGAGTCTCCATGTCCACGGCCTCCGTGGCTGTGGTTTTTAAGGGTCCCCGCATCGCCGGTGCGGTAGGACCCAGCCCCTGCCGAGCAGGCTCCCTCCGGAGCTCGGAGGGAGTCCGCCATTCGGCGATGGCGCCAACCCGGAAGTCTCCCACTTTGACGTGCTTTCGAACCACTATGGACCGAGCAACGGGAGCTCACCCCGTCGCAGGGATTCGAGCCGCCGACCTTCTGATCGGCAAGTCCTAGGCTCTGTGGTTTAACCCATTTTAGCTTCCTTTAAATTCTTATAGACTTTTATATTCACCTTTTCATACCTTTTAGCTTTCCAAAACACTTTTCAAATTTTAAATGACTGTATCCCACCCTTTTATGCTGGTCTAGGACAGTAAGAAAAAAATTGTATTGTAAGAAAACACCAAACATTAAAAACTTCCTGATACAGGGCTGAGACTTCCCAGGGAATGCTGGGAACTTTAGCTCTGTGAGGGGAAATATATCTCCTAACTCTGCTTAACGAACTACGCTTCCCAGGATCCCCGGCGGGGGACAATGACGGCAGATTTGTTTAAAATGGTTCGATACTGCTTTAAATGTATAGTTCTGATGGGGCGTTTTCAGGTCTACAGGCTGACCTCGTGCATACAACAGAATCCACCCTAATTTGTATACTTCGTCTTTTTCTATTTCCTTATCCTGCGTCCCCTGCTCTGAGTAACACCTTGCCACTATTCTGTGATGTTTTTGTAAGGCCTAATAAAGTTATTGTTCAACTAAGTTGGCAGGGTTTCAGGTTGGGGTGGCGAAGCTTTGCTTTTCCGGGAGGAATATATTTGGCACAATTTATTTGGCTTCTGAAGTCACTGCTATGCCATGAGGACTGGGAACCGTCCTGCCACCAAACATCTGCCTCAGGGTATCTTTCTATGACATCTGGAAACCAACAACTCAGCTGGTGAGCGAAGGGAGAAGTCACCAGGTTGTGAAGATTGTGGAGCATCTTTGGTGGCAGCCCTGTGTCAGGAAGAGCATTTAAGGCAGCCCACTACAGAGTCGACACACACCAACCTCTGGAACAGGCAGCCCCACCTGCAGTGGGTCACCCCCTTTGAGAGCGGTCAGTTGTTCCGTCTTCTCCAGGCTCAGCTTCAGCAAACAGCAAAATCAAGCCAATGTGTACCTGCTGAGGCTGACACTCAGGGAACCAGGCGGTGGGCCTTCTTGGTGGTGACGCCCGCCCTGTGGAACATCCTCCCATCAGGTGTCAAGGAAATAAACAACTATCTGACTTGTACCAGACATCCGAAGGCAGCCCTGTTTAGGGAAGCTTATAATGTTTAATAGGTTATTGTATTTTAAGATTCTGTTGGAAGCCGCCCAGAGTGGCTGGGGAAACCCAGCCAGATGGGTGGGGTATAAATAATAAATGATGATGATGATGATGATGATGCTTCTGTTGGGAACCGCCCAGAGTGGCTGGGGAAATCCCGCCAGATGGGAGGGGTATAAATTATTATTACTCGGGAGGAAGCTCCTTTCAGCCAGGCTCCTCTTTGCTTTTCTAGCTCTGTCTGCTTCCTCACCCACCCTCTTCAAATGGGCAGAAGCAGCAAGGAGAGGGAGCCTATGTGGTGGACGTGTAAAAAACTAAAGGGCTTCTGGGAAATGATACACAATGAACTTTTAAAAATCATTAAAATTACCTTTGTTAAAAAAAACCAGAGGCTTTTTTACTAGGAGTAATAGGAGAAATGCCAAGGAAGCAAGAGACTGTTTATTTATGCGACTACAGGGGCCAGATGCTACTAGCCCAGATGTGGAAAGAAGGAAAGGTCCCAAAGAAAGAAGAATGGGAAACTCAAGATGATGGAGTCTGCCGAAACGGCTAAACTAACCGTGAAGATCAGTTCACCTGGCGTGCTCTGGTCCAGGGGGTCACGAAGGGTCGGACACGACTAAACGACTAAACAACAACAACCACCGTCCAGATCAGGCACCAAAATGAGAAGAAATTCGGTCTAGAATGGGAAAGTTTTATGGATTATTTTAGAGAACACTGTCAAAACGTCAAAACATTAGCAAGTTTGGTGTAACATTTATGAACTAAGAATAGAATTAGGAGGGGGGAAATAAGTTGAAATTAATTGTAGAAATGTAATTATATGCAAGGAGAATAAAGGGGGGGAATGGAAACCAGGGGGGCTAGGGGGAAAGCCATTTATTGCAAATTTGGATTGGATATGTAGGCACCAAAAGGAAAAATGTTATTTTGAAAATTGAAAATAAAAAATATATATATTTTTAAAAATAGTTTAGAAAACGTTTTGGGCGCCCGTGCAGCTGATCCAGCGGGGCTTTCCGGAGGCGAGACCAGCGCCTCTCCTGCTCTTTGCCCGGAGAATCCCAGAGGCTCCTGCCGCTCGGCTCCGAAACGGTTAAGAGCAGCGGCGACAGAGAGCTGAGATTCCTAGAGCGGAGGAAAAAAGGCTGTCCGCTTCCTGTCCCGCTTGGGGAGGAAGATGCCGAACATGGCGGCGGCTGTCTTTCCACGCGGAGGCGCTGGATGTGCGTCCTATTGTTATATATTATAATTGGGGGGGGGAGTGGGGGGCTGCTGGAGGGAGCTGTGGGGAGGGATTAAAAAAAAACCCTGTTAGGCAAACCGTTTCAATGTAATTTTTTTTTCTGCGTCTCCTTTTTCTAGTCGTCAGTTTATCCAGATTTTCACATTTTTAAAGATCTCTTGAAAATTGGTTAGCATTTTGGTGCAGATCTCGCCTAATGCTCACGCTTTTGTAAAGGGTATTTCCCCAAATATTTACATTTACCATAATTAATGCATTCTGTGTATAATTCCGCTAAAATAATGCATTTATAGGGCTTTCCCCCTTTGTATGGGGGTAGGAAATATTTTCCCAATGGAAGGGCAGATCTTTCTCCTGCTCTCCTCCCTGCAGGCCAACTTGGGCAGGTGGGGGACCTTCCTTGGGCTCCCCATAGATAGGGCTTGGGGTCAAGGCAAACCCTTAAGCATTGGGAAACCTTCTGCTGGGGCTCCCCCTGTAACTTGTAATCATTTTTATCCGGCCTGATTTTATTATAATTTATTAAATCGTATACCTGAGGCCTTATACAGACAGGCTAATGCTACTACTAGTACTAGTACTATTACTACTACTACTACCCCTGAGCACCCTCTCCCACCAGTGTCTTGCCTAGGTAATGGACTGGATGAAAGCCAACAAATTGAAGCTCAATCCAGATAAGAGTGAGGCTCAGTTAGTGGGTGGTTCCCTAGAGCAGATGGCTGGAAGGTCTTGATGGGGTTACACTTCCTCTGAAGGAGCAGGTTCATAGCTTGGGGGTAATCCTGGATCCGTTGCTTGAGGCTCAGATGGCCTGGAGTGCCTTTCATCACCTTTGGCTGGTAGCCCAGCTACACCCCTATCTGGACAAGGATAGCCTATCTACCATTGTCTATGCTCTGGGAACTTCAAGGTTAGATATAGATATGCGTTATACGTAGGGCCGCCTCTGAAGATAGTTTGGAAACTTCAGCTAGTGCAGAATTCAGCGGCCAGGCTGCTCACTGGAGTAAGACGGTTTGAGCATATTTCCCCCTTCCTGGTCCGACTGCACTGGCTACCAGTTAGTTTCCGGGCTCAATTCAAGGTGCTGGTTTTGACCTATAAAGCCTTACATGGCTCAGGATCACAATACTTCAAGGGCTGCTTCTTTCCATATGAACCTAGCCAGATCCTGAGGTCCTCCTTCGTGGGCCTTCTCCTCAAGTGGTCTGGAGGGTGGCAACACGAGAACAGGGTCTTCTCTGCAGTGGCTCCCTGTCTGTGGAATGCTCTCCCCAGGGAAGTTCACCTGGCGCCTTCCTTATACTCCCCATGATTCAGAGCATTCCTCTCAAAGCTTCTCCTTTTTTATGTCCATGGAGCTTTCATGGCATAATACTGGAGTGGGTTGCCAGTTTCTTCTCCAGGTGGATCACATTTAGTCTAAACTCTCGGCTGACCTGTCTGTCTTAGGTGGCCCTGCATGGCATAGGTCATAGCCGAGTTATTCAAGCCCCTTCGCTACGACAAGGCAGTGATGCATGAAGGGGTATACACCTTTAGGTGCCATGCAAACATGTTCCTTTTTAACCAGGTTTTTGCTTGATATGCTTGACATCCTATAGTCTTTTTCAAACGTGGCTCTTTTTTGGGGGGTGTTATTGGGTTGGGTTTTATTCTGATTATATATGATGTGATCTTTTCTGTGAACCATGCTGAGTCCTTCGGGTGTAGGGCAGTATATAAACTCAATAAATAATAATACCATATTAATGCAATACTAATACTTTCATTATTTGTACCCCACGGATCTGACTGGGTTGCCCCAGCCACTCTAGCTGGTTTCTAACAAATATAAAAGCATAACAAAACATTTAAAACTTCCCTCTACATAGCTGCCTCCAGTTGTCTTCTAAAAGGTGTATAGTTGTTTGTTTCCTAGACATCTGACGGAATAGCTTTCCCCAGGGTGGGCACCACTACCAAGAAGCCCCTCTACCTCGTTCCCTGTAAGTTCCCTTCTCACAGTGAAGGAACTGCCACAAGGCCCTGGGACATGGATCTTGGTGTCCTGACTGAATGATTAGGGTGAAGACATTCCTTTAACATTTCATCAGTTTGCCTTTTTATTCCATCAGGAGTTGTTGAAGGGATGCTGGCAGAAGGGGAACAATCAGAAGTGTCACCAAAAGGATCCAAAGAACAAAGGAATATGAGGGTTCAAGATGGAGGCAGCAGGCGAGAGGGGAGACGAAAGCAGAAGCCGGCGGGTGACTTTGGTACGTTTCAGGATGTTGAAAATCAAATTCACAGAGAGGAGAAAAAGCATGAATGCAGCGTGTGTGGAAAGAGTTTTGGTCGTCGCTCAACTCTTACTATACATCAAAGAGTACACACAGGGGAGAAACCGTATACATGTTTAGAGTGTGGAAAGAGCTTCAGTCACAGTACTGCCCTTATCTTGCATCGAAGAACTCATACAGGAGAGAAACCATATATATGTTCCGAGTGTGGAAAGAGCTTCAGTGAACGTGGCCATCTTACTAGGCATCAAAGAACTCATACAGGGGACAAACCATATATATGTTCCGAGTGTGGAAAGAGCTTCAGTGAACGTGGCCATCTTACTAGGCATCAAAGAACTCATACAGGGGAGAAACCGTATAAATGCTTGGAGTGTGGAAAGAGCTACAGTCACTGTGGTGCCCTTACCTTGCATCAAAGAACTCATACAGGAGAGAAACCGTATACATGTTCAGAGTGTGGAAAGAGCTTCAGTCGATGTGGCCATCTTACCTTGCATCAAAGATCTCATACAGGGGAGAAACCGTATACATGTTTAGAGTGTGGAAGGAGCTTCCGTCGATGTGACCAGCTTACTTCGCATCAAAGAACTCATGCAGGAGAGAAACCGTATACATGTTCAGAGTGTGGAAAGAGCTTCAGTCAGATTAGCAACCTTAAGTTGCATCAAAGAACTCATACAGGGGAGAAACCGTATACATGTTTAGAGTGTGGAAGGAGCTTCCGTCGATGTGACCAGCTTACCTCGCATCAAAGAACTCATACAGGAGAGAAACCGTATACATGTTCAGAGTGTGGAAAGAGCTTCAGTCAGATTAGCAACCTTAAGTTGCATCAAAGAACTCATACAGGGGAGAAACCGTATAAATGCTTGGAGTGTGGAAAGAGCTACAGTCACTGTGGTGCCCTTACCTTGCATCAAAGATCTCATACAGGGGAAAAACTTTATACGTGTTCAGAGTGTGGAAAGAGTTTCAGTCACATTGGTGCCCTTACCTCACATCAAAGATCTCATACAGGGGAAAAACCGTATACATGTTCAGAGTGTGGAAAGAGTTTCAGTCACATTGGTGCCCTTACTTCACATCAAAGATCTCATACAGGGGAAAAACCGTATACATGTTCGGAGTGTGGAAGGAGCTTCAGTAAGAGTAGCTCACTTAAGTCGCATCAAAGAACTCATACAGGGGAGAAACCGCATACGTGTTTGGAGTGTGGAATGCGCTTCGCTCGCAGCAATGCGCTTACTAGACATCAACAAACTCATCGAGGCAGCAAACCTTGTAAATGCTGGGAATGTGGCAAGAGCTTCAGTCGCATTGACTACCTTTCCTCACATGAAAGAATTCATATAGGGGAGAAACAATATACATGTTTGGAGTGTGGAAAGAGCTTCAGTCGCATTGACTACCTTTCCTCGCATCAAAGATTGCACACAGGAGAGAAACCTTATAAATGTTTGGAGTGTAGGAAGAGCTTCAGTCGTGGTAGCCAACTCAGGTTGCATCAAAGAATTCATACAGGAGAGAAACCGTATACATGTTCAGAGTGTGGAAGGAGCTTCAGGTGCAGTAGCTCCCTTATGTTGCATCAACGAACTCATACAGGAGAGAAACCGTATACATGTTTGGAGTGTGGAAGGAGCTTCAGTCGCAGTAGCTCCCTTAAGTCGCATCAAAGAACTCATACAGGAGAGAAACCGTATACATGTTCAGAGTGTGGAAAGAGCTTCAGTCACCATAGCGCCTTTAAGCCGCATCAAAGAACTCATACAGGAGAGAAACCGTATACATGTTCGGAGTGTGGAAAAAGCTTCAGTCACCATAGCGCCTTTAAGTTGCATCAAAGAACTCATACAGGAGAGAAACCGTATACATGTTCGGAGTGTGGAAAAAGCTTCAGTCGTAGTAGCTCCCTTAAGTCGCATCAAAGAATTCATACAGGAGAGAAACCGTATACATGTTCAGAGTGTGGAAAGAGCTTCAGTCACCATAGTGCCTTTAAGTTGCATCAAAGAATTCATACAGGAGAGAAACCGTATACATGTTTGGAGTGTGGAAAAAGCTTCAGTCGTAGTGGTAACCTTACTAGCCACCAAAGAACTAATAGAAACTCATAGAACTCTTAGAAATGTTTGGCGTATGGAAAGAACTTCAGTGACAGGGACTCCCTTCCTAAACAGTAAAGAACTTGTACAAGGGAAACATCTTAGAAAGGGTTGGCGTGTGGGAAGATCTTTAATCATATGAAATAACTCCTACAGAGAGTAAACCAATGATCGTGTTCTGGTCCCCCCAGGACAGCCATTATTGGAGTGGAAGAACTTTCTGACAGTAAGAGCTGTTTTGACAATGGAACAGTCTCCCTCGGGAGGTGGCGGGCTCTCCTTCCTTGGAGGTTTTTAAGCAGAGGTGGGATGGGCTTCTGCTATGGATGCCTTAGCCGTTATTACTTCATTGCTGGGGTTGGACTAGATGACCCATGGGGTTCCTTATAACTACAGTTCTATGATTCTATATACATCATCTGCTAGACAGCTGTTGTCACAAGCTTGGCAAATCCGGAGATATACTTGATCATCAGATAATGCCAATATTATTCACTTGGACTGTGCTGTTTGAATCCATGTACAAGTCTAGGTGCCCATTCTATAGTTTTGCTTTTCATATTCTAATTTTCATTTGCTGTTATATGTAGCGCTTCCAAAGCAAGGAAGGATTGGACTCTGATTAATAAAATACACACGAGGCTTGACCAGCAAGACTTTGGGAGGGGTGCGTATAATAATTCTCTCCTCCCCCCCCCCCTTGGCCCAGGTCGTTTTATTCACAAAAGAACTTTTTACACAGTGTTTGCAAGAACCGATCAGATTTCCTCTGAGCATTTCTAAAAATGCCACGTGGGATAAAGGAAGGAAGGGTAGTATTCACCATCTCTTTGTGAACTCTCTTCCTGAACTCTCTTCCTGGCCCTAAGATCTATCTAAAGATTAACAAACTACATCAAAGTAACCTATTAACTTTATGGCCTAGGATGCCTGGTGCAGCAACCGGCAACTGGTCTGTGTCCTAGAATGCTTATACGTGCTTGTCAGACATAGAGAAATGGCAGTAGAGAAAAATGGCGTGGATGTAGAGGCTTGTGGGATTTGATCAGAAATTATTGTCAATGAATCAAACCCAGTCAGCGCAGTGTTTTCATCGCGGACACAATGGCTTGATGCATATTTTATAATTCCTCATAGTAATCCCTTCTGATCCCTACAGTTATAGCTGCTATCTCTGTTTCATGTGCATCATAAAATGAAACAGAAAAAGCTTTACGAAAATAAAATCTTTATGAACTTTTTTAAAAAACCCTCATGAGTCCCACCTACACTGGAAAAAAAATGTGGGATCTGCTCACATCCCTCATGGTTAGCTTACAGCAATGCACCATACACACAGATATCGTAGAAGGTTGGGTCACAGGCTGTAGCTGGTGCAGAACGCAATAGCCAGGTGGCTTGTGTGAGCAAGGTAAAAAAGGTAAAGGATCCCTGGACAGTTAAGTCCAGTCAAGGGCGACTGTGGGGTTGCAGCGCTCATCTTGCTTTCAGGCAGAGGGTGCTGGCGTTTGTCCACAGACAGCTTTCTGGGTCATATGGCCAGCAGGACTAAACCGCTTCTGGCGCAATGGAACACCGTGACGGAAACCAGAACTCACGAAAACACTGTTTGCCTTCCTGCCACAGTGGTACCTATTTACCTAATTGCACCGGCGTGCTTTCGAACTACTAGGTTGGCAGGAGCTGGGGCAGAGCAGCAGGAGCTCACTCCGTCGCACAGATTCAAACCGCCAACCTTGCCATCAGCAAGCCCAAGAGGCTCAGTGGTTTAGACCACAGTGCCATCCACGTCAGGCTTGTGGGAGGAAACTACTGCCAGCATAGAACACCTTGCTAGTGGGATTTGCACTTGCTACCAATCTGCTACTGGGCTGAGTTCAAGGAGTTTGTACTCACATGCAAGTCCCTGTTCTGCTCAGTCCCAGATATACAACAGAGATTCTCCTGCAAGTTCCAAAGATCTCCAAAGCACACACCCAGAATGGGGCTTTTAGTGTCACTGTCTGTGTTCTGTGGAATGGCATCCCTTTCGGGGGAGGGGTAGGGAATTGGGACATTTTCCACCTTTTCCAGCTGGATAAATAGATTTTAATAATGGGTGTCCACTTGTTACGGTTTTAGTCTTATTTTTATTTGTTGCCTTGGTGTATATAACTGCTTTTTAAAACATTTTTTATATAAATTGCCTTGAGACGGTGGTTTAGAAGGCAATCAATTATTTTTTAAAAATATTTTTAAAATACTTTTACGTTTATACATTTCACTAATTTTACAATCATTTTGACATTTCAAGGTTTGACTTCCTTCCCCCTCTTTCTGCGCTTCCTTAAATTTATCTTTAATATCTTCTGCATATCCAAATTAACTTAATTTGCTCATTTATTCATCTTCTTTAAATATATGCTGGTATGAAACTGCAGGTTATTACAATAATCCTACCAATGTTTTTATCTGTTTACAATTTATCTGTAAATATTCAATAAACCATTTCCATTCTTTTATTTTAAAAAAATGTTATCTTGATTTCTTATTCTTCTGGTAAGTTTCGCCATGGGCAATCATATTTAAGGCAATCCTGTGGATTTTTGTTAAATGGGAAAACGGTAGATAAACAGAAGCAGAGCTATAGAAATAGATATACGGAAGATATACACAAATAGATAAATCTCGCTGGACCAAAAGAATAAGACTTGTGATGCTGACACACAGTCGTTAAACCCGTTGAGTATTGCCAGTTAATTTACTTGCATTTCTGAAGATATATTATCATCAAGCAGAGTAAAAGGGAACCTTACCGAGAGAGGACATGATCCTGCAAATCTCCTTCATAATTTGGCTGTTCAGGGCTCTCTGGTCAGGACCCAGCAAAGCCCATTCCTCTTCAGTGAAACTGAGTCCTGAGAGAGAGAGAAGGCAGGTGGGGAAAATGCTTCCTTGCAAATATCAAAATAGACCGGCCTACAAGCAAAATCCCAGAGCCTTGTTAAGGGGAAGTGAATGGGCATTACCCTCAGGATTAATATACATTGGTACCTTGGTTCTCAAACTTAATCCATTCCGGATGTCTGTTCCCAAACCAAAGCATTCCAAAACCAAGGCGCGCTTTCCCATAGAAAGTAATGCAAAATGGATTAATCCGTCCCAGATTTCTGAAAACAACCTCTAAAACAGCAATTGAACATGAATTTTACCATCTAACGAGACCATTAATCCATAAAATGAAAGCAATAAACAATGCACTGCAATCACACGATCAATCAGTCGGTAGCTGAAGTGGGTTCCACACAGTCACAAAAACAAAACAAAAAGAGCCACAAAAACAAAAATGAAAATTAAATAGCAAACACAGACAGACCTCAGCGTAACACTCACAATTGAATCAAGGCACTCAAAACGGAGGCACATTCGGCTTCCCCAAAAAGTTTGCAAACTGGAACACTTACTTCCGGGTTTGCAGTGTTTGGGTTCCAAGTTGTTGGAGTACCAAGGCGTTTGAGAACCAAGGTACCACTGTAGAGGCTGGAGAAGCTTTTTTTCCCCACCTGGGAGCCTCTTTCCATTCAAGACAATATTTGGGGCGGATCCAGAGGAAAAATTTTCTACCTCCATCCAAGGAAACAACAGGCAAGATCAAGGGCCAGAGAGAGGCTTGGAGGGCCGCAGTTAGTGCCCCTGACTATGATGCCTGAGGTTCCCCGCTCCTGATTCAAATCTTCATGAGTGGCGTTGACAGCCTTCCTAGTGGGTAGCAAGATAGCGGTACTGGCAGGGTCCCCGGGCCTGATTCCCTCTACCTGATTTGGTGACCCAAGGAGAGATGGCTGAGTACAAATCGTCAGCACGGTTTCATCACCTGCGAGAGACAAAGAGGTCAGGAATGTTGGAAGGTCAACAGCAGGGATCATGCAGTTTATCAGCTAAGGGTTAAATCTGGTAGTGTTTAAAGAGAGCTGGCCAAGAGGGGTGGGCGGAGCTGCTGCTTAGCAACCAAGCAGAGCGGCATGACCTTCACTGAGGAAACGTGCTCGGATTGGCTGGGTGGTTCTGAGGGAGCTTTCCTCTGCTATGTTTGGATGAACGTCTCCCTGCTTTTGCTTGTTTTTTTCCAGGAAAGTGATATCGGCTCTTTTCACAGTAGCATATGCTTGTCACGTAGACAAGAAGTTTGGGGTCAGTTTAGCACAAGGGTCAGCAATCTTTTTCAGCCATGTGGTGGGCCAGACTATATTTTTGGGGGGGGGGTAATGAATGAATTCTTATGCCCCACAAATAGCCCAGAGATGCATTTTAAATAAAAGCACACATTCTGCTCATGTAAAAACACCAGGCAGGTCCCACAAATAACCCAGAGAGGCATTTAAAATAAAAGCATTCTTCTTTTTTTAAATTAATATTCTTGATTGATTAAAAAAATTACATGTCTGTACAAGCATTATGTACTATTTCTTAACAGGTAAAAAAAGAAAGAAAATTGTATAAAATAGAACATTTATAAAGAAAGAAAAAAATAAAGAAGTAGCAAAGATAAGAAACAAATAAATAAATAATAATAATAATAATAATAATAATAATAATAATAAAAGACAAAGTCCTGGAGCATCCGTGGGCCGGATTGAGAAGGCGATTGGGCTGCACCTGGCCCCTGGGCCTTAGGTTGTCTACCCGTGGTTTAGCAGATGGATGGCCTTATTTCAATGTCCCCTTGGATCCAGCAACCTGAGGGACTGGCACTCAGACAAGTGCCACATCGTGCTCATCCTGAACTTGCAAGGAGCCATTCTTCTGGTCGAAGGTGCCCATCTATGCTTACTCCGTAAGGCGGCTTCTCCATCATCTTCCTGATTGATAGGCCTCCACAAGGAATGTTTCCTTGACCTCAGAGAAATCTCCTGCCTCTGCAGTTCGTTCCTTTACCTGAAACAGCAATGAGGACTAGGATCAAAAATAAAATTCTAAGAGGGAAAACACTTTTTGGGGAGAGTTGAGACGCTCTAGAAGACTTTGGGCAATTAGTGAAACTTTTTAGGGTATCTCCCCCTCACTTTACCAGCTCCTGGGAAATATCTCAGGTGAGGATGTATTTTAATTGATTGTCTGATTTTATGTTAATGTGTTATACATTTGATGTTAGCCGCTCTGAGCCCGGCTTCAGCTGGGGAGGGCAGGATATAAATAAAACATTTATTATTATTATTATTATTATTATTATTATTATTATTATTATTATTATTATCTCAGTGAAACTGTCTCTCACCTGCTGCTCCTGCTGCTTCTGGTCCTCTGCCCGACTCAGGAGGAAACCTTCGGCCCGGGCCACCACCTGGGAACTGGTCTCCGCTCCGCATTCCCTCACCCAGTTCTCCATCTCCGGGGGGAGGATAGCCAGGAGCTGCTCCACGATCACCAAATCCAGGATCTGAGCCTTGGTGCGTCTCCCCGGCTTCAGCCACTGACGGCAGAGATGGTGGAGTCGGTTGCAAACCTCTCAGGGTCCCTCGGCCTCCCGGGAGCAGAAATGCCAGCCTTGGGGAGAGTTGAGACAATCCAGAAGACTTTGGGCAATTAGTGAAACGTTTTAGGATATCTCCCCCTCGCTTTACCAGCTCCTGGGAAATATCTCAGTGAAACTGTCTGTTTCACCTGCTGCTTTGCCTAGCTCAGTTGGAAACCTTCGGCCAGGGCCACCGCCTGGAACTGGTCTGCACTCCGCATTCCCTCACCCAGTTCTCCATCTTCTGGGGGGAGAACAGCCAGGAATTGCTCCAGGATCACTAAATCCAAGATCTAAGCCTCGGTGCGTCCCTCCAGCTTCAGCCACTGAGGGCAAAGATGGTGGACTCTTGGGGTCCCTCGGCCTCCCGGGAGCAGAAATGCCAGCATTGTACGCCTAAGCTGAGGGTCTCTTCTGCACCTGCGTTGATCTGCGTGTTTCTTTCCCAGAATCCCGCACTGCGTTCAGCCTGGATGGTCCAACAAGCACTAGCCTCTCTTCCTTCTTCAGAGCCAAAGGAGTCATGTTTCTCCACGGAGGCTGAACCAGCTCCTCCCGTTTCTGCCAGTTTCTGTCTCAAGGTGGAGATTCTCCTCATCTGAGGGGCCGCCAGGTCCTGCAAAGCCAAGAGCAAATTATTGGTGAGTAAATGGTTGCACTGTTGGGCAGGAGATTTTCCCTGAGCAACTGTGGATGAGCCCATCTCGCCACCAGGCTAGAGAGTGCGGAGATTTGAAGATGGACTACAAACCTGAGGGAGCCTCCTTTATTTAATTAATTTTTATTTATTGAATTTACAGGTGAAACTCGAAAAATTAGAATATCATGGGACAGATCATTTATTTCAGTAATTCAACTTAAAAGGTGAAACTAATATATTAGACTCATGACATGCAAAGTGAGATACGTCAAGCCTTTATTTGTTATAATTGTGATGATTACGGCTGATGCAAACCCGAAATTAACAATCTCACCTGTATATACTGCCCTGCACAGAGAGTTACAGCTCCGAGAGTGAAGAAGAAGAAGAAGAGGGAGGGGGTGGAGGAGAAGAAAGAAGAAGAAGAAGAAGACGGAGAAGGAGGAGGGGGTGAGGAGGAGAAGGAAGAAGAAGAAGAAGTAGAAGAAGGATGTTATTATTTATACCCTGCCCATCTGGCTGGGTTTCTAGCATATATAAAACATAATAAAACATTGGCTTTTACCCTGACCATCGATGTCATGCCCTCCCTTCTCAGAGAGACGATGCCCCTGTGACTCAGGACAGTGCTTGTATAATAGAGACATTAATCTTAGCCTGGTTTCCCCACTACTTCATAAGTACCCAGAACGCACAGGGCAATTCTATGCCTCCCTGCTGCTCTCAGGTACCCATCCTGCTATGACTTGCAATGTTGCTAGATTCTGCACAGCAGCGCTCAAAATTTGCCAGGGGATGACCTGTGCCACAAATGAACATATCAGAGTGCTCTGTAAATTGATAGTTAGAAGTCTTTCATATATCAACCTTTTATGCTCTTCCACACACACCCAATGCTCCTATCCCTTCTTTTAGATTAATTTAAAGGTAAAGGGACCCCTGACCATTAGGTCCAGTTGTGGCCGACTCTGGGGTTGCGGCGCTCATCTCGCTTTATTGGCTGAGGGAGCTGGCATACAGCTTCCGGGTCATGTGGCCAGCATGACTAAGCCGCTTCTGGTGAACCAGAGCAGCGCACGGAAACGCCGTTTACCTTCCCGCAGGAGCGGTACCTATTTATCTACTTGCACTTTGACGTGCTTTCGAACCGCTATGGACCGAGCAACGGGAACTCACCCCGTCGCGGGGATTCGAGCCGCCGAGCTTCTGATGGGCAAGTCCTAGGCTCTGTGGTTTAACCCATTTTAGCTTCCTTTAAATTCTTATAGACTTTTATATTCACCTTTTCATACTTTTTAGCTTTCCAAAACACTTTTCAAATTTTAAATGACTGTATCCCACCCTTTTATGCTGGTTTATGATGGTAATAAAAAATTTGTATTGTAAGAAAACACCAAACATTAAAAACTTCCTGATACAGGGCTGCGACTTCCCAGGGAATGCTGGGAACTTTAGCTCTGTGAGGGAAAATGTGTCTCCTAACAGCTCTGCTTAACAAACTGTGCTTCCCAGGATCCCCGGCGGGGGACAACGACAACGGCATTTAAATGGTTTGATACTGCTTTGAATGTATAGTTCAGATGGGGTGTTATCAGGTCTACAGGCTGACCTCGTGCATACAACACGATCCACCCTAATTTGTATACTTCATCTTTTTCTATTTCCTTATCCTGCGTCCCCTGCTCTGAGTAACACCTTGCCACTATTCTGTGATGTTTTTGTAAGGCCTAATAAAGGTATTGTTCAACTAACTTGGCAGGGTTTCAGGTTGGGGTGGCGAAGCTTTGCTTTTCCGGGAGGAATACATTTGGCACAATTTATTTGGCTTCTGAAATCACTGCTATGCCATGAGGACTGAGAACGTCTTGAAAAAGGAAAGCTCAGATTGCTCTCTATAATCTCTTCTTTTGCAGCCTTCTAGGGTTTATACCGTCCTGCCACCAAACATCTGCCTCAGGGTATCTTTCCATGACATCTGGAAACCAACAACTCAGGGTATCTTTCCATGACATCTGGAAACCAACAACTCAGCTAGCGGGTGAAGGGAGGAGTCAGCAGGTTGTGAAGACTGCGGCGCATCTTTGGGGGCAGCCCTGTATCAGGAAGAGTCGACACACACCAGCCTCTGGAACAGGCAGCCCCACCTGCAGTGGGTCACCCCCTTTGGGAGCAGTCCATTGTTCCGTCTTCTCCAGGCTCAGCTCAGCAAACAGCAAAATCAAGCCAATATGTACCTGCTGAGGCCGACACTCAGGGAACCAGGCAGTGGGCCTTCTTGGTGGTGACGCCCGCCCTGTGGAACGTCCTCCCATCAGGTGTCAAGGAAATAAACAACTATCTGACTTGTAGCAGACATCTGAAGGCAGCCCTGTTTAGGGAAGCTTATAATGTTTAATAGGTTATTGTATTTTAAGATTCTGTTGGAAGCCGCCCAGAGTGGCTGGGGAAACCCAGCCAGATGGGTGGGGTATAAATAATAAATGATGATGATGATGATGATGATGATGATGCTTCTGTTGGGAACCGCCCAGAGTGGCTGGGGAAATCCCGCCAGATGGGAGGGGTATAAATTATTATTACTCCGGAGGAAGCTCCTTTCAGCCAGGCTCCTCTTTGCTTTTCTAGCTCTGTCTGCTTCCTCACCCTCCCTCTTCAAATGGGCAGAAGCAGCAAGGAGAGGGAGCCTATGTGGTGGACGTGTCAAAAACTAAAGGGCTTCTGGGAAATGATACACAATGAACTTTTAAAAATCATTAAAATTACCTTTGTTAAAAAAAACCAGAGGCTTTTTTACTAGGAGTAATAGGAGAAATGCCAAGGAAGCAAGAGACTGTTTATTTATACGACTACAGCAGCCAGAATGCTACTAGCCCAGATGTGGAAAGAAGGAAAGGTCCCAAAGAAAGAAGAATGGGAAACTCAAGATGATGGACTCTGCCGAAATGGCTAAACTAACCGTGAAGATCAGTTCACCTGGCGTGCTCTGGTCCAGGGGGTCACGAAGGGTCGGACACGACTAAACGACTAAACAACAACAACCACCGTCCAGATCAGGCACCAAAATGAGAAGAAATTCGGTCTAGAATGGGAAAGTTTTATGGATTATTTTAGAGAACACTGTCAAAACGTCAAAACATTAGCAAGTTTGGTGTAACATTTATGAACTAAGAATAGAATTAGGAGGGGGAAAAGAAGTTGAAATTAATTGTAGAAATGTAATTATATGCAAGGAGAATAAAGGGGGGGAATGGAAACCAGGGGGGGCTAGGGGGAAAGCCATTTATTGCAAATTTGGATTGGATATGTAGGCACCAAAAGGAAAAATGTTATTTTGAAAATTGAAAATAAAAAAATATATATATTTTTAAAAATAGTTTAGAAAACGTTTTGGGCGCCCGTGCAGCTGATCCAGCGGGGCTTTCCGGAGGCGAGACCAGCGCCTCTCCTGCTCTTTGCCCGGAGAATCCCAGAGGCTCCTGCCGCTCGGCTCCGAAACGGTTAAGAGCAGCGGCGACAGAGAGCTGAGATTCCTAGAGCGGAGGAAAAAAGGCTGTCGGGAGAATAGCAGCTTCCGCTTCCTGTCCCGCTTGGGGGGGAAGATGCCGAACATGGCGGCGGCTGTCTTTCCACGCGGAGGCGCTGGAGGTGCGTCCTATTGTTATATATTATAATTGGGGGGGGGGAGTGGGGGGCTGCTGGAGGGAGCTGTGGGGAGGGATTAAAAAAAAACCCTGTTAGGCAAACCGTTTCAATGTAATTTTTTTTTCTGCGTCTCCTTTTTCTAGTCGTCAGTTTATCCAGATTTTCACATTTTTAAAGATCTCTTGAAAATTGGTTAGCATTTTGGTGCAGATCTCGCCTAATGCTCACGCTTTTGTAAAGGGTATTTCCCCAAATATTTACATTTACCATAATTAATGCATTCTGTGTATAATTCCGCTAAAATAATGCATTTATAGGGCTTTCCCCCTTTGTATGGGGGTAGGAAATATTTTCCCAATGGAAGGGCAGATCTTTCTCCTGCTCTCCTCCCTGCAGGCCAACTTGGGCAGGTGGGGGACCTTCCTTGGGCTCCCCATAGATAGGGCTTGGGGTCAAGGCAAACCCTTAAGCATTGGGAAACCTTCTGCTGGGGCTCCCCCTGTAACTTGTAATCATTTTTATCCGGCCTGATTTTATTATAATTTATTAAATCGTATACCTGAGGCCTTATACAGACAGGCTAATGCTACTACTAGTACTAGTACTATTACTACTACTACTACCCCTGAGCACCCTCTCCCACCAGTGTCTTGCCTAGGTAATGGACTGGATGAAAGCCAACAAATTGAAGCTCAATCCAGATAAGAGTGAGGCTCAGTTAGTGGGTGGTTCCCTAGAGCAGATGGCTGGAAGGTCTTGATGGGGTTACACTTCCTCTGAAGGAGCAGGTTCATAGCTTGGGGGTAATCCTGGATCCGTTGCTTGAGGCTCAGATGGCCTGGAGTGCCTTTCATCACCTTTGGCTGGTAGCCCAGCTACACCCCTATCTGGACAAGGATAGCCTATCTACCATTGTCTATGCTCTGGGAACTTCAAGGTTAGATATAGATATGCGTTATACGTAGGGCTGCCTCTGAAGATAGTTTGGAAACTTCAGCTAGTGCAGAATTCAGCGGCCAGGCTGCTCACTGGAGTAAGACGGTTTGAGCATATTTCCCCCTTCCTGGTCCGACTGCACTGGCTACCAGTTAGTTTCCGGGCTCAATTCAAGGTGCTGGTTTTGACCTATAAAGCCTTACATGGCTCAGGATCACAATACTTCAAGGGCTGCTTCTTTCCATATGAACCTAGCCAGATCCTGAGGTCCTCCTTCGTGGGCCTTCTCCTCAAGTGGTCTGGAGGGTGGCAACACGAGAACAGGGTCTTCTCTGCAGTGGCTCCCTGTCTGTGGAATGCTCTCCCCAGGGAAGTTCACCTGGCGCCTTCCTTATACTCCCCATGATTCAGAGCATTCCTCTCAAAGCTTCTCCTTTTTTATGTCCATGGAGCTTTCATGGCATAATACTGGAGTGGGTTGCCAGTTTCTTCTCCAGGTGGATCACATTTAGTCTAAACTCTCGGCTGACCTGTCTGTCTTAGGTGGCCCTACATGGCATAGGTCATAGCCGAGTTATTCAAGCTTTCCCCAGGGTGGGCACCACTACCAAGAAGCCCCTCTACCTCGTTCCCTGTAAGTTCCCTTCTCACAGTGAAGGAACTGCCACAAGGCCCTGGGACATGGATCTTGGTGTCCTGACTGAATGATTAGGGTGAAGACATTCCTTTAACATTTCATCAGTTTGCCTTTTTATTCCATCAGGAGTTGTTGAAGGGATGCTGGCAGAAGGGGAACAATCAGAAGTGTCACCAAAAGGATCCAAAGAACAAAGGAATATGAGGGTTCAAGATGGAGGCAGCAGGCGAGAGGGGAGACGAAAGCAGAAGCCGGCGGGTGACTTTGGTACGTTTCAGGATGTTGAAAATCAAATTCACAGAGAGGAGAAAAAGCATGAATGCAGCGTGTGTGGAAAGAGTTTTGGTCGTCGCTCAACTCTTACTATACATCAAAGAGTACACACAGGGGAGAAACCGTATACATGTTTAGAGTGTGGAAAGAGCTTCAGTCACAGTACTGCCCTTATCTTGCATCGAAGAACTCATACAGGAGAGAAACCATATATATGTTCCGAGTGTGGAAAGAGCTTCAGTGAACGTGGCCATCTTACTAGGCATCAAAGAACTCATACAGGGGACAAACCATATATATGTTCCGAGTGTGGAAAGAGCTTCAGTGAACGTGGCCATCTTACTAGGCATCAAAGAACTCATACAGGGGAGAAACCGTATAAATGCTTGGAGTGTGGAAAGAGCTACAGTCACTGTGGTGCCCTTACCTTGCATCAAAGAACTCATACAGGAGAGAAACCGTATACATGTTCAGAGTGTGGAAAGAGCTTCAGTCGATGTGGCCATCTTACCTTGCATCAAAGATCTCATACAGGGGAGAAACCGTATACATGTTTAGAGTGTGGAAGGAGCTTCCGTCGATGTGACCAGCTTACTTCGCATCAAAGAACTCATGCAGGAGAGAAACCGTATACATGTTCAGAGTGTGGAAAGAGCTTCAGTCAGATTAGCAACCTTAAGTTGCATCAAAGAACTCATACAGGGGAGAAACCGTATACATGTTTAGAGTGTGGAAGGAGCTTCCGTCGATGTGACCAGCTTACCTCGCATCAAAGAACTCATACAGGAGAGAAACCGTATACATGTTCAGAGTGTGGAAAGAGCTTCAGTCAGATTAGCAACCTTAAGTTGCATCAAAGAACTCATACAGGGGAGAAACCGTATAAATGCTTGGAGTGTGGAAAGAGCTACAGTCACTGTGGTGCCCTTACCTTGCATCAAAGATCTCATACAGGGGAAAAACTTTATACGTGTTCAGAGTGTGGAAAGAGTTTCAGTCACATTGGTGCCCTTACCTCACATCAAAGATCTCATACAGGGGAAAAACCGTATACATGTTCAGAGTGTGGAAAGAGTTTCAGTCACATTGGTGCCCTTACTTCACATCAAAGATCTCATACAGGGGAAAAACCGTATACATGTTCGGAGTGTGGAAGGAGCTTCAGTAAGAGTAGCTCACTTAAGTCGCATCAAAGAACTCATACAGGGGAGAAACCGCATACGTGTTTGGAGTGTGGAATGCGCTTCACTCGCAGCAATGCGCTTACTAGACATCAACAAACTCATCGAGGCAGCAAACCTTGTAAATGCTGGGAATGTGGCAAGAGCTTCAGTCGCATTGACTACCTTTCCTCACATGAAAGAATTCATATAGGGGAGAAACAATATACATGTTTGGAGTGTGGAAAGAGCTTCAGTCGCATTGACTACCTTTCCTCGCATCAAAGATTGCACACAGGAGAGAAGCCTTATAAATGTTTGGAGTGTAGGAAGAGCTTCAGTCGTGGTAGCCAACTCAGGTTGCATCAAAGAATTCATACAGGAGAGAAACCGTATACATGTTCAGAGTGTGGAAGGAGCTTCAGGTGCAGTAGCTCCCTTATGTTGCATCAACGAACTCATACAGGAGAGAAACCGTATACATGTTTGGAGTGTGAAAGGAGCTTCAGTCGCAGTAGCTCCCTTAAGTCGCATCAAAGAACTCATACAGGAGAGAAACCGTATACATGTTCAGAGTGTGGAAAGAGCTTCAGTCAACATAGCGCCTTTAAGCTGCATCAAAGAACTCATACAGGAGAGAAACCGTATACATGTTCGGAGTGTGGAAAAAGCTTCAGTCACCATAGCGCCTTTAAGTTGCATCAAAGAACTCATACAGGAGAGAAACCGTATACATGTTCGGAGTGTGGAAAAAGCTTCAGTCGTAGTAGCTCCCTTAAGTCGCATCAAAGAATTCATACAGGAGAGAAACCGTATACATGTTCAGAGTGTGGAAAGAGCTTCAGTCACCATAGTGCCTTTAAGTTGCATCAAAGAATTCATACAGGAGAGAAACCGTATACATGTTTGGAGTGTGGAAAAAGCTTCAGTCGTAGTGGTAACCTTACTAGCCACCAAAGAACTCATAGAAACTCATAGAACTCTTAGAAATGTTTGGCGTATGGAAAGAACTTCAGTGACAGGGACTCCCTTCCTAAACAGTAAAGAACTTGTACAAGGGAAACATCTTAGAAAGGGTTGGCGTGTGGGAAGATCTTTAATCATATGAAATAACTCCTACAGAGAGTAAACCAATGATCGTGTTCTGGTCCCCCCAGGACAGCCATTATTGGAGTGGAAGAACTTTCTGACAGTAAGAGCTGTTTTGACAATGGAACAGTCTCCCTCGGGAGGTGGCGGGCTCTCCTTCCTTGGAGGTTTTTAAGCAGAGGTGGGATGGGCTTCTGCTATGGATGCCTTAGCCGTTATTACTTCATTGCTGGGGTTGGACTAGATGACCCATGGGGTCCCTTATAACTACAGTTCTATGATTCTATATACATCATCTGCTAGACAGCTGTTGTCACAAGCTTGGCAAATCCGGAGATATACTTGATCATCAGATAATGCCAATATTATTCACTTGGACTGTGCTGTTTGAATCCATGTACAAGTCTAGGTGCCCATTCTATAGTTTTGCTTTTCATATTCTAATTTTCATTTGCTGTTATATGTAGCGCTTCCAAAGCAAGGAAGGATTGGACTCTGATTAATAAAATACACACGAGGCTTGACCAGCAAGACTTTGGGAGGGGTGCGTATAATAATTCTCTCCTCCTCCCCCCCTTGGCCCAGGTCGTTTTATTCACAAAAGAACTTTTTACACAGTGTTTGCAAGAACCGATCAGATTTCCTCTGAGCATTTCTAAAAATGCCACGTGGGATAAAGGAAGGAAGGGTAGTATTCACCATCTCTTTGTGAACTCTCTTCCTGAACTCTCTTCCTGGCCCTAAGATCTATCTAAAGATTAACAAACTACATTAAAGTAACCTATTAACTTTATGGCCTAGGATGCCTGGTGCAGCAACCGGCAACTGGTCTGTGTCCTAGAATGCTTATACGTGCTTGTCAGACATAGAGAAATGGCAGTAGAGAAAAATGGCGTGGATGTAGAGGCTTGTGGGATTTGATCAGAAATTATTGTCAATGAATCAAACCCAGTCAGCGCAGTGTTTTCATCGCGGACACAATGGCTTGATGCATATTTTATAATTCCTCATAGTAATCCCTTCTGATCCCTACAGTTATAGCTGCTATCTCTGTTTCATGTGCATCATAAAATGAAACAGAAAAAGCTTTACGAAAATAAAATATTTATGAACTTTTTTAAAAAACCCTCATGAGTCCCACCTACACTGGAAAAAAAATGTGGGATCTGCTCACATCCCTCATGGTTAGCTTACAGCAATGCACCATACACACAGATATTGTAGAAGGTTGGGTCACAGGCTGTAGCTGGTGCAGAACGCAATAGCCAGGTGGCTTGTGTGAGCAAGGTAAAAAAGGTAAAGGATCCCTGGACAGTTAAGTCCAGTCAAGGGCGACTGTGGGGTTGCAGCGCTCATCTTGCTTTCAGGCAGAGGGTGCTGGCGTTTGTCCACAGACAGCTTTCTGGGTCATATGGCCAGCAGGACTAAACCGCTTCTGGCGCAATGGAACACCGTGACGGAAACCAGAACTCACGAAAACACTGTTTGCCTTCCTGCCACAGTGGTACCTATTTACCTAATTGCACCGGCGTGCTTTCGAACTACTAGGTTGGCAGGAGCTGGGGCAGAGCAGCAGGAGCTCACTCCGTCGCACAGATTCAAACCGCCAACCTTGCCATCAGCAAGCCCAAGAGGCTCAGTGGTTTAGACCACAGTGCCATCCACGTCAGGCTTGTGGGAGGAAACTACTGCCAGCATAGAACACCTTGCTAGTGGGATTTGCACTTGCTACCAATCTGCTACTGGGCTGAGTTCAAGGAGTTTGTACTCACATGCAAGTCCCTGTTCTGCTCAGTCCCAGATATACAACAGAGATTCTCCTGCAAGTTCCAAAGATCTCCAAAGCACACACCCAGAATGGGGCTTTTAGTGTCACTGTCTGTGTTCTGTGGAATGGCATCCCTTTCGGGGGAGGGGTAGGGAATTGGGACATTTTCCACCTTTTCCAGCTGGATAAATAGATTTTAATAATGGGTGTCCACTTGTTACGGTTTTAGTCTTATTTTTATTTGTTGCCTTGGTGTATATAACTGCTTTTTAAAACATTTTTTATATAAATTGCCTTGAGACGGTGGTTTAGAAGGCAATCAATTATTTTTTAAAAATATTTTTAAAATACTTTTACGTTTATACATTTCACTAATTTTACAATCATTTTGACATTTCAAGGTTTGACTTCCTTCCCCCTCTTTCTGCGCTTCCTTAAATTTATCTTTAATATCTTCTGCATATCCAAATTAACTTAATTTGCTCATTTATTCATCTTCTTTAAATATATGCTGGTATGAAACTGCAGGTTATTACAATAATCCTACCAATGTTTTTATCTGTGTACAATTTATCTGTAAATATTCAATAAACCATTTCCATTCTTTTATTTTAAAAAAATGTTATCTTGATTTCTTATTCTTCTGGTAAGTTTCGCCATGGGCAATCATATTTAAGGCAATCCTGTGGATTTTTGTTAAATGGGAAAACGGTAGATAAACAGAAGCAGAGCTATAGAAATAGATATACGGAAGATATACACAAATAGATAAATCTCGCTGGACCAAAAGAATAAGACTTGTGATGCTGACACACAGTCGTTAAACCCGTTGAGTATTGCCAGTTAATTTACTTGCATTTCTGAAGATATATTATCATCAAGCAGAGTAAAAGGGAACCTTACCGAGAGAGGACATGATCCTGCAAATCTCCTTCATAATTTGGCTGTTCAGGGCTCTCTGGTCAGGACCCAGCAAAGCCCATTCCTCTTCAGTGAAACTGAGTCCTGAGAGAGAGAGAAGGCAGGTGGGGAAAATGCTTCCTTGCAAATATCAAAATAGACCGGCCTACAAGCAAAATCCCAGAGCCTTGTTAAGGGGAAGTGAATGGGCATTACCCTCAGGATTAATATACATTGGTACCTTGGTTCTCAAACTTAATCCATTCCGGATGTCTGTTCCCAAACCAAAGCATTCCAAAACCAAGGCGCGCTTTCCCATAGAAAGTAATGCAAAATGGATTAATCCGTCCCAGATTTCTGAAAACAACCTCTAAAACAGCAATTGAACATGAATTTTACCATCTAACGAGACCATTAATCCATAAAATGAAAGCAATAAACAATGCACTGCAATCACACGATCAATCAGTCGGTAGCTGAACTGGGTTCCACACAGTCACAAAAACAAAACAAAAAGAGCCACAAAAACAAAAATGAAAATTAAATAGCAAACACAGACAGACCTCAGCGTAACACTCACAATTGAATCAAGGCACTCAAAACGGAGGCACATTCGGCTTCCCCAAAAAGTTTGCAAACTGGAACACTTACTTCCGGGTTTGCAGTGTTTGGGTTCCAAGTTGTTGGAGTACCAAGGCGTTTGAGAACCAAGGTACCACTGTAGAGGCTGGAGAAGCTTTTTTTCCCCACCTGGGAGCCTCTTTCCATTCAAGACAATATTTGGGGCGGATCCAGAGGAAAAATTTTCTACCTCCATCCAAGGAAACAACAGGCAAGATCAAGGGCCAGAGAGAGGCTTGGAGGGCCGCAGTTAGTGCCCCTGACTATGATGCCTGAGGTTCCCCGCTCCTGATTCAAATCTTCATGAGTGGCGTTGACAGCCTTCCTAGTGGGTAGCAAGATAGCGGTACTGGCAGGGTCCCCGGGCCTGATTCCCTCTACCTGATTTGGTGACCCAAGGAGAGATGGCTGAGTACAAATCGTCAGCACGGTTTCATCACCTGCGAGAGACAAAGAGGTCAGGAATGTTGGAAGGTCAACAGCAGGGATCATGCAGTTTATCAGCTAAGGGTTAAATCTGGTAGTGTTTAAAGAGAGCTGGCCAAGAGGGGTGGGCGGAGCTGCTGCTTAGCAACCAAGCAGAGCGGCATGACCTTCACTGAGGAAACGTGCTCGGATTGGCTGGGTGGTTCTGAGGGAGCTTTCCTCTGCTATGTTTGGATGAACGTCTCCCTGCTTTTGCTTGTTTTTTCCAGGAAAGTGATATCGGCTCTTTTCACAGTAGCATATGCTTGTCACGTAGACAAGAAGTTTGGGGTCAGTTTAGCACAAGGGTCAGCAATCTTTTTCAGCCATGTGGTGGGCCAGACTATATTTTTTGGGGGGGGGGTAATGAATGAATTCTTATGCCCCACAAATAGCCCAGAGATGCATTTTAAATAAAAGCACACATTCTGCTCATGTAAAAACACCAGGCAGGTCCCACAAATAACCCAGAGAGGCATTTAAAATAAAAGCATTCTTCTTTTTTTAAATTAATATTCTTGATTGATTAAAAAATTTACATGTCTGTACAAGCATTATGTACTATTTCTTAACAGGTAAAAAAAGAAAGAAAATTGTATAAAATAGAACATTTATAAAGAAAGAAAAAAATAAAGAAGTAGCAAAGATAAGAAACAAATAAATAATAATAATAATAATAATAATAATAATAATAATAATAATAATAATAAAAGACAAAGTCCTGGAGCATCCGTGGGCCGGATTGAGAAGGCGATTGGGCTGCACCTGGCCCCTGGGCCTTAGGTTGTCTACCCGTGGTTTAGCAGATGGATGGCCTTATTTCAATGTCCCCTTGGATCCAGCAACCTGAGGGACTGGCACTCAGACAAGTGTCACATCATGCTCATCCTGAACTTGCAAGGAGCCATTCTTCTGGTCGAAGGTGCCCATCTATGCTTACTCCGTAAGGCGGCTTCTCCATCATCTTCCTGATTGATAGGCCTCCACAAGGAATGTTTCCTTGACCTCAGAGAAATCTCCTGCCTCTGCAGTTCGTTCCTTTACCTGAAACAGCAATGAGGACTAGGATCAAAAATAAAATTCTAAGAGGGAAAACACTTTTTGGGGAGAGTTGAGACGCTCTAGAAGACTTTGGGCAATTAGTGAAACTTTTTAGGGTATCTCCCCCTCACTTTACCAGCTCCTGGGAAATATCTCAGGTGAGGATGTATTTTAATTGATTGTCTGATTTTATGTTAATGTGTTATACATTTGATGTTAGCCGCTCTGAGCCCGGCTTCAGCTGGGGAGGGCAGGATATAAATAAAACATTTATTATTATTATTATTATTATTATTATTATTATTATTATTATTATCTCAGTGAAACTGTCTCTCACCTGCTGCTCCTGCTGCTTCTGGTCCTCTGCCCGACTCAGGAGGAAACCTTCGGCCCGGGCCACCACCTGGGAACTGGTCTCCGCTCCGCATTCCCTCACCCAGTTCTCCATCTCCGGGGGGAGGATAGCCAGGAGCTGCTCCACGATCACCAAATCCAGGATCTGAGCCTTGGTGCGTCTCCCCGGCTTCAGCCACTGACGGCAGAGATGGTGGAGTCGGTTGCAAACCTCTCAGGGTCCCTCGGCCTCCCGGGAGCAGAAATGCCAGCCTTGGGGAGAGTTGAGACAATCCAGAAGACTTTGGGCAATTAGTGAAACGTTTTAGGATATCTCCCCCTCGCTTTACCAGCTCCTGGGAAATATCTCAGTGAAACTGTCTGTTTCACCTGCTGCTTTGCCTAGCTCAGTTGGAAACCTTCGGCCAGGGCCACCGCCTGGAACTGGTCTGCACTCCGCATTCCCTCACCCAGTTCTCCATCTTCTGGGGGGAGAACAGCCAGGAATTGCTCCAGGATCACTAAATCCAAGATCTAAGCCTCGGTGCGTCCCTCCAGCTTCAGCCACTGAGGGCAAAGATGGTGGACTCTTGGGGTCCCTCGGCCTCCCGGGAGCAGAAATGCCAGCATTGTACGCCTAAGCTGAGGGTCTCTTCTGCACCTGCGTTGATCTGCGTGTTTCTTTCCCAGAATCCCGCACTGCGTTCAGCCTGGATGGTCCAACAAGCACTAGCCTCTCTTCCTTCTTCAGAGCCAAAGGAGTCATGTTTCTCCACGGAGGCTGAACCAGCTCCTCCCGTTTCTGCCAGTTTCTGTCTCAAGGTGGAGATTCTCCTCATCTGAGGGGCCGCCAGGTCCTGCAAAGCCAAGAGCAAATTATTGGTGAGTAAATGGTTGCACTGTTGGGCAGGAGATTTTCCCTGAGCAACTGTGGATGAGCCCATCTCGCCACCAGGCTAGAGAGTGCGGAGATTTGAAGATGGACTACAAACCTGAGGGAGCCTCCTTTATTTAATTAATTTTTATTTATTGAATTTACAGGTGAAACTCGAAAAATTAGAATATCATGGGACAGATCATTTATTTCAGTAATTCAACTTAAAAG
Organism: Podarcis melisellensis; assembly: GCF_964234715.1. NCBI lineage: Eukaryota > Metazoa > Chordata > Lepidosauria > Squamata > Lacertidae > Podarcis > Podarcis melisellensis. Next base: position 118,326,626 of record NC_138529.1, on the reverse strand, counting down.
GTGAAACTAATATATTAGACTCATGACATGCAAAGTGAGATACGTCAAGCCTTTATTTGTTATAATTGTGATGATTACGGCTGATGCAAACCCGAAATTAACAATCTCACCTGTATATACTGCCCTGCACAGAGAGTTACAGCTCCGAGAGTGAAGAAGAAGAAGAAGAAGAGGGAGGGGGTGGAGGAGAAGAAAGAAGAAGAAGAAGAAGACGGAGAAGGAGGAGGGGGTGAGGAGGAGAAGGAAGAAGAAGAAGAAGTAGAAGAAGGATGTTATTATTTATACCCTGCCCATCTGGCTGGGTTTCTAGCATATATAAAACATAATAAAACATTGGCTTTTACCCTGACCATCGATGTCATGCCCTCCCCTCTCAGAGAGACGATGCCCCTGTGACTCAGGACAGTGCTTGTATAATAGAGACATTAATCTTAGCCTGGTTTCCCCACTACTTCATAAGTACCCAGAACGCACAGGGCAATTCTATGCCTCCCTGCTGCTTTCAGGTACCCATCCTGCTATGACTTGCAATGTTGCTAGAGTCTGCACAGCAGCGCTCAAAATTTGCCAGGGGATGACCTGTGCCACAAATGAACATATCAGAGTGCTCTGTAAATTGATAGTTAGAAGTCTTTCATATATCAACCTTTTATGCTCTTCCACACACACCCAATGCTCCTATCCCTTCTTTTAGATTAATTTAAAGGTAAAGGGACCCCTGACCATTAGGTCCAGTTGTGGCCGACTCTGGGGTTGCGGCGCTCATCTCGCTTTATTGGCTGAGGGAGCTGGCATACAGCTTCCGGGTCATGTGGCCAGCATGACTAAGCCGCTTCTGGTGAACCAGAGCAGCGCACGGAAACGCCGTTTACCTTCCCGCAGGAGCGGTACCTATTTATCTACTTGCACTTTGACGTGCTTTCGAACCGCTATGGACCGAGCAACGGGAACTCACCCCGTCGCGGGGATTCGAGCCGCCGAGCTTCTGATGGGCAAGTCCTAGGCTCTGTGGTTTAACCCATTTTAGCTTCCTTTAAATTCTTATAGACTTTTATATTCACCTTTTCATACTTTTTAGCTTTCCAAAACACTTTTCAAATTTTAAATGACTGTATCCCACCCTTTTATGCTGGTTTATGATGGTAATAAAAAATTTGTATTGTAAGAAAACACCAAACATTAAAAACTTCCTGATACAGGGCTGCGACTTCCCAGGGAATGCTGGGAACTTTAGCTCTGTGAGGGAAAATGTGTCTCCTAACAGCTCTGCTTAACAAACTATGCTTCCCAGGATCCCCGGCGGGGGACAACGACAACGGCATTAAAATGGTTTGATACTGCTTTGAATGTATAGTTCAGATGGGGTGTTATCAGGTCTACAGGCTGACCTCGTGCATACAACATGATCCACCCTAATTTGTATACTTCATCTTTTTCTATTTCCTTATCCTGCGTCCCCTGCTCTGAGTAACACCTTGCCACTATTCTGTGATGTTTTTGTAAGGCCTAATAAAGTTATTGTTCAACTAACTTGGCAGGGTTTCAGGTTGGGGTGGCGAAGCTTTGCTTTTCCGGGAGGAATACATTTGGCACAATTTATTTGGCTTCTGAAATCACTGCTATGCCATGAGGACTGAGAACGTCTTGAAAAAGGAAAGCTCAGATTGCTCTCTATAATCTCTTCTTTTGCAGCCTTCTAGGGTTTATACCGTCCTGCCACCAAACATCTGCCTCAGGGTATCTTTCCATGACATCTGGAAACCAACAACTCAGGGTATCTTTCCATGACATCTGGAAACCAACAACTCAGCTAGCGGGTGAAGGGAGGAGTCAGCAGGTTGTGAAGACTGCGGCGCATCTTTGGGGGCAGCCCTGTATCAGGAAGAGTCGACACACACCAGCCTCTGGAACAGGCAGCCCCACCTCCAGTGGGTCACCCCCTTTGAGAGCGGTCAGTTGTTCCGTCTTCTCCAGGCTCAGCTTCAGCAAACAGCAAAATCAAGCCAATGTGTACCTGCTGAGGCCGACACTCAGGGAACCAGGCGGTGGGCCTTCTTGGTGGTGACGCCCGCCCTGTGGAACATCCTCCCATCAGGTGTCAAGGAAATAAACAACTATCTGACTTGTACCAGATCTGAAGGCAGCCCTGTTTAGGGAAGCTTATAATGTTTAATAGGTTATTGTATTTTAAGATTCTGTTGGAAGCCGCCCAGAGTGGCTGGGGAAACCCAGCCAGATGGGTGGGGTATAAATAATAAATTATTATTATTATTATTATTTATTATTCTGTTGGGAACCGCCCAGAGTGGCTGGGGAAATCCCACCAGATGGGAGGGGTATAAATTATTATTATTATTACTCGGGAGGAAGCTCCTTTCAGCCAGGCTCCTCTTTGCTTTTCTAGCTCTGTCTGCTTCCTCACCCGCCCTCTCCAAATGGGCAGAAGCAGCAAGGAGAGGGAGCCTATGTGGTGGACGTGTAAAAAAGTAAAGGGCTTCTGGGAAATGATATGCAATGAACTTTTAAAAATTCTTAAAATTACATTTGTTTAAAAAAACCAGAGACTTTTTTACTAGGTGTAATAGTAGAAGAATTGCCAAGGAAGCAAGAGACTGTTTATTTATGCGACTACAGGGGCCAGAATGCTACTAGCCCAGATGTGGAAAGAAGGAAAGGTCCCAAAGAAAGAAGAATGGGAAACTCAAGATGATGGAGTCTGCCGAAACGGCTAAACTAACCGTGAAGATCAAGACAAAATAAAAAAAATTCCTTCCAGTAGCACCTTAAAGACCAACTAAGTTAGGTCTTTAAGGTGCTACTGGAAGGAATTTTTTTATTTTGTTTTGACTATGGCAGACCAACAGGGCTACCTATCTGTAACGTGAAGATCAGTTTACCTGGCGTGCTCTGGTCCATGGGGTCACGAAGGGTCGGATACGACTAAACGACTAAACAACAACAACGGTCAAGATCAGGCACCAAAATGAGAAAAAAATCAGTCTAGAATGGGAAAGCTTTATGGATTATTTTAGACTAGAGAACACTGTAAAAACGTCAAAACATTAGCAGGTTTGGTGTAACATTGATGAACTAAGAATAGAATTAGGAGGGGGGAAATAAGTTGAAATTAATTGGAGAAATGTAATTATATGCAAGGAGAATAAAGGGGGGGAATGGAAACCAGGGGGGCAAGGGGAAAAGCCATTTATTGCAAATTTGGATTGGATATCTATGTACCAAAAGGAAAAATGTTATTTTGAAAATTGAAAAAAATATATATATTTTTAAAAATAATTTAGAAAACTATTTGGGGCTCCATGCAGCTGATCCAGCGGGGCTTTCTGGAGGCGAGACCAGCGCCTCTCCTCGCTCTTTGCCCGGAGAAGCCCAGAGGCTCCTGCCGCTCGGCTCCGAAACGGTTAAGAGCAGCGGCGACAGAGCTGAGATTCCTAGAGCGGAGGAAAAAAGGCTGTCGGGAGAATAGCAGCTTCCGGTTCCTGTCCCGCTTTGGGGGGGGGGGAGATACCTGTCATGGCGGCTGCTGTCCTTCCTCGCGGAGGCGCTGGAGGTGCGTCGTATTGTTATATATTACAACTGGGGGGGGCGTGGAGTGGGGGTGCTGCTGGAGGGAGTTGTGGGGAGGGATTAAAAAAAAACCCCATTAGGCAAACCATTTCAATGTAAGTTTCGTCTCCTTTTTCTCGTCGTCAGTTTATCCAGATTTTCACATGTTATTATTTTTAAAGACCTCTTGAAAATTGGTCAGCATTTTGGTGCAGATCTCGCCTAATGCTCACGCTTTTGCAAAGGGTATCTCCCCAAATATTTACATTTGCCATAATTAATGCATTCTGTATATAATTCCGCTAAAATAATGCATTTATAGGGCTTTCCCCCTTTGTATGGGGGTAGGACATCTTTTCCCAATGGAAGGGCAGATCTTTCTCCTCCTCTCCTCCCTGCAGGTGGGGGACCTTCCTTGGGCTCCCCATAGGGCTTGGGGTCAAGGCAAACCCTTATGCATTGGGAAACCTTCTGCTGGGGCTCCCCCCTGGAACTTGTAATAATTTTTGTCCGGTCTGATTTTACTATAATTTATTAAAATTGTATGATTCCCTATACCCACAGGCCTTAGGGCGGTTCACAGGATAAAATCGCAATATAAAAACTCAAAGTACATAATCAAAACATAAACAAAATCAACCCAATAACGCCCCCCCAAACCACACACATTTTAAAACATTTCTGTTTAAATTAAATACAGCAGTTCTGGGCAGAAGAGGTTAAAAAATAGGAGAAACAAGCAACTTCAAGTCCACATTAAAATTACAAGTGTGGCTGAGGCCTTACTTAGACAGGCTAATACTATTACTATTACTACTACTACTACTAATATCCCTGAGCACCGTCTCCCGCCAGTGTCTTGCCTGGGTGATGGACTGGATGAAAGCCAACAAATTGAAGCTCGATCCAGATAAGAGTGAGGCTCAGTTAGTGGGTGGTTCCCTAGAGCAGATGGCTGGGAGGTCGCCTGCTCTTGATGGGGTTACACTTCCTCTGGAGGAGCAGGTTCGTTGCTTGGGGGTAATCCTGTATCCTTTGCTGTCCCTCAAGGCTCAGATGGCCTGGAGTGCCTTCCATCAGCTTTGGCTGGTAGCCCAGCTACACCCCTATCTAGACAGGAATAGTCTATCTACCGTTGTCTATGCTCTGGGAACTTCAAGGTTAGATATAGATATGCGTTATATGTAGGTCTGCCTCTGAAGACAGTGTGGAAACTTCAGCTAGTGCAGAATTCAGCGGCCAGGTTGCTCACCGGAGTTGGCGGGTGAGCATATTACCCCCGTCCTCGTCTGACTGCACTGGCTAGCAATTAGTTTCAAGGTGCTGGTTTTGACCTATAAAGCCTTACATGGCTCAGGACCACAATACTTCAAGGACCACCTATTTGCATATTAACCTACCCGGACCCTGAGATCCCCTTCTGATCTCAAGTGGTCTGGAGGGTGGCTACACGAGAACAGGGCCTTCTCTGCAGTGGCTCCCAGTCTGTGGAATGCTCTCCCCAGGGAAGTTCACCTGACGCCTTCCTTATACTCCCCATGAGTCAGAGCATGCCTTGGAAACTCACTTACCTCTCAAAGCTTCTCCTGTTTTATGTCCATGGAGCTTTCATGGCATAATACTGGAGTGGGTTGCCAGTTTCTTCTCCAGGTGGATCACATTTAGTCTAAACTCTTGGCTGACCTGTCTTTTTTGGGTGGCCCTGCTTCTCTGACTTATTCAAGCTCCTTCCCCACGACAAGGCAGTGATCCATGAGGGGATATACACCTTTAAGTACCGTGCAAACATGTTCCTTTTTAACCAGGCTTTTGCTTGATATGTTTGACGTCCTCTAGTCTTTTTCAAATGTGGCTCTTTTTTTGGGGGGGGGGTGTTATTGGATTGTTTTTATTCTGGTTATATATGATGTGATCTTTTCTGCTAACCACGCCGAGTCCTCCAGGTTTAGGGCGGTATATGAACTCAATAAATAATAATAACATATTAATACTTTTATTATTTATACCCCACCTATCTGACTGGGTTGCCCCAGCCACTCTAGCTGCTTCTAACAAATATAAAAGCATAATAAAACATTTAAAATTTTTTTATAAGATTCAGATAGGTAGCCGTGTTGGTCTGCCATAGTTAAAACAAACAAACAAACAAAATTCCTTCCAGTAGCACCTTAAAGACCAACTAAGTTAGTTCTAGGTATGAGCTTTCGTGTGCATGGACACTTGTATCTGAAGATACAGGTGTGTATCTGAAGAAGTGTGCGTACACACAGAAGCTCATACCTAGAACTAACTTAGTTGGTCTTTAAGGTGCTACTGGAAGGAATTTTTTTTATTATTTTTTTTTATAAGATACATATTAAAGTTTTCAAAGTTAATACATTAGAACAAAAAGAAAAGAAAATACAGAAATACAAAAATGCAGAAAGTAAAGACAATTTATAAAGAGAAAAAGAAGAAAAAAACCTCCACATATAAATTCCATTTACTTATTTTCTTTTAACTTACTTTCCAGACCTCCTCATACCACCCTTTCTTATATTCCAGTTTTATTTGTTTGATCAGCAAATCCTCACCATTAGGTCTTTTACTTATTTCAAAACCTTATTTTCTATCTCTTAAGCATTACAGCTGAAAACCACTTAATTACTGTCCAACATCATTCTAGCATTCCTTAATTTTACAGTATTTCTGCAAGTAGTCTTTAAACGTCTTCCAATCTTCTTCCCCCGACTCTTTTCCCTGGTCTCGGATTCTGCCGGTCATTTCTGCCAGTCCCATGTAGTCAATCATCTTCATCTGCCATTCTTCCAGAGTGGGTAAATCTTGTGTCTTCCAATATTTTGCAATGAGTGTTCTTGCTGCTGTTGTCGCATACAGAAAGAAAGTTCTATCCTTCTTTGGCACCAATTGGCCGACCATGCCCAGGAGAAAGGCCTCTGGTTTCTTCAGGAAGGTATACTTAAATACCTTTTTCATTTCATTATAAATCATTTCCCAGAAAGCCTTAATCCTTGGGCACGTCCACCAAAGGTGAAAGAATGTACCTTCAGTCTCTTTACATTTCCAACATTTATTGTCAGGCAAATGATAGATTTTTGCAAGCTTGACTGGGGTTATGTACCACCTGTATATCATTTTCATAATATTCTCTCTTAAGGCATTACATGCCGTAAATTTCAGACCGGTGGTCCATAACTGTTCCCAGTCAGCAAACATAATATTATGTCCAACATCCTGTGCCCATTTAATCATTACAGATTTCACCGTTTCATCCTGAGTATTCCATTTCAGCAGCAAGTTATACATCTTTGACAAAATCTTAGTTTTGGGTTCTAACAATTCTGTTTCTAATTTCGATTTTTCCACCTGGAATCCAATTTTTTTGTCCAATTTATAAGCCTCCATTATCTGACAGTAATGAAGCCAGTCTCACACTTTGTTTTTTAATTTCTCAAAGCTCTACAATTTCAATTTGTCTCCCTCTTGTTCCAAAATTTCCCAATATTTTGGCCATTTGGACTCCATACTGAGTCTTTTAAGAGCTTTCGCTTCCATTGGTGACAACCACCTTGAAGTTTTGTTTTCCAATAAGTCTTTGTATCTTATCCAAACATTAAACAATGCTTTCCTGACAATATGGTTTTTAAATGCTTTAGGTACTTTGACCTTGTCGTACCACAAATATGCATGCCACCCAAAAGCATTATTAAATCCTTCTAAGTCCAAAATGTCTGTATTCTCAAGAAGCAGCCATTCTTTCAGCCAGCAAAATGCTGCTGATTCATAATAAAGTTTAAGGTCTGGCAGGGCAAATCCCCCTCTTTCTTTAGCATCAGTTAAAATCTTAAATTTTATTCTGGGCTTCTTGCCCTGCCAGACAAATCTAGAAATATCTTTCTGCCACTTTGAAACAGTCCATCTTGTCCACAATCTGCAATGTTTGAAACAAAAACAACATTCTAGGCAATACATTCATCTTTATAACTGCAATTCGACCCAACAATGAAAGCTTCAAATTTGACCATATTTCTAAATCTTTTTTCACTTCTGTCCAACATTTTTCATAATTATCTTTAAATAAGTTCACATTTTTTGCTGTCACATTAATCCTCAGGTATTTCACTTTCTTAACCACAGTCAAACCAGTCTCATTCTGAAACCTTTCTTTTTCAGTTGATGTTAAGTTTTTCTCTAAAACTTTGGTTTTTACCTTGTTCAGTTTAAATCCTGCCACTTGACCAAATTCTTGAATTAAGTCTAAAACCCTTTTAGTACTAGATTCTGGCTCCTGTAATGTCAAAATTAAATCATCTGCAAAAGCTCTCAATTTATACTGTTTAGCTCCGACCTGTATACCTTTAACCAGCTGGTCTCTTCTAATCATATTCAGCAGGACCTCCAGGACCGATATAAAAAGCAATGGTGAAATTGGGCATCCCTGTCGTGTCCCTTTTTCTATCTTAAGCATAATAAAACATTTAAACCTTCCCTCTACATGGCTGCCTCCAATTGTCTTCTAAATGTTGCATAGTTCTTTTTTTGACAACTGACGGGAGAGCGTTCCGTAGGGTGGGCACCACTACCAAGAAGGCCCTCCGCCTCGTTCTCTGTAACATCCCTTCTCACAGTGAGGGAACTGCCACAAGGCCCTTGGAACCTGGATCTCTGTGTCCTGACTGAATGATTGGGGTGAAGACGCTCCTTTAGCATTTCATCAGTTTGCCTTTTTATTCCATCAGGAGATGTTGAAGGGATGCTGGCAGAAGGGGAACAATCAGAAATGTCACCAAAAGGATCCAAAGAACAAAGGAATCTGAGGGTTAAAGATGGAGGCAGCAGGCGAGAGGGGAGACGAAAGCAGAAGCCAGAGGGTGACTCTTGTACATCTCAGGGTGGTGAAAATCAAATGCCTAGAGAGAAGAAAAAGCATGAATGCACCGTGTGTGGAAAGAGATTGCGTAGTCACTCAACTCTTACTTTACATCAAAGAACTCATACAGGGGAGAAACCATATACATGTTCCGAGTGTGGAAAGAGCTTCAGTGTCAGTGGTAACCTTACCTCGCATCAAAGAACTCATACAGGGGAGAAACCATATACATGTTCCGAGTGTGGAAAGAGCTTCAGTGAACATGGTCATCTAACTAGGAATCAAAGAACTCATACAGGGGAGAAACCATATATATGCTTGGAGTGTAGAAAGAGCTTCAGTTTCAGCGGTAACCTTACCTCACATCAAAGAACTCATACAGGGGAGATACCGTATACATGTTCCGAGTGTGGAAAGAGCTTCGGTCAGAGTAGCTACCTTAAGTTGCATCAAAGAACTCATACAGGGGAGAAACCGTATACATGTTTAGAGTGTGGAAAGAGCTTTATTTGGAGTAGCAGCCTTATGTTGCATCAACAAACTCATACAGGGGAGAAACCATATACATGTTCCGAGTGTGGAAAGAGCTTCAGTGTCAGTGGTAAGCTTACCTTGCATCAAAGAGCTCATACAGGGGAGAAACCATATACATGTTCCGAGTGTGGAAAGAGCTTCAGTGTCAGTAGTAACCTTAAGTCGCATCAAAGAACTCATACAGGGGAGAAACCGTATATATGTTCCGAGTGTGGAAAGAGCTTCAGTGAACGTGGTCATCTAACTAGGCATCAAAGAACTCATACAGGGGAGAAACCATATAAATGCTTGGAGTGTGGAAAGAGCTTCAGTCACAGTAGTACCTTTATCTTGCATCTACGAACTCATACAGGAGAGAAACCGTATAAATGTTCAGAGTGTGGAAAGAGCTTCAGTGTACATGGCCATCTTACTAGGCATCAAAGATCTCATACAGGAGAGAAACCGTATAAATGTTCAGAGTGTGGAAAGAGCTTCAGTCGATGTGACCAGCTTACCTCGCATCAAAGAACTCATACAGGGGAGAAACCGTATACATGTTCGGAGTGTGGAAGGAGCTTCAGTCGGAGTAGCGCACTTAAGTTGCATCAAAGAACTCATACAGGGGAGAAACCGCATATGTGTTTGGAGTGTGGAATGAGCTTCGCTCACCGCAATGGGCTTGCTATACATCAACAAACTCATCGAGGCAGCAAACCTTATAAATGTTGGGAATGTGGCAAGAGCTTCAGTCGCCTCGACTCCCTTTCCTCGCATGAAAGGATTCATACAGGGGAGAAACCATATACATGTTTGGAGTGTGGAAAGAGCTTCAGCTACAGTTCCAGCCTTACCTTGCATCAAAGATTGCACACAGGAGAGAAACCTTATAAATGTTTGGAGTGTGGGAAGAGCTTCAGTCACGGTAGGCAACACAGGTTGCATCAAAGAACTCATACAGGGGAGAAACCATATATATGTTCCGAGTGTGGAAAGAGCTTCAGTGAACGTGGTGCTCTAACTAAGCATCAAAGAACTCATACAGGGGAGAAACCGTATTCATGTTCGGAGTGTAGAAAAAGCTTCAGTCGTAGTAGCTCCCTTAAGTTGCATCAAAGAGCACATACAGGAGAGAAGCCGTATTCATGTTCAGAGTGTGGAAATAGCTTCAGTCAGAGTAGCACCCTTAAGTTGCATCAGAGAACTCATACAGGAGAGAAGCCGTATTCATGTTCAGAGTGTGGAAATAGCTTCAGTCACAGTAGCACCCTTAAGTCGCATCAAAGAACTCATACAGGAGAGAAGCCGTATTCATGTTCAGAGTGTGGAAATAGCTTCAGTCAGAGTAGCACCCTTAAGTCGCATCAGAGAACTCATACAGGGAGGAAATCTTAGAAATGTTTGGTGTATGGAAAGAACTTCAGTGACAGGGGCTCCCTTCCTAAACAATAAAGAACTCGTACAAGGGAAACATCTTAGAAAGGGTTGGTGTGTGGGAAGATCTTTAATCATATCAAATAACCCCTACAGAGAGTAAACCAATGATCATGTTCTGGTCCCCCCCAGGACAGCCATTATTGGAGTGGAAGAACTTTCTGACAGTAAGAGCTGTTTTGACAATGGAACAGTCTCCCTCGGGGGGAAGTGGGCTCTCCTTCCTTGGAGGTTTTTAAGCAGAGGTTGGATGGGCTTCTGCTATGGATGCTTAGCCGAGATTACTTCAGTGCTGGGGGTTGGACTAGATGACCCTTTTGTTGTTTAGTCGTTTAGTCGTGTCCGACTCTTCGTGACCCCCTGGACCAGAGCACGCCAGGCACTCCTGTCTTCCACCACCTCCCGCAGTTTGGTCAGGCTCATGTTTGTAGCTTTGAGAACACCGTCCAACCATCTCGTCCTCTGTCATCCCCTTCTCCTTGTGCCCTCCATCTTTCCCAACATCAGGGTCTTTTCCAGGGAGTCTTCTCTTCTCATGAGGTGGCCAAAGTATTGGAGCCTCAACTTCACGATCTGTCCTTCCAGTGATCACTCAGGGCTGATTTCCTTCAGAATGGAGAGGTTTGATCTTCTTGCAGTCCATGGGACTCTCAAGAGTCTCCTCCAGCACCATAATTCAAAAGCATCAATTCTTTGGCGATCAGCCTAGATGACCCTTGGGGTCCCTTATAACTACAGTTCTATGATTCTATATACATCATCTGCTAGACAGCTGCTGTCACAAGCTTGGCAAATCCAGACATATACTTGATCATCAGATAATGCCAATATTACTCACTTGGACTGTGCTGTTTGAATCCATGTACAATTCTAGGTGCCCATTCTATTGTTGTGCTTTTCATATCCTAATTTTCATCTGCTGTTACTTGTAGCGTTCCCAAAGCAAGGAAGGATTCAGAAGATCAGTAAAGGAAGGAAGGAAGGAAGGAAGGAAGGAAGGAAGGAAGGAAGGAAGGAAGGGTAGTATTCACCATCTCTTTGTGAACTCTCTTCCTGAACTCTCTTCCTGGCCCTAAGATCTATCTAAAGATTAACAAACTACATCAAAGTAACCTATGAACTTTATGGCCTAGGGTGCCTGGTGCAGCAACTAGAATGCTTGTGTCCTAGAATGCTTATACGTGCTTGTCAGACATAGAGAAATGGACAGTAGAGAAAAATGGCGTAGATGCAGAGGCTTGTGGGATTTGATCAGGAATTTTTGTCAATGAATCAAACCCAGTCAGCGCAATGCTTTCATCGCGGACACAATGGCTTGATGCATATTTTATCATTCCTCATAATAATCCGGTCTGATCACTACAGTTATAGCTGCTATCTCTGTTTATTGTGCATCATAAAATGAAACAGAGAAAGCTTTACGAAAATAAAATCTTTATGATTTTTTTTTTAAAAACCCTCATGAGTCCCACCTACACTGGAAACAAATTGTGGGATCTGCTCACATCCCTCATGGTTAGCTTACGGCAATGCACCGTACAAAGAGATACCATTGAAGGTTGGGCCACAGGCTGTAGCTGGTGCAGAACGCAATAGCCAGGTGGCTTGTGTGAGCAAGGTAAAAAAGGTAAAGGATCCCTGAACAGTTAAGTCCAGTCAAAGGCAGCTATGGGGTTGCAGCGCTCATCTTGCTTTCAGGCCGAGGGAGCTGGCGTTTGTCCACAGACAGCTTTCTGGGTCATGTGGCCAGCAGAACTAAACTGCTTCTGGCGCAATGGAACACTGTGACGGAAACCAGAACTCACGGAAACACCATTTGCCTTCATGCCACAGTGGTACCTATTTACCTAATTGCACCGGCGTGCTTTCGAACTGCTAGGTTGGCAGGAGCTGGGGCAGAGCAGCAGGAGCTCACTCCTCGCACAGATTCAAACCGCCAACCTTGCCATCAGCAAGCCCAAGAGGCTCAGTGGTTTAGACCACAGTGCCATCCACGTCAGGCTTGTGGGAGGAAACTACTGCCAGCATAGAACAGCCTGCTAGTGGGATTTGCACTTGCTACCAATCCGCTACTGGGCTGAGTTCAAGGAGTTTGTACTAACGTGCAAGTCCCTGTTCGGCTCAGTCCCAGATATACAGCAGAGATTCTCCTGCAGGTTCCAAAGATCTCCAAAGCACGCACCCAGAATGGGGCTTTTAGTGTCACTGTCTGTGTTCTGTGGAATGGCATCACTTTTGGGGGAGGGGGAGGGCATTGGGACCTTTTTGAGCTGGATAAAGAAATTTTAATAATGGGTGTCCACTTGTTACGGTTTTAGTCTTATTTTTATTTGTTGCCTTGGTGTATATAACTGCTTTTTAAAACATTTTTTATATGAATTGCCTTGAGACGGTGGTTTAGAAGGCAATCAATTATTTTTAAAAAATATTTTAAAAATACTTTTCACGTTTATACATTTCACTAATTTTACAATCATTTTGACATTTCAAGGTTTGACTTCCTTCCCCCTCTTTCTGTGGTTCCTTAAATTTATTTTTAATATCTTCTGCATATCCAAATTAACTTAATTTGCTCATTTACCGTATTTTTTGCTCTATAAGACGCACCAGACTAAAAGACGCACCTAGTTTTTGGAGGAGGAAAACAAGAAAAAAAATATTCTGAATCTCAGAAGCCAGAACAGCAAGAGGAATCGCTGTGCAGTGAAAGTAGCAATCCCTCTTGCTGTTCTGGCTTCTGTTATAGCTGCGCAGCCTGCATTCGCTCCATAAGACGCACACACATTTCCCCTTACTTTTTAGGAGGGAAAAAGTGAGTCTTATAGAGCAAAAAATACAGTATTCATCTTCTTTAAATATATACTGGTATAAAACTGCAGGTTATTACAATAATCCTACCAATGTTTTTATCTGTTTACAATTTATCTGTAAATATTCAATAAACCATTTCCATTCTTTTATTTTTAAAAAATGTTATCTTGATTTCTTATTCTTCTGGTAAGTTTCGCCATAGGCAATCATATTTAAGGCAATCCTCCTGTGGATTTTTGTTAAATGGGAAAACTGTAAATAAACAGAAGCAGAGCTATAGAAAGAGATATCCAGAAGATATACACAAATAGATAAATCTCACTGGACCAAAAGAATAAGACTTGTGATGCTGACACGCAGTCGTTAAACCCGTTGAGTATTGCCGATTAATTTACTTGCATTTCTGAAAATATATTATCATCAAGCAGAGTAAAAGGGAACCTTACTGAGAGATGACACGATCCTGCAAATCTCCTTCATAATTTGGCTGTTTGTTTTTTTAAAATATATTTTATTTGGGTTTTTAAACATAAATGCAAAAATAAAAAACAGTATAGCATATATCATGACATCTTTTCTTAACATCTTTGGACTCCCTCCCGCCTCCCGCTCCCATTTGCATCATTGTCAATTCTTGCCAGCAATTTATCATCTTGTTTACACTCTTGTGTCAAATTCATTTAAATATAATCTATAAATTCTCCAATAGGTTTATAATTTTCCCTCAAATTTGCTTATCTTAATTCCATCTAATTTAGTGGTGCACAATTATTTATGATCTAGCATCCTTTCTTAACATTCAACCAAATTACAGTGTTTTTTAAAATAAATCTTGAATTTCTTCCAATCTTCTTCGACCCTCTCCTCTCCCGGGTCTCCATAATTTGGCTGTTCAGGGCTCTCTGGTCAGGACCCAGCAGAGCCCATTCCTCTTCAGTGAAACTGAGTCCTGAGAGGGAGAGGGGGGGAAATGCTTCCTTGCAAATATCAAAACAGACCGGCCTACAAGCAAAATCCCAGAGCCTTGTTAAGGGGAAGTGAATGGGCATTGCCCTCAGGATTAATATACATTGGTGCCTTGGTTCTCAAACTTAATCCATTCCGGAGGTCTGTTCCCAAACCAAAGCATTCCAAAACCAAGGCGCGCTTTCCCATAGAAAGTAATGCAAAATGGATTAATCCGTCCCAGACTTCTGAAAACAACCCCTAAAACAGCAATTGAACATGAATTTTACCATCTAACGAGACCATTGATCCATAAAATGAAAGCAATAAACAATGTACTGCAATCACACGATCAATCAGTCGGTAGCTGAACTGGGTTCCACACAGTCACAAAAACAAAACAAAAAGAGCCGCAAAAACAAAAATGCAAAATAAATAGCAAACACAGACAGACCTCAGCGTATCCCTCAAAACGGAAGTGTGGCAACACTCAAAATGGAGCACGTTCAGCTTCCAAAAAAAGTTTGCAAACCGAAACACTTCCGGGTTTGCAGTGTTTGGGTTCCAAGTTGTTTTAGTACCAAGGTGTTTGAGAACCAAGGTACCACTGTAAACATATTTTACAAGGACAGGAGGAGACACCACGGGCGGAATAATTGCCACACACAGGAAGAAGAAGGATACAGTCTGAGCGCCTCGCTTGTAATTTTATAAATCATTTAATGTGTCAACGCAAATACAAGTTGTTAACATTGCAGTTGTATAAGAGATTGTTATTTTGACCGGAATGTAACTGAAATTAATAAGATTTTGGAACGCAGAAATAAAGAAAACCACCAAACCATTTGAATAATTGATATTAGTTATTGTATTATAACTAATTGTATTATAACTTGGCTATTATAATGAGGCTATTATTAGACTCCAACATAGAATCATAGAGTTGGAAGAGACCACAAGGGCCATCGAGTCCAACCCCCTGCCAAGCAGGAAACACCATCAGAGCACTCCTGACATATGGTTGTCAAGCCTCTGCTTAAAGACCTCCAAAGAAGGAGACTCCACCACACTCCTTGGCAGCAAATTCCACTGTCAAACAGCTCTTACATGAATTTGACGGAACTGCGGGAGGCAGTGGAAGACAGGAGTGCCTGGCGTGCTCTGGTCCATGGGGTCACGAAGAGTCGGACTCGCCTAAACAACAATTATTGGACTGTAATTGAAAACTAAGAAAAATTATTATATAGAATAAACACGTAATATAACATTGCACATTTTTCTTTTTTAAAAAAACCTTCACAGGGCTGCTTTCTAAAGGTTATTCCACCGATCTAAAAATTGCAGGGCTGGGGAAGGAAACCACATTTTCCTGCCCCTGCTGAGCTTTCCCCCACCGCTGCCCTTCTTATTTCCATCGCACGGGAGGCAAATGCCAGGGACCCTCCCCTCCCCAGATCGAACCCCCATCCCTGTGGATTCAAGAGGCAGGGAGTTCCAAAGTCTAGCTGCTGCCACGCCAATAAAAGACCGATTTTTTACAGGTACCACGTGGCAGTTCCATCGATCAAAGCAGTAGAGGGGCGTCTATAGTCCGGCAGCAACAGGGGGGAAGAGAGAGTTTGGGGGGCTTGCAAGGAGGTTGCAAGATGCACTTTGGGCCCCACTTTGCGTTTGAACTGCAGGGAGAAACCCCCAAGCCTCAAAAGTGTGTGGGGTGTGTGTGTTTGTTTTTGTCCCTTTCTTCTCTCCTCCAGCCCCAAATAAATTAAGTCCCCCTCCTCTCCGCCGCCTCCTCTTCCTAGCTAGCCCCATCCCACCCACC
The DNA here is from genome assembly GCF_964234715.1 of Podarcis melisellensis. Classification (NCBI taxonomy): domain Eukaryota; kingdom Metazoa; phylum Chordata; class Lepidosauria; order Squamata; family Lacertidae; genus Podarcis; species Podarcis melisellensis. Next base: position 118,310,667 of record NC_138529.1, on the reverse strand, counting down.
AAATGTCGCTTTGTTTCTCCGAAGAGCTCTGATCATTTCTCTGCGCCAGAGAAGGAGGCTTGTAGAGTGGGAAGGGGTCGCCAGCGGTCATCTAGCCCAACCCGCTGCAATTCAGGATTCGAACCCAGGACCTGGAGACAGTGGCATAGCGTGGGGGGTGCAGGGGGCCCGGCCGCACCGGGCGCAACATCTGGGGGGCGCTCGCCACCTCCGGAGTCGCCGAAGAGCCTCGGGCGCAGGCTGTAGCAGAGCCCCGTGTCGCGGAACTGACGAGCTGTGCACGCGTCTGGGCTGAAGGCGTCTGGCAAGCAGCGGCTCTCAGCGCTCGCGCAGTCCCCGCACGTCAGGACCGTGGAGGGCGCGCCAGGCAGCCCCTCCGCACAGCCCCTCCGCCGCTGCTTCTGGGCCATGTTGCATTTTCCTCGCCTCTGCCCTCCTCCTCCTCCGGGCAAGCAGCGTCGTTTGGGCGGCAGCGCCAGGCCAGTGGCAACCTGCCTCAGATCACCTGACACGGACCCGCCACTGCCGTGGCTACCTTACCGTGAATACCCCAGCCCATGCAGCAGCAAGAAAAAGCTGGCAGCGGCGGCAGGTTAGGGGTTAGGGGCGGAAATTACTTGCCCTGCCCCGGGTTAGGGGGCGCAAATTACTTGCCTTGCCCCAGGTTAGGGGGCGCAAATTACTTGCCTTGCCCCAGGTTAGGGGGCGCAAATTACTTGCCTTGCCCCTGGTTAGGGGGCGCAAATTACTTGCCCCAGGTTAGGGGGCGCAAATTACTTGCCTTGCCCCAGGTTAGGGGGCGCAAGTTACTTGCCCCAGGTTAGGGGGCGCAAATTCCTTGCCTTGCCCCTGGTTAGGGGGCGCAAATTCCTTGCCTTGCCCCAGGTTAGGGGGCGCAAATTCCTTGCCTTGCCCCAGGTTAGGGGGCGCAAATTCCTTGCCTTGCCCCGGGTTAGGGGTCGCAAATTACTTGCCTTGCCCCGGGTTAGGGGTCGCAAATTCCTTGCCTTGCCCCAGGTTAGGGGGCGCAAATTCCTTGCCTTGCCCCAGGTTAGGGGGCGCAAATTCCTTGCCTTGCCCCGGGTTAGGGGGCGCAAATTACTTGCCTTGCCCCGGGTTAGGGGGCGCAAATTCCTTGCCTTGCCCCGGGTTAGGGGGCGCAAATTACTTGCCTTGCCCCGGGTTAGGGGGCGCAAATTCCTTGCCTTGCCCCGGGTTAGGGGGCGCAAATTACTTGCCTTGCCCCGGGTTAGGGGGCGCAAATTCCTTGCCTTGCCCCGGGTTAGGGGGCGCAAATTACTTGCCTTGCCCCCCCAAGTGCATGTTTCTGCCTAATACTAATAGAGGGGGGTTTTGTGTGTGTGTGTGTGTGTGTGTGTGTGTGTGTTTTCCGCTGCTCGATTTTCCAAGGGTTAAGATGAACGGAGCTCCCTCCCGTTGCTAGAGAGGAAAGCCATCGGGGGAGGAGTTTCCCTCCGTCTCCCACTCCTTTTCCTGCCCGGCTCCTCACGTGGAGGGAAGCGGCTGATCTGCACCCCCCCGTGCCCCCTCCCGGCGCTGCATCCGAGGCCGGATCCGGTGAGACGACCCCGACCCCTTTGTGCACAGGGCTGGAGGGGATCCCCTGGGTCGCAGGCAGGAGGATGCTAGGAGACCCCCCCCTCCCTGGAATGGGGTTGCAATTTGGGGTTGGGGGGTATCAGCCGATTGCTAGGGTGCAAGTGGAAGGAAGCGAGACCCTGGCCCCCTTTCGCCCCGTGATCTGCTGGGCAAGATCCGTTTCTCCGCTAGGGATTCCAGGGATCGCAGCTGGCTTTCCTTGGCTTCCCTTCCTCCTCTCTGCAAAACCGGGAGAAGAGGGTCCTTTGCTTTTTTTTCTGCGAGGTGGGGGGCACTTGCAGACTTTGCATGGCCTTCGGTCATGGAAATGCAGAGATGGGAGGGACCCGTGGGTAATAATAATAATAATAATAATAATAATAATAATAATAATAATAAAAAAATAAAATAAAAAATTCATTTATATCCCGCCCTCCCCAGGCGAAGCTGGGCTCAGAGCATAGCTGTCAACTTTTCCCTTTTTTAAAGGGATAATAATAATAATAATAAAAAATAAAAAATTCATTTATATCCCGCCCTCCCCAGGCGAAGCTGGGCTCAGAGCATAGCTGTCAACTTTTCCCTTTTCTAAAGGGATACTAATAATAATAATAATAATAATAATAATAATAATAATAATAATAATAATATTTCATTTATATCCTGCCCTCCCCAGCCGAAGCTGGGCTCAGAGCATAGCTGTCAACTTTTCCCTTTTCTAAAGGGATACTAATAATAATAATAATAATAATAATAATAATAATAATAATAATATTTCATTTATATCCCGCCCTCCCCAGGCGAAGCTGGGCTCAGAGCATAGCTGTCAACTTTTCCCTTTTCTAAAGGGATACTAATAATAATAATAATAATAATAATAATAATAATATTTCATTTATATCCCGCCCTCCCCAGCCAAAGCTGGGCTCAGAACATAGCTGTCAACTTTTCCCTTTTTTTAAGGGACATTCCCTTATTCCGAATAGAATTCCCCGCAAGAAAAGGGAAGAGTTGACAGCTATGGCTCAGAGCGGCTAATAGCAGTAAAAGTAACACAGTTTGCAAGACGCACATGGAGGGGACCTTCGGTCATGGAAATGTAGAGATGTGAGGGACCCGTAGGTAATAATAATAATAATAATAATAATAATAATAATAATAATAATAATATTTTATTTATATCCCATCGTCCCCAGCCGAAGCCGGGCTCAGAGCATAGCTGGCAACTTTTCCCTTTTTTTAAGGGACATTCCCTTATTCCGAATTGGATTCCCCGCAAGAAAAGGGAAAAGTTGACAGCTATGGCTCAGAGCAGCTAACAACAGTAAAAGTAACACAGTTTACATAAAATCACAATCAATTCATTCTAAAACCAATTCATTCTAAAATCAAGAATCAAATTTATGGCAACCGTTGGGCTAGCGTTCTATAAAAAGGACAATGCAGGATCAGGCCAGTGGTGCCATCTGGTCCAGAATCCTGTTTTCACAGTGGCCAACCACTTGCTGGTGTTTTGTATGATTTGATGGTTGCTGTTTTTTAAACCTGATTTTTTAAACACATTTTAAAATGAAATTGAATAGCCTGTGTTGTGCCTGAATATAATATTGAAGCACAGGTGGATGGAGGCGTGTTGTGTTTTCCTCTAGAGCAGCCTTTCTCAACCTGTGGGTCCCCAGATGTTGTCGAACTACAACTCCCATCACCCCTAGCTAGCAAGGCCAGAGTTGAGGGATGATGGGAGTTGTAGTCCAACAACATCTGGGGACCCACAGGCTGAGAACCGCTGCCTAGACATTGTGTCTGTATAATAATAGGATATGGACAAAGGGGCCCAGTTAGTAAGATGCAAGGATGTAGCAAATGGGCAATGGGATCAGTTGTGTGGGAAATGGAGCCTCCATATACAGCAGCAGCGTACCTGAACTCGGACGCAGCAAAGAGATGTTACTTTGATCTATGTGAAACCGTTAAAAATGTTCGCAACGAGAGCGAAAACACACCTTCATTAGTAATGTTGGTTTCAACAGCTTAATACACTGTCTGCACATGAAAAATCAGATCCTGGACCTGGTGATTTTGGAGCAGTTCCTGGCTGTCCTTCAGCGGAGATGGAGAGCTGGCTCAGAGAATGTGGAGCAGAGTCCAGTTCCCAGATGGTGGCCTTGACTAAAAGTTTCCTCCTGAGTCAGGCAGAGCAGCAGGTGAGCGCAAAATTGCTGAACTCTTTCTTCCAAGGAGGAATGTGCCAAACCACAGAGGCCTTTGCCACTGTCCTTACTTTCCTTAAAAAAAAATTATAAAGCAATTTCAACAAAACAAATTATCAATCCAAATAATCAATTACATTATTCCCCCCTTTTTATTCCCCCCATGCCTCCCTCTCCCCACCACCTGAGACTTCCCTCAGCTCCCCCCTCTGATTTATTTGCATATGTTATTCTCTGCATATTAATAATTGTACATATCATTGCCTTATCTGTCATATATTCTACTATTAAATTTGTGGATGTTTATTCAAAACCTGCCAAGGAGTCCAAATCATTTTGTTTTTTTTTTAAATAGTTTGTAAAAAGTTCCCATTCTTCCTTGAAGTCACGATTGTCCTTCTCATGTAATTTGTGTCAACTTTGCCAACTCTGCATAACTCATCAATTTTTCTTGCCACTGTTCTTTCGTTTGGATTTCCTCTTCCTTCCTCCATCCTTGTGCTAACAAGACTCTTGCCGCTGTTGTAGCATACATAAATAAATTCTTTGTTTTTCTTGGCAGGTCTTGTCCTAAAATCCCTAACAAAAATGCTTCTGGTTTCTTTACAAATGTTATTTTAAACATTTTTTTCAATTCATTGTATATCATTTCCCTTTTTTTTAACTTCTCTACATTCCCACCACATATGATACATAGTACCTTCTTTTTCTTTACATTTCCAACATGCATTTGATCCAGTTTTATACATTTTTGCTATTTGTACTGGTGTGATATACCATCTGTACATCATTTTCATGTAATTTTCTTTCAGAAGAAAATAATCTGTAAATTTCAGATCCACTTTCCACAGCCTTTCCCAATCCTCAAATTGTATATATCTTGTGCCCATTTGATCATGACTGATTTGACCTCCTCATCTTTTGTTTACCTCTGTCCTTACTTTCCTAATAATCCTCGCCATTCATTGCTGTTTCAGCTCCAGGATCTGTTTGCAGAGGCGGCCACAGATTTCCACAGGGTAGAGAAACTTCCCTCAGACGACAGAGAGAATCCCCTACATAGGCAGTCTGTGCCAGAGAGTGACTTAGGTGACACCTTGCTGGGTAAGTTTTAAATTGATCATTTTTTATTGATCAGGGTGGGTCTGGCCTGGGAGGCCTCTTTGGGCCGGGTCTCATCAACATTCATGGGGAAAAAAATCTTAAAGCCTTCAAATTTCATTTTTGTGCCATGTGCTGTTAACGAAAGCCCATAATTTATTTGTGTATTAAACTTTTTTAATTACTGTATTTTTTGCCCTATAGAATGCACCGGCCCATAGGACGCACCTAGGTTTTTTGGGGGGAAATAAAGGGGGGGAAATTATTTCTCCCCCAGGCGCGGGGCTGGCACGGGGGAAGCCCGAGCTTCCCCCGACCCCAGCCCCCAGAACAGGCTGCTATCCGCAAGCCTAGGGAGCCCGGCAGGAAGTCAAGCCGGTCTCCCCAGGCTTGCAGATATCTGTCCCCCGAGCTTGTGGGGCTGGCAGCCTCCAAACCAGGTCGGGGAACAACGGGAAGGCGCGCTGCGCCTCCCCGCTGTCCCCCGAGCTTGTGGACTGCAGGCTGCTGCCTGCAAGCCTTTCGAGCCTGCAGGAACTCCCACCGGGCTTGCAAGGCTTGCGGATAGCTTCCTGAAGCCTGGAGAGCGAGAGGGATCGGTGCGCACCGACCCCTTTCGCTCTCCAGGCTTCAGCGAAAGCCTGCATTCGCCCCACAGGATGCACACACATTTCCCCTTCATTTTTGGAAGGGAAAAAGTGCATCCTTTAGGGCGAAAAATACAGTAGTAAATCTATTAACTGTGTGTTAAATATTACATATACCGTGGTACCTCTGGTTGCGAACGGGATCCATTCCGGAGGCCCGTTCGCAACATGAAAAAAATGCAACCCATGGATTGCGATTTGCCGCTTCTGTGCATGCATGTGACGTCATTTTGCGCTTCTGCACATGCGCGAGTGGCGAAACCCGAAAGTAACCCTTTCTGGTACTTCCGGGTCGCCGTGGGACGTAACCTGAAAGAACGTAACATGCAGAGGACGTAACATGAGGTATGACTGTATAATATTAAATCTATTGCGAACGCTTCAATCTTCAATATGGAAATCTAATTAAGTGTGTGGCCCCCTTGTTCTACGTCAGAGTTCTCTTGCGGCCCATGAGACGTTTGACCGCCCTGCCGTAAATCTGTGAGATGCATTTGATGTCTTCCCGAAACAGGGCACAAAAGGATGCTGGTTTTCAGACTTTTCCCCAGCTCAGAAAGGCGTTCCTTGGGACCCCTTGGATTTTTCCCCAAGAGGAAAAATGGGATGAGCTGTAGTTTTGCCCAACTAAACCGCATAATGTCAAAAGGACGTTCAAGATATATAGGACGGGTGTGTCGTTTTGTGATGTCAACGCGGACCTAGAAATTTCAGAAGAATGCTTTAAATTAAAAGAAAAGAGAAATTTGTCATTCAGCCTCTGAGATTAACGTCCGTTCTGATGGCCTCCCGTCACCTTCCTCTCTGACAGGTGGTGGGTTAATGCCAGCAACAACTCCTTGGGCATCTTTTCTTCATGCGGGAGCGGAAGAACCTGTACAAGCGACATTTCAGGTAGGTGGAAGCATCCCAGGGAAGGCTGTCAAGAGGAAGCCAAGTGCCTCTGCTCACCTCCCTGCATCTGAACAATTCTCTGTCCTGCTTATAGAATCATAGCATCTTCGAGTTGGAAGGGACCCAACGGTCATCTAGTCCAACGCCCCCTGCAATGCAGGAATCTCGTCGCTTCTTTCTAGGCTGCCCACTGAGGAGGCTGTGAGTGCCACCCGAGAAGTCCTGCAGGATAATACCCAGCCACTTCTCGATACGATAAACTTTATTGTCCTTGTCCCATACAGAACAATGAACTTGAAAAAATCTACATCAGACATTCAAAAACCAACAAGCCTGCTATCCCAGCCTGGTTAGCCCCCTAAAAACTCTGATACCCCATAATTAGATACAATATACTCCCATAGAGACTACCTTACACTGCGTTTAAAACCAAAATCGCATTTGGATAGAAACTGTTTCTCAGGCGGCTAGTCCTAGTCTTTATAACCCTGTACCTTCTTCCAGAAGGCAGAAGCTGAAAGAGATCATTTCCGGGGTGCGCACTGTCCTGCGCTATCTCTGCAGCTTTCTTGTGACACCTGGAAGCGTAGATTTGATCCAAGGTGGGAAGAGTGCACCCAATTATTCTCTCTGCAGTCTTTACAACCCTGGACAGCATTGTTCTCTCTCTCTCTCTCTCTCTCTCTCTCTCTCTCTCTCTCTCTCTCTCTCTCTCTCTCTAATTTTTATTAAATTTTCTGTTTTACAATTTAAAAGATTCATTTAAACAAGCTTGAAATATCAGTGACTTCTCTTCTCTTTCTGTGGTTCATTTTGCAGAGCATAAATCCCTGCATATTTTATATAAACTCAAGCATTCAGTATTCCGTTATTACTTCCATCAAAACTTATTTGCACTGCTGAATTTATCTCAATGTTGCCAACGTTTCCAAGTGTACACAATTCCCCCCCATATATTCAATAAACATTTTCCAATCTTCTCTAAACATATGTTCTTCTTGTTCTCTTATTCTACATGTTACGTCTGTGAGCTACGCATATTCCGGCAGCTTAAGTTGCCATTCTTCTTTGGTTGGGACCTCGCTCCTTTTCCATTTTGGGCCTAACCAAACATAAATAACCATTTTTGACACCTGGGCATTTCCATTTGAATTATCTCCAACAGAAAGGACTCTGATTTTGGGGGGAAAGTGCTTTTAAACGTTTTTTTCAATTCATTATAAATTATTTCCCAATACTCTTTTACCCTTTTACATGTCCACCACATATGAAAGGACGTTCCCGCTACCTCTTTGCATCTCGCTTATCTGATTCAATATTATACATCTTAGCATGTCTAAAGGTAAAGGTAAAGGACCTCTGACCGTTAAGTCCAGTCACGGACGGCTCTGGGGTTGTGGCGCTCATCTCGCTCTACAGGCCGAGGGAGCCAGCGTTTTCCGCAGACAGCTTCCGGGTCATGTGGCCAACATGACTAAGCCGCTTCTGGCGAACCAGAGCAGCGCATGGAAACGCCGTTTTCCTTCCCGCCAGAGCGGTACCTATTTATCTACTTGTGCTGGCATGCTTTTGAACTGCTAGGTTGGCAGGAGCAGGGACCAAGCAACGGGAGCTCACCCCGTCGCGGGGATTCGAACCGCAGACCTTCTGATCAGCAAGCCCTAGGCTCTGTGGTTTAGACCACAGCGCCACCCGCGTCCCACCCGCCACCTGCGCATGCCTACTCAGAGTCAAACACCACCTGTAAATGATTTTCAAGTAGTTCTCCTTCAGGGAATAACATGCTGTAAACTTCAACCACTTTTCCTTGTTGAGTCTTTCAGATTTTGCAAGTAGAGAATTGTGACATTGTTTGCAAAAGGGCCAACGTTTTCCTTTTCTTTTCAGGCCCGAATTTATTTTGAGGACGTGGCAGTGTATTTCACAGCAGAGGAATGGGCTCTGCTGGATTCTGACCAGAGAGCTCTGCACAGAGAAGTCATGGAGGAGAATTATCTTCTCGTCGCCTGTCTCGGTAAGACGTTGTGTCTTCAGCTCTTTTACTGGTTGTGTTTGTGTAAATGGTTGTAGGGCTTCTATTGCATTTGGACCTCGCTTTGGATCCTTTCCCTAGTGCAGCCTTCTTCAACCTTGGATCCCCAAATGTTGGACTACAACTCCCATCATCCCTGACCAGCCCATCTAAGATAGCTGGGAATGATGGGGGTTGTAGTCCATCAATCTTGGCAGAACCAAGGTTGAAAAACATTTCCTTAGTGGATGATGGTAGTTATTTAAAGTGCATGTGATTGTTCTTAACGAGCTTTGCTGTGTTTTTAAGGATATTTTTATCGACATGTTTGCCACCTATGGCTCTCTTGGGGAAGAAGGGTGGAAAATAAACCAAAGGAATAAGAATTATTATGTCCCTCCGCGGGTGACCCTCCTGGTCCCTTCTGATTCTATGATTCTATTCTATTCCTCATTACGTCCATGAATTATTATTTGTACATGTCCACAGGACACTTTTTATATACGAGGACGTGTCGCCATCCTTGTAGCTGTTGGAAATGCGTATTTCGGTCGGCGGCATTTGCAAATCTTTTTTTTTCTCCCTAAAACGTCTGGTGTGTGTTGCATTCCAAAAGCAAGGAAGGATTGGACCCTGATTAATAAAATACACACGAGGCTTGACCAGCTAGACTCAGGGAGGAGGTGCCAATAATAATCTGTCACACCCTGGCCCAGGCCCCTTTTATTAACAAAAGAACTTATAACACAGTACTTGTAAGAACCTATCAGATGTCCTCTGAGCATTTCAAAAACATCCCCACATGGGACAAAGTTAGATCAGAGAAATCCTTTTAACTACAAAGAAACTATTTCCTACTTGAGCATGCATACACGGTTCAGAGTAAATAAGATAGGAATCAAGGAGGAATGCATTTAGTACCCTCGGAGGTCATAAACAACAGTAAACAGGAGATGAAGGATGGCAATGAAAAATAGTATTTACCATCTCCTTGTGAACTCTCTTCCTGGCCCTTAAAGGTAAAGGTAAAGGGACCCCTGACTCTGGGGTTGCAGCGCTCATCTTGCTTTGTTGGCTGAGGGAGCCGGCGTACAGCTTCCGGGTCATGTGGCCAGCATGACAAAGCAGCTTCTGGCAAACCAGAGCAGCGCACGGAAACGCCGTTTTCCTTCCCACCAGAGCGGTACCTATTTATCTACTTGCACTTTGACGTGCTTTCGAACTGCTAGGTTGGCAGGAGCAGGGACCGAGCAACGGGAGCTCACCCCGTCATGGGGATTCAAACCGCCGACCTTCTGATCGGCAAGTCCTAGGTTCTGTGGTTTAACCCACAGCGCCACCCGTGTCCTGGCCCTTAAGATCTACCTAAAGATTAACAAATCTACATCAAAGTAACCTACTATCTTTATGGCTCAGGATGCCTAGTGAAGCAACCAGTCCGTGTTTAAGAATGCTTATACGTGACTGTCAGGCAGAGAGAAAGTAAAATGGCAGAGGTGCAAAGGCTTGTGGGATTTGATCAGAAATGATTGTCAATGAATCCAGCCCAGTCAAAGCAACGCTTTCATCGCGGACACAATGGCATGCTCCATTTTTCATAATTCCTCATAGCAATCCAACCTGACCCCCACAGTGTGCAAATGTTTCACCACTGTAGATGTTGTCGCTCCATTGAGAAGGGCTTTCACCCAAGCGGCAGAGCATCCGTTTTGCCTGCAGAAGGTCTCCGGTTCAATCTTGGCCGTCTTCAGGTAGGGCTCAGAAAACCCCAGCTTGAAACCTTGGAGAGATGATGTCTTCCCTACTATCTTTGTCTCTCACAGGTGACAGGATGATGCTGGAAAGACCCCCTCAGCCGTCCCTTCCTCGCGTTGGAGGGGAAGCAGTTGCTTTTGCAAACGATCAGGTATGGATCAGGGAAGAATCACTGGGGAGATTGTCAAGGAGGAGCCTTCTCATCAGTGGCGTAGCGTGGGGGGTGCAGGGGGGCGGCCACACCGGGCGCAACATCTGGGGGGGGCGCAGGCTGTAGCAGAGCCCCATGTCTCGCGGAACCGACGAGCTGTGCGCGCGTCCGGGCTGAAGGCGTCCGGCAGGTAGCGGCTCTCAGCGCTTGCCACGGTCCCCGCGCGTCAGGGCCGCGGAGGGCGCGCCAGGCAGCCCCTCCTCACAGGCCCGCCGCCGCTGCAGCTGCTGGGCCATGTTGCATTTTCCTCGCCTCTCTGCCCTCCTCCTCCTCCGGGCAAGCGGCGTCGTTTGGGCGGCAGCGCCAGCGGCAACTCGCCTCAGCTCACCTGACACGGACCCGCCGCCGCCGCCGTGGCTACCTTACCGTAAATACCCCAGCCCAGGCAGCAGCAAGAAGAAGCTGGCAGCGGCGGCAGGTTAGGGGTTGGGGGGCGCAAATTACTTGCCTTGCCCCGGGTTAGGGGGCGCAAATTACTTGCCTTGCCCCGGGTGCTGACAACCCACGCTACGCCGCTGCTTCTCATCTCCCCGGTCCTGATGGAAATTCTCTCCTCATCTTTGCTTCTGTCAGAGCTGCCCAAGAGAAAGGCAGTGATCTATAATGAATTGAAAAGGATGTTTAAAATAATGTTTGTAAAAAGAAACAACCACCCAGAAGCTTTTCTTTTGGGAATTATAGAGAACGACCTAAACTGTATAGAAATTTATTTATTTGTGCTGCTACAGCGGCAAGAATGTTACTCACCCCCAATATGGAAAGAAGTCCCAGCAAAGGAAGAACGGATACAAAAACTTAAGGAATATGCGGAAATGGCAAAACTTACCGGAAGAATAAAAAATCAAGATAACAAACTTCTTTATATAAAAGAATGGAAATGGTTTATTGAACATTTACAGATAAATTGCAAACAGATAAGAACATTGGCAGGATTATTGTAATGTTGTTGTTGTTTAGTCGTTTAGTCGTGTCCGACTCCCCATGGACCAGAGAACGCCAGGCACCTCTGTCCTCCACTGCCTCCCGCAGTTTGGTCAAACTCATGCTGGTAACCTCGAAAACACTGTCCAACCATCTTGTCCTCTGTCGTCCCCTTCTCCTTGTGCCCTCCATCTTTCCCAACATCAGGGTCTTTTCCAGGGAGTCTTCTCTTCTCATGAGGTGGCCAAAGTATTGGAGTCTCAGCTTCAGAATCTGTCCTTCCAGTGAGCACTCAGGGCTGATTTCCTTCAGAATGGATAGGTTTGATCTTCTTGCAGTCCATGGGACTCTCAAGAGTCTCCTCCAGCACCATAATTCAAAAGCATCAATTCTTCGGCGATCAGCCTTCTTTATGGTCCAGCTCTCACTTCCATACATCAGTACTGGGAAAACCATAGCTTTAACTATACGAACCTTTGTTGGCAAGGTGATGTCTCTACTTCTCAAGATGCTGTCTAGGCCTGTCATTGCCCTTCTCCCAAGAAGCAGGCGTCTTTTAATTTCGTGGCTGCTGTCACCATCTGCAGTGATCATTGAGCCCAAGAAAGTAAAATCTCTCACTACCTCCATTTCTTCCCCTTCTATTTGCCAGGAGGTGATGGGACCAGTGGCCATGATCTTCGTTTTTTTGATGTTGAGCTTCAGACCATATTTTGCGCTCTCCTCTTTCACCCTCATTAAAAGATTCTTTAATTCCTCCTCACTTTCTGCCATCAAGGTTGTGTCATCTGCATATCTGAGGTTGTTGATATTTCTTCCGGCAATCTTAATTCCGGCTAGGGATTCATCCAGCCCAGCCTTTCGCATGATGAATTCTGCATATAAATTAAATAAGCAGGGAGACAAAATACAGCCTTGTCGTACTCCTTTCCCAATTTTGAACCAATCAGTTGTTCCATATCCAGTTCTAACTGTAGCTTCTTGTCCCACATAGAGATTTCTCAGGAGACAGATGAGGTGATCTGGCACTCCCATTTCTTTAAGAACTTGCCATAGTTTGCCGTGGTCGACACAGTCAAAGGCTTTTGCATAGTCAATGAAGCAGAAGTAGATGTCTTTCTGGAACTCTCTAGCTTTCTCCATAATCCAGCGCATGTTTGCAATTTGGTCTCTGGTTCCTCTGCCTCTTCTAAATCCAGCTTGCGCTTCTGGGAGTTCTCGGTCCACATACTGCTTGAGCCTTCCTTGTAGAATTTTAAGCATAACCTTGCTAGCGTGTGAAATGAGTGCAATTGTGCGGTAGTTGGAGCATTCTTTGGCACTGCCCTTCTTTGGGATTGGGATGTAGACTGATCTTCTCCAATCTTCTGGCCACTGCTGAGTTTTCCAAACTTGTTGACATATTTAGTGTAGCACCTTAACAGCATCATCTTTTAAAATTTTAAATAGTTCAGCTGGAATACCGTCACTTCCACTGGCCTTGTTATTTGCAGTGCTTTCTAAGGCCCATTTGACTTCACTTTCCAGGATGTCTGGCTCAAGGTCAGCAACCACACTACCTGGGGTATACGAGACATCCATTTCTTTCTGGTATAATTCCTCTGTGTATTCTTGCCACCTCTTCTTGATGTCTTCTGCTTCTGTTAGGTCCTTTCCACTTTTGTCCTTTATTATGGAAATCTTTGTACGAAATGTTCCTTTCATATCTCCAATTTTCTTGAACAGATCTCTGGTTCTTCCCATTCTATTGCTTTCCTCTATTTCTTTGCATTGCTCGTTTAAGAAGGTCTTCTTGTCTCTCCTTGCTATTCTTTGGAAATCTGCATTCAATTTCCTGTATCTTTCACCATCTCCCTCGCATTTTGCTTGCCTTCTCTCCCCCGCTATTTGTAAGGCCTCATTGGACAGCCACTTTGCTTTCTTGCATTTCCTTTTCATTGGGATGGTTTTCGTTGCTGCCTCCTGTATAATGTTACGAGCCTCCATCCATAGTTCTTCAGGCACTCTGTCCACCAAATCTAAATCCTTAAACCTGTTCCTCACTTCCACTGTGTATTCATAAGGGATTTGACTTAGATTGTATCTTACCGGCCCAGTGGTTTTTCCTACTTTCTTCAGTTTAAGCTTGAATTTTGCTATAAGAAGCTGATGATCTGAGCCACAGTCAGCTCCAGGTCTTGTTTTTGCTGACTGTATAGAGCTTCTCCATCTTTGGCTGCAGAGAATATAATCAATCTGATTTCGATGCTGCCCATCTGGTGATGTCCATGTGTAGAGTCGTCTCTTGTGTTGTTGGAAAAGCGTGTTTGTGATGACCAGCTTGTTCTCTTGGCAGAACTCTATTAGCCTTTGCCCTGCTTCGTTTTGATCTCCAAGGCCAAACTTGCCAGTTGTTCCTTTTATCTCTTGACTCCCTACTTTATAATGAGAAGAACATCCTTCTTTGGTGTCACTTCTATAAGGTCTTGTAAGTCTTCATAGAATTGGTCAATTTCAGTTTCTTCAGCACAAGTAGTTGGTGCATAAACTTGGATTACTGTGATGTTAAAAGGTCTGCCTTGGATTCGTATCGAGATCATTCTATCATTTTTGAGATTGCATCCCAGTACAGCTTTCGCCACTCTTTTGTTGACTATGAGGGCCACTCCATTTCTTTTACGGGTTTCTTGCCCACAGTAGTAGATATGATGGTCATCCGAACTGAATTCACCCATTCCCGTCCATTTTAGTTCACTGATGCCCAGGATGTCAATATTTATTCTTGCCATCTCATTTTTGACCACCTCCAACTTACCCAGGTTCATGGTTCTTACATTCCAGGTTCCTATGCAATATTTTTCTTTACAGCATTGGATTTTCCTTTCGCTTCCAGGCATATCCGCAACTGAGCGTCCTTTCGGCTTTGGCCCAGCCGCTTCATCAGCTCTGGATCTACTTGTACTTGCCCTCCGCTCTTCCCCAGTAGCATGTTGGACGCCTTCCGACCTGAGGGGCTCATCTTCCAGCATCATATCTTTTATATGCCTGTTGTCTTTGTCCATGGAGTTTTCTTGGCAGGGATACTGGAGTGGCTTGCCGGTTCCTCCTCCAGGTGGATCACGTTTGGTCAAAACTCTCCACTATGACCTGTTCATCTTGGGTGCCCTGCTCGGCATAGTTCATAGCTTCTCTGAGTTATTCAAGCCCCTTCGCCACGGCAAGGCAGTGATCCGTGAAGGGGATTATTGTAATAACCTGCAGTATATAAAGTAGATTAATAAATGAGCAAATTAAGTTAATTGGGATATGCAGAAGATATTAAAAATAAATTTAAGGAACCGCAGAAAGAGGGGGAAGGAAGTCAAGCTTTGAAATGTGGAAAGGATTGTAAAATTAGTGAAATGTATAAACTTGAAAAGTATAAGTTAAAAGAGAGAGAGAGATGAAGGCTTCCTCAGAAGGTTTAATTTCTGTGGGATAATACACAGCCATTCTCCCCTGATGAGACTTATGGGTTTTGCTAGCAGACGCTCTTAATTTCTATCTATTTATGTTTCCTTCTCTTTCAGGGTCCGTGGTCCTTTGAGGCTGTGTCTGTGCATTTCGCTGAGGAGGAGTGGGCTCTCCTGGATCCTGACCAGAGAGCTCTTCACAGGGATGTCATGGAGGAGAATTATCGCCTCGTCGCCTATCTCAGTAAGACTTTCTTAAGGCCAGTCAAGAGAGATGGTAAAATGTGTAACTGACGGGCAGCCCATCTAAATTGGAATCTTTTGAAAATATGAAGTGGTTTATAAATGCTTTTATATACACAGGTTTGACTACTGTAATTCGCTCTACTTGGGGCTGCCCTTGAAGCTGTCCGATAAACTCCAGCAGGTGCAGAATGCTGCAGCGAGGCTCCTCACGGGGTCTCTGCCATGGGAGCATATTCACCCTGTGCTTTTTAAGCTGCACTGGCCCCCGGTGGAGTACAGGGTCAGATTGAAGGTGCTGCTTTTGACCTTTAAAGTCCTTCACGGCCTAGGACCCTCGTACCTACGGGACCGCCTCTCCTGGTATGCCCCATGGAGAGCCTCAACCAGAGCCAGGGCCTTTTCAACGCTGGCTCCGGCCTGGTGGAACGCTCTGCCTCATGAGACCAGGGCCCTGCAGGAGCTGATTTCTTTCCGCAGGGCCTGTAAGACAGAGTTGTTCCGCCTGGCCTTTGGCTTGGAATCAACTTGATTCCCTCCCCCTCTTTCCTTTTTCCTTTCTCCTTCTGTGATGAAACTCCTATTTGGGGACTTCCCTGGCTTTTTTCTGGCCCATGTAGGACCAGTCTGGACAGTTGGCCTTGGTGAGGATTTGACGTTTTCATCCCCAAAAAGTTTTTTGATTTGAGTTTCTACTGAAAGGAGGCTGCATTTTAATGTTGTATTTTAATCTTGTTTTTAAGTTGTATTTTAATCAAATGCTTTTATACTTGGTGTTAGCTGCCCTGAACCCAGTCTTGGCTGGGGAGGGTGGGGTATAAATATTATTATTATTATTATTATTATTATTATTATTATTATTATTAAGATTTCATGTCTTACTCAGGTACTAACCAGTGTTCTTTCTCAACTGCAGGCCACAAATGGGAAGCCAGGAATATGGGAGATATATGCTGGATGTCGGCACGAAGGGACACACATAGAAATGAGGAACAACTGAGAAAGAAGACTGAAGCAGATCAGAACAGGTGGAATATATCCTCTGCTACTCAGGACAGTGGCTACCCTGAAATTGTGATCATAGAAGAAGAAAAAGTACAGGAAAATGATAAATACTGTGTGTATCCGAAATTGGAATGTGAAGCTCATTGCCAGATCCACACTGGGGAGAAACCATATCAGTGCAGAGAATGCGGAAAGACATTCAGTCAGAAGATGTATCTTACGACTCATAAAAGAATTCATACAGGGGAAAAGCCATATAAGTGCTTGGAATGTGGAAAGGGCTTCAGCCAGAAGATACACCTAACTTTCCACCAAAGAATTCATACAGGGGAAAAACCACACCAGTGCTTGGAATGCGGGAAGAGCTTCATCAGAAGTTCAAACCTCATTTTGCATCAAAGAATCCACACAGGGGAGAAGCCATATCAGTGCTTGGAATGTGGGAAAAGTTTCATTCGAAGCACAAACCTTACTCTGCACCAGAGAATCCACACGGGCGAGAAGCCATATCAGTGTGTGGAATGTGGAAAGAGCTTCAGCCAACGTTGTAGCCTTACTTCTCATCAGAGAATCCACACAGGGGAGAAACCGTTTGAGTGTCTGGAATGTGGAAAGAGTTTCACGCATAAGATAAGTTTCACTTATCATCAAACGACCCACACAGGGGAGAAACCATATCAGTGCGTGGAATGCGGAAAGAGCTTTAGTCAACGTTGCACCCTGACTTCTCATCAGAGAATCCACAGGGTGGAAAAACCATATAAATGCCTGGAATGTGGAAAGGGCTTTACGTGGAAGATAGGCCTCGCTGCTCATCAAACAACTCATACAGGGGAGAAACCGTATCGGTGCTTAGAGTGTGGAAAGAGCTTCAGCCATAAGGGGAGCCTCACCTATCATCAAAGAATCCACACAGGGGAGAAGCCATATCAGTGCATGGAATGCGGGAAGAGCTTCAGTCATCGTTGCACCCTAACTTCTCATCAGAGAATCCACACAGGAGAGAAACCATATCAGTGCCTCGAATGCGGAAAGAGCTTTAAAGAGAAGAGCAGGCTCACTTTTCACCGAAGGACTCACACTGGGGAGA
Organism: Podarcis melisellensis; assembly: GCF_964234715.1. Classification (NCBI taxonomy): domain Eukaryota; kingdom Metazoa; phylum Chordata; class Lepidosauria; order Squamata; family Lacertidae; genus Podarcis; species Podarcis melisellensis. The sequence continues at coordinate 118,293,549 of NC_138529.1, read as the reverse complement.
AGCCGTACAAATGCTTGGAATGCGGAAAGGGCTTCACGCAGAAGATAGGCCTCTCTGCTCACCAGACAGCTCATACAGGGCAGAAACCGTATACCTGCTTGGAATGCGGAAACGGCTTCACGAGAAGATCAAGCCTTAATCTGCATCAGAGAAGTCACAGCGGCGAGAAGCCATATCAATGCCCCGAGTGTGGAAAAAGCTTCACTAGACGGTCCGGTCTGAATTTGCATCAAAGAACTCACACAGCGGTGAAATCGTATAAGTGCTTAGAGTGTGGAAATAACTACAATAATAAGATAAACCTCACGTATCATCAGAGAACTCACAGAAGTGATTTGAATATGCAGCAAAATATTGTCTCCCACGTGAAACAGGAGTTCGATTGTGAGGACCCACATCGGACATGCACTGTATAAATGAACCCTAAGCAGGGAGCAACATATTGTACCTATCCTGAGCAACGACAGCAAGGGAACTGAAGCATTTTCTTTCAGCTTTGCTCCTTTTCTAATACAAAATGTGAAATCACAGCTGCTCCCCTCTGCCCTCCCCATCCATCCTTCCTCTCCTGAGCACGTAGTGATGCTTCCATATGGGAGCATTCAGCTCCTATGTGTGGTCGGCGTTGGCCAAAGGATCTGCCCAAGGGCTTTTCCAAAATGCGTTGCCTCCTGGTAATGGATTTTGGGACACGTTGGGGGGGCTCACTATCTGGAGGATGAAATAATCAAGGCTCCCATGCCTGCTCAGGTGTCTGTGTATTGGGAGGGGGAAGACAAAAAAGGAAGACAGAGCATAGACATCAACACAGTCTCTAGCTAAAAAGGCATTGAATTGAATAAAAATCAACTTAATGACGTAAGGACACTGGGATTCTGGTAAAGCAGGGATCAGGGGATATTTCATAAAGCAAGGCATAAGAATAAAAAGGGAAAGCGAAAAGGAAAAAAACAAAATTAATGGAAGAAATAAGGAAAAGAGCAAATCAAACAACCAAATAATGATATAATTAAAAAAGAAATTAGGCTACTACAGACAGAATATATGTCCAAAATAGAACAGGAAGTAGAGTGGAATGTGAAAATGTGGAAACAAAATAATTTTGAGTTTGGCAGTAAACCGGGAAAATACCTGGCATGGCAGTTGAGAAAGAGGCAAAATCAAAGACAAATTAATACAGTAGAGTAAAAATAGGAGAGAAAATTATAGGTGATCCAAAAGTAATAATACAAAACTTTTTCAAAATATTATGAAAAGTTATGCAAAAAAGATAATGAGGCAGAAGAAGTAGACAACTTCCTATACCAACAGAAAGGAGGATGGGTTTTAATTCTACTGGATTGGATCTTTACCCCACAGAAATGCACAGTCTAAATGTGGGTGGTGGTCTCTTGCTGTGTGTGTTTTCTATGCAATTGGGTGCTTTCTTCCTCTCTACCCATGTTCTCCACACACAAAAGTCACAGATGCGGTGCTTGCCAGCACTGTCATAGCAAAACAATTGGGATCTGAGACATGGATCAGTATGGAACCAGATTATTATTATAGGGGGGTCTACCCCCGGAACAACCACTGTATTATAAGCAATGTCTCTGTCAGTGGTGGTGTTGATCGGCGCTGGATCTGTGATTTTAAGGGTTGGTTTGCCGCTAAGGGACCTTTAACTTAATGGCTGTTTGTTAAAACGAAATGTGTCTCATTCAGCAATCATGCAAGCTGGAGATGGTCCATTTCTGGCTTAGAAATTTTCATTTTGAGCAAGGAAGCCTTTTGTTGAAAGACGACATGCCCCAGAGCCGCTGTTATATGATAACACTGATGCCCCTATCTCTAAATCCCAGAGGTGCCTAAAGGCATTAAAAAAATGGAGACCCCCGCCAGAGTTATTTCCAGGCTGCAAATGGAAGATGAACACACAGCCCCTCCATCTGTTTGATTGAATATTTTTCTATTCACACGGGTTCATGTCTCAGTGTAAATATTGGGCTTGGTGGTGGGTTTTCTCCGTTAAGTGTTTCTGCCTTGCAAAACTCTGTGATTAACATCCCATTTGTTTTTGTAAATGCGTTAGGAAGAAATGTTAAAGGCGCACAAAAAAGCCAAGGCCACACAAACACAGATTTGCGTGCGCAGCCCGAATATCAAAAAACATAGCGAGAGTTGAAACATCTCATGTTGTAGCTAGGAGCTTTTTCCTTTTGTCTTCTGTTGATGTGTTTTTTACTACAATCTAGGTGTTTTATAGATTATAAAAACAACTCCTCACAACTCCGTGTTTGTTCTCTTTCCCTGAGTTTCACTCAGTAGCGTCGCAAAGGAGAAGATGTGCCCTGAGAACTGGTGTCGAGAATTTTGTAAGTTAACAGCCAGGTCTGTGTGTTCTCCATGCTTAACAAATAAAAGAAAATCAGCGTGCACAAGCTGTATTTCTCTAAAAAGAGCACCGTTTCGCAGAATCTGTTTTTTTTTTAAAAAAAATTATTCATTTTTCAAACACATAATAAAAGACAAACACAACACAAACATACAAAAACATACACAACATTAAACATATACCGACTTCCCCATACCTCCCTTTCGCTGCATCCTTATTCCAAAATTCTTTAGCAACCCTTTAGTCAGTTTATCTATTAATTCCCTTTCATTAAATTTCCTTAAACTTATTAGTTACAGCTGTAATTCTCTACTTCTTACCCCTTGACATCTTAACACTCCTCAATTTTACAATCTTTCCCCTGGTCTTGGATTCTGCCGGTCATCTCTGCTAGTCCCATGAAGTCTGTCACCTTTGTCTGCCATTCTTCCAGAGTAGGTAGTTCTTGCATCTTCCAATACTTTGCCAGAAGAATTCTTGCTGCTGTAGTAGCATACATGAAAAAAGTCCTTCTTTGGCACCAATTGGCCAACCATGCCCAGGAGAAAAGCCTCAGGTTTCTTAGGAAAAGTCCACTTAAGGACCTTCTTAATTTCATTATAGATCATTTCCCAAAAGGCTTTAATCTTTGGGCAGGTCCACCAAAGGTGGTAAAAGGTACCTTCAGTCTCATTACATTTCCAGCATTTATTATTGGGCAAATGGTAAATTTTTGCAAGCTTGACTGGGGTCATGTACCACCTGTAAATCATTTTCATTATGTTCGTTTCGCAGAATCTGTTAATGTTTCCCAGTTCCCTGAGTGCCTAAGCTTTCTTTCCTGCACCTTCTGCTCTCATTTCACAATCCACCCGCTTCCAAGTGTTTGATCCTTCTTAGGGGCTGGTAACTTGATGCTTTTTTAAAAAGGGGAAAGCTGAGAGTCCTAGGAAGTCCTGTTTCTCTCCTGGTCAAAACCAGCCCCTTTCCATTTTGCCAAGAGGTAGCTGGGTGTGCTCTTGTTGGAGCTAAAGTGTCCTCTGCTGCTGGGGTCCCTTTGACCCCAGGACTCAGAGAGGAGACGGGTGGGTGCAAAAGTGCTGCACAGCCCAATACCTTCAGGGTTTGAGTTTCAAGCTCCAGGTGTTGCCACAGGAGAACAGTAGGGATTCCTCACCAGTCAAGTTTGCACCCTTTATAATACAGTGTTTGGCTTATTTTCTCCCTTCACTTCCTCCCACTTGGTTGTTCTGGACGCCCACTTGGTTGTTCTGGAAAAACTGGTTTCACTCCACCATTCTGGATCTTTCACCCTGTTCTTACCCAGTACGTTTCCGAGCACAACTCAAAGTGTTGGTGCTGACCTTTAAAGCCCTAAACGGCCTCGGCCCAGTACATCTGAAGGAGCATCTCTACTCCCATTGTTCAGCTAAGGTCCAGCGCCGAAGGCCTTCTGGCGGTTCTCTCCCTAAGAGAAGTGACGTTACAGGGAACCAGGCTTCTCGATGTTGGTGCCTGCCCTGTGGAACTCCCATACGGGACCGCCTCTCCAGGTCTGCCCCGTGGAGGACCTTAATAAAGGTCCACAAATGACAACATTTTGCAGGTCCCAAGTCGCAAGGTGGTAAGATTGGTCTCAACTAGGGCCAGGGCCTTTTCAGCACTGGCCCCGACGTGGTGGAACGCTCTGTCACAAGAGACCAGGGCCCTGTGGGACTTGATGTCTTTCCGCAGGGCCTGCAAGACAGAGCAGGGTTCAAATCTTCCCTCAGCCATTCATCTCCCTGCTTGGGCCAGTCACCGTCTCTTAGCCTAACCTACCTCCCAGGGTTGTCGTGAGGATACAATGGGGAGGGAGAGAACCACGCACAGCATCTTGAGATTCTTGGAAGATAAAAGGAGTATAAATGCAATAAATAAATGAATTCAATTAAATCAGACTGCTGCCTTTTGGATCCTATTCAACTCAGTACATAACAGTTGGTTTTGAAATACAGTTAATTCACCATCTGCTCTGGCTTCACCAGGGCCTTAAATTCCAGAGTCTTTGTGAATTAGGAGCACCCTGCACTCGGCTCTGACCTGTGGCTCCTACAAGGTGGCAGCATGTGACAGCAGCCACAATCCTGGGAATGGCTTCATTGCTGGAGCACGAAGCTCTACCACTGCTTCGACTGGCTGTCTATTGGTCAGTCAGTTTACAGCTATGGGAAGCCAGGGACTGTGTGCAAATTCAGGCTCCAGCGAACTGAGACCCAGAGTGGGTTTAACAACCACGAAGGTGGTTTCTGCGTGTGCTGTAGAGGGAAGTGAGTGGCAGATGGGGCTCGTCCACCAGGGAAGGTGAAGGAAAACACTGATTCGGATCCACTGCCTCGCCAGATATTTTTGGGAGAAGAAAAGCCTAAGGAATACACCCGACACAAATCTAGTAAGAGCTGTTCCATGGTTCTTCCTTGGAGGTTTTTAAGCAGAGCTTCATAGAATCATAGAATGGTGGAATTAGAAGGGACCCCGAGGGTCATCTAGTCCAACCCCCTGCAATGAAGGAATATTTCACCCAGGGTGGGACTCGAACCCGCAACCCTGAGATTAAGAGTCCCATGCACTACCGACTGAGCTATCCCAGCTCATTTCTCCCGGATGCTTCAGCTGAGATTCTTCCATGGCAGGGGGTTGGACTAAATGACTCTTGAGGTCCCATCCAAGTCTATAATTATAATTATTAATTTATTGAATATATGTACTGGAGGTCTCGGGGCAGTTCACAGAACAGATCACAATATATAAAATCAAGATAAAAACAATAACCCAAGAACACGCCCCCCCTTCCCAAAAGAGCCACATTTTAAAAGGATATACTGTATTTTCGTCCCATAGGACGCTCCGCCCCATAGGACGCACCTAGTTTTTTGGGGGGGAAATAAAGGGAATTCCCCCCCCCTTTATTTCCCCCCCAAAACCAGGTCAGGGAAACCGAACCAGGTCGAGGAACAGTGGGATGGCGGCGCTGCGCCTCCCTACTGTCCCCTGAGCTTGTGGGGCTGGCCGATGTATGTCCGGCAGGCGGGGCGCTCTGCTTCAGGGCGCTCCTCGCGCCGGGCGGTAGGCTGCTATCCGCAGCGTAGGGCTGCCTAGGCTGTGGATGTGTTCCTGAAGCGTGGAGAGCGAGAGGGGTTGGTGCGCACTGACCCCTCTCGCTCTCCAAGCTTCAGCGAAAGCCTGCATTCGCCCCATAGGACGCACCCAGATTTCCCCTTCATTTTTGGAGGGGAAAAAGTGCGTCCTATAGGGCGAAAAATACGGTAAATCAGATCAAAGGCCTGGTTAAAAAGGAACGTTTTGCCTGGCGCCTAAAGGTGTGTAATGAAGGCCCCAAGCGAACTTCCCTGGGGAGAGCATTCACAGACGGAGAGCCACTGCAGAGAAGGCCCCGTTCTTGCGTTGCCCCCCTCCGTACCTCTCGAGGAGGAGGCACACGAAGGAGGCCCTCGGAAGATGCTCTCAGGGTCCGGGTAGGTTTATATGGAAAGAGGCGGTCCTCTTTAGGATTCTGTCCTTCCTTCTTCCCCAAACTGGTTTCACTCTTTCCACCCACCATCAGGAAAGAAAAGGGGTGTGGGATCTGCACTCACAGTGCTCTGTTTCTTCCTTCGCTCCTGTTTTAAGAAAGAGAGAGAGAAATCATCTTACAGCTTGAGCTGCCAAGGGTTAAAATTATCTGTGCTGGATTCCTAGAGAGGATGGGGATTTGGGGAGGGGGAGGAAGACCTACAAAGCAAATGGGTATTTCTGCCCAAAGCCCCTCCTGCCTGGTTCTTGCTTTGGAGGAATGCAGCCTCGGGGTCTCCCCAGCTCGGCATCGGAGACCCTTCTATGATCTGGTGAGCCCCCCTACCTATTAATTTGACTTAAGTGGAGAGGAGTTGGGAAGATGCAACTGCAATGCAGAAAAAGGGGGGTGGGTGGAGTCCCCTGCGAGGGGGAGAGAGAGGCCCGGATTTGTGGCTGAATAGAAAAGAGGAGAAGAGCCCGAGAAGAGCAAGCGAGATCCTCCTCTCCCCATTTTCACCCCGCTTGTGCACCCGACCATCCTTTCACACGAACAGAACACCCGCATCACGATGCGGGGAAGCGCAGGGCGTGTCGGTCTGCAGCGCCGCGCTGATTGGCGGAAGCGCGGCGTAGTTTGTGCCAAGATTCGAATGGGTGCTCCTACCCACCGAATCGCGCATTCACTGGAGTAGCGCGCGCGCGCGCCGTTTCAGACGTGCAAGCCCTGACACGCGGTGGGGAGGCCGGAATGCAAAACTGGGGGAAGCTGTCGATCAAAGGCGGGAGACGCTGATGGGAAGCAAAAGTCCCTGTGCGAATCTGGGCTTTAAAGGTTACAGGGCACGGATTGGGAGAGGAGGTCTCTGTCTGGGGAAGTTTTGGGGTGAAGGGAGGGTGGAAGCAGGAAAAGAGGAGGGTGCCTAAAGGAGGAAGAGTTGTAAGTGGGAGATCAGAGGGGTGGGATCCTGCATCTTTTGACTCCCAGCCAGATTGAAGGCTTCAGTCCACTAGTCCTCAAGGAAAGGAACTCCACCCACAAATCTCTAGTTTCTGTATAAATTCAAATTTGTCATTCCCATTTCTTCAGGGTGCTAGGGAACTAGTTGCTAACCCAGATTTATCCACATTTCTTCAAGGAAAAACTTCCAGCCCTGAGACGTCATAATTTTCTAACAAGACAACGTCTTGGCGCAAAATAAGAATGGATAAATATGAAGAAATCTGGAACAAATATTTAAGCGATAAGGCGGATAGTGGTGGGAAGTCAGAGGAGGAGAAAGAGAGGTGGGAAAATATTGTTTAAAAGGTGTAAAGGTAAAGGTCCATCAGGTCCAGTTGTGGCCAACTCTGGGGCTGCGGCGCTCATCTCGCTTTACTGGCCGAGGGAGCCGGCATACAGCTTCCGGGTCATGTGGCCAGCATGACTAAGCCGCTTCTGGCGAACCAGAGCAGCGCACAGAAACGCCATTTACCTTCCCACCAGAGTGGTACCTATTTATCTACTTGCACTTTGACGTGCTTTCGAACTGCTAGGTGGGCAGGAGCAGGGACCGAGCAATGGGAGCTCACCCCGTCGCGGGGATTCGAACCACCAACCTTCTGATTGGCAAGTCCTAGGCTCTTTGGTTTAACCCACAGCGCCACCCACGTCCCTCAAAAAAGGTGTAGTCGGAGGTATATCAGTGTATTCAAATCTGAATTGTCAAATTGTGTTATTATTGTTATTATGATATGTGTCTTTTGCGGTTGATGTTTGTGTTGAAAAAATGGTTAAACATTTTTTTTTTTTAAAAAGACAATCTCTTGGCTTTGCAGGTCTTGGTAGCGGTGACTTCAGCCGGCCCCTTGGCTTTGCCTTGAGAGATTGGCAGGAGAGGAGAGAGTGGTTTACCTGGAAAACAGATTGAAGATGGAGAATCCAGAAACAGCTGGCCGTGAAGCAGGAAGAGGCCCTGGGGCCATCCAGACTGGGCCCAGCGAGGGATTCTGGGAAAGAACCATGCAGGAGATCCCGGGCGAGGAGGTTGTCCTCAGCTCAGACGCTCAGCGCCAGTGTTTCAGGCGTTTCTGCTACCAGGAGGCCGAGGGACCCCGAGAGGTTTGCAGCCGACTCCACCGCCTTTGCCGTCTGTGGCTGGAGCCAGAGAGACACACCAAGGCTCAGATCCTGGATTTAGTGATCTTGGAGCAGTTCCTGGCTGTCCTCCCCCCGGAGATGGAGAACTGGGTGAGGGAATGTGGAGCAGAGACCAGTTCCCAGGCGGTGGCCCTGGCCGAAGGTTTCCTCCTGAGTCAGGCAGAGGACAAGAAGCAGACAGAGCAGCAGGTGAGAGAGACGGTTTCATCCTGGTTCTTCCAACGTGCAGGAGGCTATCCTGGCACTCTCTGCAATTGTCCATTCTGCACTGAAAATGTCCCAAAGCCTCTTGACTCTCCCTTTTTGTCACCCTTCCCCACATCCCCTGTTTCTGGTAAAGGGTCTGTTTTCAGAAATGGCTCCTGATTTCCCTGACGCAGAGAAGGCTCCGGTGGGTCCCAGAGAAAGAGAGACTGTTCTTGGAGGTGCCACCTCACTGGGTAAGGCTGAACGGGGCATCATCTTGGGCTCCCTGCACTTATTTAAGAAATCCAAGGGGTGCCTTTTATTATATTTATATTTATATTTACAGTGGTGCCCCGCAAGATGAACGCCTCACAAGACGGAAAACCCGCTAGACGAAAGGGTTTTCCGTTTTGGAGGCTCTTCGCAAAACGAATTTCCCTATGGGCTTGCTTCGCAAGACGAAAATGTCTTGCGAGTTCCTGCGGGTTTCCCCCCCCTTTTCCTTAGCTGCTAAGCTGCTTATCAGCTGATCCGCTAAAAGCCGCTAAACCGCTAATAGCGCTAATCCACTAAGCTGTCAATGGGCTTGCTTCGCAAGACGAAAAAACCGCTATATGAAGAGCCTCACGGAACAGATTAATCTTGTCTTGCGAGGCACCACTGTATATTTATATTTGTGTTCTTTGGCGATCATTCGTAGCCGAATAAGATTGTCTTCCATAAACACAGTGTGATGTAGAGGTTAAGAGCGGTGGAATAGTAATCTGGTGAACCGGGTTCGCGTCCCCGCTCTTCCACATGCAGCTGCTGGGTGACCTTGGGCCAGTCACACTTCTCTGAAGTCTCTCAGCCCCACTCACCCCACAGAGTGTTTCTTGTGGGGGAGGAAGGGAAAGGAGAATGTTAGCCGCTTTGAGACTCCTTCGGGTAGTGATAAAGCGGGATATCAAATCCAAACTCTTCTTCTTAACAGTGAGTCCGTAAGTGACTCTGGAGGCCAATTCTGGATCCACACATCCTTCCACAGTGGGGACATAGGTTTCCAGAGTTGATCATGGTGAGGGTTTGCCAAGCGTGCCTTCCTCTTAGCACATTTCTCCCTTGCGTCCTGAGTTCGAGTCTCTTCAAAGCCCACAACACCTTTGGTAAAGGCTGTTCTCCAACTGGAGCACTTGCAGGCCAGTGTTTCCCAGTTGCGGTGTTTATACTACATTTTAAAAGATTTTCCTAGAGAGAGTCTTTGAACCTCTTTCGTTGACCACCGGCATTACGCTTTCCATTTTAAAGTTCGGAATAGAGTAGTTGCTTTGGAAGACGACCATCAGGCATCTGCACAACATGACCGGTCCAGCGAAGTTGATGTTGAAGAACCATTTCTTCCACACAGGTGATCTTTGCTTCTTCCAGTACACTGGCATTAGTTTGCCTGTCTTCCCAAGTGATGTGTAAAATTTTTCGGAGGCACCGTTGATGGAATCTCTCAAGGAGTTGGAGATGGCGTTTATAAGCGGTCCATGTTTCAAAAGCATTATTGATACTTGTATACTGCCGTTCACAGCAAAAAAATAAATGCAAAATAAGAATACAAAATGCCTCACTAACTAAAACAAACCAATAACCCCCTTCCCACTATAATGTGCTTATTCCAATAATGTGTCCATATATGGAACATTTCCGCTAAACTCAGGAACTGCACGTATTAGTTTGAAAAAAGAAAACAACCTACGCATGGCGGCAGCGGCTGATAAATTGCTGCAATGAGATTTGTTCCAACAAAATGTTACCTTGTTATTTTAAAAGGAGATTCTTATAATGCGAAAGAGATAAAATGCCGCATTATTTATCAGAGAAGCTAGTATTGAGTAATAGTAAGCTCCCGTGAAAATATTTTATTAATGGAGAAGCAACACAAAAAATATCCGGTAAAAATTACAAGAGAAAACAAATCTCCTTGCAGCAATTTTTAAGCCATTGCTTGCAAGGGTTGTCTTCTTTTATATATGTAAATCCCAACGCAATTATTTGTTTGTTTACTGCGTTACAGCTCAAAGTGTAAAAGGGGTCTGACCATTTTAGGAAGCTAAAAAAACGGGTGAGACGTTTCGTAATCCCAGGGCCAGATTCGACTAAATAGTTGCGTTGGCAGGAGCCATCGCAATGGATCCTGCCAGCACAATGGGCTTTCTTCTCTCCTTCCCCACATGCCTGCCCCAAATTAGCTTAGAGTGTGGGGTTCAGGAGAACCCACAGCGCAGGGTCAGGAGGAGAGAGGAGTCTGTTCCATCTGGCTAGCAGAAATGCTTTTGCTGGTGGAACAATTCCAACTGTGTAACCTTGATCTCCACCCTCGGCGGCCACTTAGAGATGTGTCACTTGAACTCTGGGACGAGCGAGATCACCTTTGCCTCTCACAGGTGAAGGAACGATCCTGACAAGGCCTGCTCAGCCGTCTCTCCTTTATTCCAGAGGGGAAGCAGTCGCTGCGACAACAAACCAGGTAGGAGGACAGATCATTTCATTCATTCATTCGTTTCTTTGTTTGTTAAATTCATCAGGGCGGTTCACAACGTAAACTAAAAAATAATAATATATAATATAAATATAAATAGAATGAATATTATTCATATTTATATTTTATATTTATTTTATATATATGTATGTATATATATATGTATATATATGTGTGTGTGTATATATATATATATATATATATATATATATATATATATGCGTGTGTGTTTGTGTGTGTGTGTGTATATATATATATATATATATATATATATATATACGCAGGTTTTGGTGTCCTCGGGTGTCTTCCCGTGTAAAAGTTGGGGTGTCTAGGCGACGTTTCGACGAGGTCTCACTCGTCATCTTCAGGCTGGTGCTTTCGGCTTCTTGTTACTGGAACAGAGCAGGATCTCAGTGTTTGAGTTCCTATAAATACTGTTGAGGGGGTGTGGTGTATAGCCTCCAATGTTCTGGGCAGAGAGGAAGTTCCCAGGCTAGTGTGCCTTTTCTTCTTTTGTTCCTTAATTACTTGAGGGATATCTTGAGTGATTTCTTGAGTGATATCCTGAGTACCACTTAGGTGGGTCATTAGGTGTGGATTAGTTGCTAAAGTCTTTGTGTCTTGACCTCTTGAACTTTGTGAAGAGTTTTTCTGAGAAGATGGCTGTACTGCACTTAGTTGTGCTCTGGCTTGGCTTCGTGTATAGGGGCGAGCTGTGGTTTTGTGGCCTGTGTCAGCCAGATCTGTGTAGGGATTGCAGGGGGGTGCAGCATCCGGAGGTGCCACCATGGTTTGGCTACTGGATGGTGTCTGTAATTTATCTGTGGAGAGGGTCTGGGTTTGGGTCTGGTGTGGTTGATTGGTGATAGCGTTCTGTGTGCCTCTGGATCTGGTGTCAGTTTTTGTGGGGAGGGCTAATTTCCAGATGTCTGGCAAGCGGGATGTGTCGTCACGCTTGTTCATGTTGTGAGGGTGTTTCTCTATCTCGATGGCTTCCATGATTATTCTCTTGTGGTGATGTTCCATGTTAAAGAGCAATTTGGAATCTGCAAAATTGAAAGAAACATGAAAGAAACAGGACACGAAATTAATTTTGCAGATTCCAAATTGCTCTTTAACATGGAACATCACCACAAGAGAATAATCATGGAAGCCATCGAGATAGAGAAACACCCTCACAACATGAACAAGCGTGACGACACATCCCGCTTGCCAGACATCTGGAAATTAGCCCTCCCCACAAAAACTGACACCAGATCCAGAGGCACACAGAACGCTATCACCAATCAACCACACCAGACCCAAACCCAGACCCTCTCCACAGATAAATTACAGACACCATCCAGTAGCCAAACCATGGTGGCACCTCCGGATGCTGCACCCCCCTGCAATCCCTACACAGATCTGGCTGACACAGGCCACAAAACCACAGCTCGCCCCTATACACGAAGCCAAGCCAGAGCACAACTAAGTGCAGTACAGCCATCTTCTCAGAAAAACTCTTCACAAAGTTCAAGAGGTCAAGACACAAAGACTTTAGCAACTAATCCACACCTAATGACCCACCTAAGTGGTACTCAGGATATCACTCAAGAAATCACTCAAGATATCCCTCAAGTAATTAAGGAACAAAAGAAGAAAAGGCACACTAGCCTGGGAACTTCCTCTCTGCCCAGAACATTGGAGGCTATACACCACACCCCCTCAACAGTATTTATAGGAACTCAAACACTGAGATCCTGCTCTGTTCCAGTAACAAGAAGCCGAAAGCACCAGCCTGAAGATGACGAGTGAGACCTCGTCGAAACGTCGCCTAGACACCCCAACTTTTACACGGGAAGACACCCGAGGACACCAAAACCTGCATTCCTGTACCCGTGAAAATCTACGAAAGCAAATATATATATATATATATATATATAAAACCCACAAATGCACAATAAAAGTAAGAACGAAACCAAACCAATCATCCCCTCCTTTAAAAGGGCATCGGATTGCTTTCAATCAGCCAAAGGCCTGGTTGAAGAGGAACATTTTTGCCCGGTGTCTAAAGGTGTGTCATGAAGGCGCCTGGGGAGCCTCCCTGGGGAGAGCATTCCACAAACTGGGAGCCACTGCAGAAAAGGCCCCGTTTTTGTGTTGCCACCCTCCAGACCTCTCATAGAGGAAGCACACAAAGAAGTGACTTAGAGGACGATATTGGGGTCTGGATTAGTTCATATGAGAAGAGGCGGTCCTTGAGGTATTGTAGGGAGATAGGCTGGGGTCCGCCTAGGTGCCTCTGTTCCCTCCACAACGCCCTGGGCTTGACGAAGAAAAAGAAGAAGAAGAAGAAGAAGAAGAAGAAGAAGAAGAAGAAGAAGAAGAAGAAGACGACAGTGGTACCTTGGGTTACAGACGCTTCAGGTTACATGCGCTTCAGGTTACAGACTCCACTAACTCAGAAGTAATACCTCGGGTTAAGAACTTTACCTCAGGATGAGAACAGAAATAGCGTGGCAGCAGCAGGAGGCCCCATTAGCTAAAGTGGTACCTCAGGTTAAGAATTGTTTCAGGTTAAGAACGGACCTCCGGAACGAATTAAGTTCTTAACCCGAGGTACCACTGTACAGTACTGCCTTATACCGGCAGGTCTCAGGGCGGTTCACCAGATAAAATCATAATATAAAAACACAAAATGCATAATAAAAATAAAAGAGAGAGCAACCAAATAATCCCACCTCACCAACACATTTTAAAATGGCACAAGATGTCAATCAGCCAAAGCCCTGGTTAAAGTGGAATTATTATTACAGTGGTACCTCGGGTTAAGAACTTAATTCGTTCCGGAGGTCCTTACTTAACCTGAAACTGTTCTTAACTGAAGCACCACTTTAGCTAATGGGGCCTCCCGCTCCTGCCGCGCGATTTCTGTTCTCATCCTGAAGCAAAGTTCTCAACCCAAGGTACTATTTCTGGGTTAGTGGAGTCTGTAACCTGAAGCATCTGTAACTCGAGGTACCAAAATTTATTTATTTATTTATTTATTTATTTATTTATTTATTTCTACATTACCCATCTGCCTGGGTTTCCCCAGCCACTCTGAGAGGCTTCCAACAAAAGATTAAAAATACATTAAAACATCAGCCATTAAAAACTTCCCTAAACAGGGAATGCTTTAAAATCTCCCCCCTTCTCTTTTCTTATGTCAAAGCCACCTAGAAGGTAGACTGAGAATGTTACCAACATTAGAATTTTCAACTTGGGAGGAATCTCCCTCCAAGGATCATCTTAGCCCAACCCCCTGCAATGCAGATCTCCCAACTAAAGCATCCATCACATATGGCCACCCAACCTCTGCTTATAAACCTCCAAGGAGGGAGAGGCCACAGCCTTCCCAGACATGCAGGTTTTTCCTAAGGTTTAGCTGGAATTCTTGCAATTTGAATCTTTCAGTTCGGGTCCAGTAGATGGCATGCTTGCTACCTACAAAGAGGCAAATATTTGATTTTCTCCTGCTTTTTTTATTCATTTACACCCCACAACTACAGACACCTCTCGTTGTCTCCTAGGGTGCAGGATCGTCCTTTGAGGAGGTTGCTGTGTACTTCACGGGGGAGGAATGGGCTGGGCTGGCTCCTCACCAGAAAGCGCTGCATACAGAAGTCATGCAGGAGAACGGCCATCTTGTCGCCTCTCTGGGTAAGACCCTCAAGCAGACAATCACATTTATTTAGAAATGGTAGGCACATTATAGGGGGTTGGTTTTTTTTTGGCAGAATCTCAATATCTTGGTACCTCAAATCCGCCTTCCCCCTTTTCTAGCAGGGTTGATCTATATTTACCGATTCAAAGCAATTAACCTCATTAGCAGGGTTATTTGAAGATTTGTAAGCTGAAACTGCGTTTCAGAAGTCGAACGGACTTCTGGAATGGATTCCGTTCGACTTCCAAGGTACAACTGTACTTTGCAAGGTTGTTATTGTGCTTCACCAGATCTTAACCTATTACAGTATTTGTAAGAATGGATTCCAAATACCATTGAATTTGTCCATGGCAAGTCTACGTTTATATGCAAGTTGTTCATACCTTAATAAGTACAAATACAAAAATAGATTTATTTTTTCGGGTTAAGAACCATTTTATTCAAGTTCGGGATTTTTACATACATTATATTATCTCCTTCCAATTTTTAAATTTCCCGTAGAATTTTTTCCTTTCCCTCCCTTCCCACCCCCACCCCTCATATCCATTGGAAGGGTTCAATTATCCTCAGCCATGGGCATAGCGTTTTTGGTTTCCACTGAATGTCTTTTGTTCCAGTAGTTTTTATCCAATCAAGATAGGGGTTCCATCTGTTCCTTATCGTGGTGGACTTGACGTTCCACGTTGTTTCCTGTGACATGACTGCGACAACGTCCGACTGAATCAGTTCAAACAAATAACTATTCCATGCCTCTACTGTCCATTTTTCTCTATCTTTTCCAACCTAAAGCTATCGTTGCCTTTCCCGCTAATATCATAGCTTTGAAGCTAAACTTATCTCTTTAGCTGTGTTTCCAAGTATACGCATTGTCATGAAATCAAAGTCTATTGAAAGCTTCACTTAAAAAATTCATTAATAACCTTTCGGATACAAAAGTAGATTTAAATACAAAAAAAAAAAAAATAGAGTTATTAGAGAATATAAGAAGTTATTGGGTGAAACCATTGGTCCATCTAGTCCAGTATTGTCTACGCTTGGCAGGGGGTTGGACTCGATGGCCCTTGTGGTCTCTTCCAACTCTATGATTCTATGACTGGCAGAAGCTGTCCAGGGTTCCAGGCAGGAAGGCTTTTCCAGCCATACCTGAAGATTCCAGGGATTGGCAAGGCAGAAGCTCTACTGCTGAGCCATGGTCCTTCCTCAGAAGCCTGACAGAACAGCTTTGCTGTAGCAATTGGCCCACTGCCTGCTCTGGCTGGTATCACCTCTCCAAACTCATTTCCCAGGATGCATCAGGGCTCCTTCCATCATCCTTCAGTTAGCAGTTGGGGGAATCTCTTTGGACCAGTGAGTCAGGTTGTTATCCGGCCACACACAATGATGTTGATATGGCTCAGTCAGGAAAGAATGCATCTTCTGCCTTCTGGAAGAAGGTACAGGGTTATAAAGACTAGGACTAGCCGCCTGAGAAACAGTTTCTATCCAAATGTGATTTTGTTTTTTGTGTTTTTTAAATTTTTAAAATAAATTGTATTTAACATAATTATTACAAAATACAAGCAAAATACATACAAATACATACATACATACATTTTTCAGATAAGCATACATATATATAAAAAGAACAAAAAAGAAAAAAGGAAGAAAATAAAAAATAAGAAGAAAAAATGGAAGAAGAAGAAGAAAAATTGGAAGAATTTCTTCCAAATTTATTCTACAAATATCTCAATAATAAAACTTCATTGATTGACTTCCGTCACTTACACTGCACTTCCTATATACATTTTAAGCAAGCGGTAGAATTCTCGCCTGCCAAATGCGATTTTGGTTTTCAACGCAGTGTAAGGAGTCTCTATGGGAGTATATTGTATTTAAAAATGGGGTGTCAGAGTTTTTAGGGGGGCTAACCAGGTTGGGATAGCTGGGACAGCAGGCTTGTTGGTTTTTGAATGCCTGGTGTAGATTTTTCAATTTCGTTGTTCTGTATGGGACAATGACAGTAAAGATGATCGTATCTGATTGTTGCATTTGCTTACACAACAACCTTGTGAGGTAGGCTAGCCTGAAAGAGAGTGACCGGCCCAGGATAAACCAGTGAACTTCAGGTCTGAGCTGGGAGCTGAAACAGTGGTTGTTAGATGTATGATAGGATTTCCCTCCCATCTAAGCCTTAGCAGTTTTTTTCCTTTATCACAAGTGGTGGTTCAAGCTGTCCAGTGATTCAAGACTCTCAAGATGTGGGGCTGCCCTTGAGACTGACCCAGAAACTCCAGCGGGTACAGAATGCTGCGGCGAGACTCCTTACGGGATCCTCGCTGCGAGATCACATTCATCCGGTGCTATACCAGCTGCACTGGCTCCCGATGGAGTACAGCATCAGGTTTAAGGTGCTGGTTTTAACCTTCAAAGTCCTATACGGCCTAGGACCCTCGTACCTACGGAACCGCCTCTCCTGGTATGTCCCACAGAGGAACTTACGGTCTTCCAATAAAAACATCTTGGAGGTCCCAGGCCACAGGGAGGTTAGGCTGGCCTCAACCAGAGCCAGGGCTTTTTCGGCTGTGGCTCCAATCTGGTGGAACGCTCTGCCACAAGAGACTAGGGCCCTGCAGGACTTGACATCTTTCCGTAGGGCCTGCAAGACAGAGCTGTTCCACCAGGCCTTTGGTCAGGGCACAGCCTGACTCCCTCCTTTGGCAATCTTTACAGAACTTTAGTTTATGGTTGCCATCAATTTTGATTAATTTTTAGAATGTTTTTAGAATGTTGCACTATTTTAGTGTTGTTAGCCACCCTGAGCCCGGCTTCAGCTGGGGAGATGATGATGATGATGATGATTTCTTCCTCTCTTTTCTCTCTTTTTTGCAGCAGAAGACATACGTGAAACCATGGCGAAAACAGAACTACCCGGGTTGCCACCGGAACGAGGTACATGTGAAGACTTGGAACAGCAGAGAAGAAAAACAGAAATAAATCCGAATGGCTGGAGTAAATCCTCTGCTTCTGAAGGCCGCAACTACCACGAGATTGCAACAGATGAAACAACAGATGAAATAAGAGAAACAAGCAAATGTTGTGTGTATTGGGAATGTTTCAGTTCAGCTCCTCGTGTAGGTCAAAAAACAAACCTGTGCTTAGAAGGCAGAAAGTGTGTCAGTGAGACGATAACTGCAATTAATCCGATGATTCACAAAGAGGCCAAACGATTCCGGTGCATGGAATGTGGAAAGCGCTTCAGTCTGAGTTCCACCCTTGCTTCTCATCAGATAATCCACAGAGCGGAGAAGCCGTACAGGTGCTTGCAGTGCGGAAAGGGCTTCAGCCAGAAGATTCATCTCACTTCACATCAAAGAACTCATACAGGGGAGAAACCGTATCAGTGCCCGGAATGCGGGAAGAGCTTCAGTGAGAAGGCGAACCTCGCTTCCCATCACCGGACGCACACAGGGGAGAAACCGTATCAGTGCCCTGAATGTGGGAA
Organism: Podarcis melisellensis; assembly: GCF_964234715.1. Taxonomy (NCBI): domain Eukaryota; kingdom Metazoa; phylum Chordata; class Lepidosauria; order Squamata; family Lacertidae; genus Podarcis; species Podarcis melisellensis. Next base: position 118,275,643 of record NC_138529.1, on the reverse strand, counting down.
GTGCTTCAGGCTGAGCTCTACCTTGAGTTCCCATCAAAGAATTCACAGGGTGGAGAAGCCCCATAAGTGTTTGGAATGCGGGAAGGGTTTCAGCCAGAAGATTCACCTCACATCCCACCAGAGAATTCACACAGGGGAGAAGCCCTACCAGTGCGTGGAGTGTGGGAAAAGCTTCATTAGATACTCCAGCCTGACTTCACACCAAAACATCCACAAAGGGGAGAAGCCATTTCGGTGCCCCGAATGCGGGAAGAGCTTCAGTCAGAGTTCCACCCTTAGTTCTCATCAGAGAATCCACAGAGTGGATAAGCCGTACAAATGCTTGGAATGTGGGAAGGGCTTCACTCAGATGATACACCTCACTTCCCACCAGAGGATTCACACCGGGGAGAAGCCGTACCAATGTTCAGAGTGCGGGAAGAGCTTCATTCGAGGTTCGAACCTTATTTCGCATCAGAAAATCCACACAGGGGAGAAACCCTATCATTGTTTGGAATGTGGGAAGAGCTTCAGTCACAAGATCAACCTCACTTCCCATCAAAGGATTCATACGGGGGAAAGGCCCTATCAGTGCTCAGAATGTGGGAAGAGCTTCAGTCAGAAGAGCAACCTTACCTCTCATCTGAGAATTCACACACAGGAGAAACCGTACCAATGCATGGAATGTGGAAAAAGCTTCAGCAGTAAGATCAATCTCGCCTATCATCAAAGAATTCACAGCAGTGCTTGGAATATGCAGTAACTCTGGATCATACCGGCGAGCCCACATATAAGTTTTTTCTCCACCGGAAATGTTGATGAGTAATATTTATTTTTGTGAAAGGATAAGAAAATAGACATAGATGCACAAAGCACATATAGTGGTACCTCAGGTTACATACGCTTCAGGTTACATACGCTTCAGGTTACAGACTCCGCTAACCCAGAAATACTGCTTCAGGTAAAGAACTTTGCTTCAGGATGAGAACAGAAATCGTGCTCCGGCGGCGCAGCGGCAGCTGGAGGCCCCATTAGCTAAAGTGGTGCTTCAGGTTAAGAACAGATTCAGATTAAGAATGGCCCTCCGGAACAAATTAAGTATTTAACCCGAGGTACCACTGTATTGCTGTCAAATATAATGTTGCAGATAACTCCATGTCCTATGCAATCTAATAACAGAGAAAAATTAATCAGGCCCATTTCTGTGGCAACCCAACTTTCTGCAGCTGAATTTGATTCAGCGTTCTCTGTTAAGCAATCCAAACCCTTGACAGGAGATACTGAACTGCCTTATCTTGATTCAGCTAAGCTTCAAAGCTTATCTCTGTTGTAAGCAATGAATCCTTATAATGCGTTATGTTATGTTCAGGGCCCAATTCAAAGAAATAATTGTCTAGTCAAAAAGGAACAGCATGACCTAGCCGATAGCTGTATGTTTAGAAATGCCATGACCTAGTGAAATTAACATCTTTGAGTGCCTTCTCTGAGTGGCATGGCCAGAGGCACTTTGAACAACTGCATTTATATAACAATAATCTAAAAGTGACCGGAACAAAAACACCTGCATGTTTCGAATAAAACACCTGCATGCTTAGATTGAAACCTGCCTGTATATAACCTTGTTATTAGAATTATTGCTTTCTTTTCATCCATTTAGGTATCCTATAAAATTGGCAGTTTGATCTGAAATATTTTAATTAGCTATTTGATTTCTTACTTGCCTTTCACATAAGGTGGATTAAAGTAATTAAAATACTATATTAAAAACAGTTTAAAACCAAGTTAAATTCACAGGAATCGGGGCGACGGTTTCCTGAAAAACTGTATCTCAAGTGTAAAAAGCAAAGAGGTGTGTTTTCAGCATATGACATAAACTATACAAGGAATGTGTCCGACGCAGCTCTGTGGGGAGGGATTTCTACAACCTAGGGGCTGCCATAGAGAATGGCCTCTAGCAGGTCAACCCCTCATCTTCAAAAGATGGTGGAACAGCCAAGAGAGGCCATTCTGCTGATCTTAACCCAAGAAGGTCTGTGGAGAAGGAGGCAATTTCTCAGATATTTGGGGCCTAAGTCAATTAGGGCTTTCAGTGCTGTTAGAAGTGGGTCTGAGACCCTCAAAATAAAATCTGAACAAAATTGGTGAAGCAGCAAAGAGTTTATTGAATATAAAAACGTTCTTGCAAGAGCAAGTGTCCAAAGCGGGCACACCCAAAATTAGCAAAACATGAGCTTATATCCCCTATAGCCAAGTGCAGGTTCCTTTCCTTGTTTCCTCATTGGCTGGGCACGTGCAAAGTTTACAGCCTGTCACATGGATAAGTGAACTAAGGCCCAGGGGCCGGATCAGGCCCAATCGCCTTCTAAATCTAGTCCGGGAACCAGTGTGTTTTTACATGCGGAGAATGTGTTATTTTATTTAAAGTGCATCTCTGGGTTATTTGTGGGGCCTGCCTGGTGTTTTCACATGAGTAGAATGTGCCCTTTTATTTCAAATGCATCTCTAGGTTATTTCTCCCCCCAAAATATAGTCCAGCCCCCACAAGTTTGCTGACCCCTGGCCTATCACGACCGCCTAATTAAAATACTAACATCCCCATCTTTGTTGACATCTCCCTGTTACAGTGGTACCTTGGTTCCCAAACAGCTTAGTTGTTGAACAAATTGGCTCCCGAATGTCGCAAACCCAGAAGTAAGTGTCCCGGTTTGCAAACGTTTTTTGGAAGCTGAACGACCGACATGGCTTCCGATTGAGTGCAGGAAGCTCCTACAGCCAATCAGAAGCCGTGCCTTGGTTTCTGAAGCGAGATAACCTGGGGAACTTCTGTGGCAGCCAGCAGTAGAGTCCAAGTGATGCAGGAAGCAGACAGGACGAACAGGAAGGTCAACAAGAAGAAGGTAGTTTATTGGTTAATTTTTCTACCTTGTCGGTTAAAGCCCATAAAGGTTTTAAAAATCATATTGTCAGGAAAGCACTATATAATGTCTGGATTAGATATAAAGACTTGCTGGAAAGTAAAACTCCAAGGTGGTTGTCGCCAATGGAGGCAAAGGCTCCTAAAAAACTTAATATGGAGGCCAACTGGCCGAGATATGGAGAAATTTTGGAACAAGAGGGGGACAAATAAATTGAAACTGCAAAGTTTTGAGAAATTACAGGGGAAAGTGAGAGATTGGCTTCATTACTATCAAATAATGGAAGTTTCTAAAATGGATAGAAAAATTGGCTTCCAGGTGGAAAAATCAAAATTAAGAGACTGAACTGTTAGAACCCAGTACTAAGAATTTAGCAAGAATGTATAATTTGCTGTTGGAATGGAATACACAAGATGAATTGGTTAAATCGGCAATGATTAAGTGGGCACAGGACATTGGTCATGACATTTTGTTTGCTAACTGGGAAAGGTTGTGGACCACCGGTATGAAATTTACGGCATGTAATGCCTTAAGAGAAAATATTATGAAAATGATCTATAGGTGGTACATGACCCCAGTCAAGCTTGCAAAAATTTACCACTTGCCCGATAATAAATGTTGGAAATGTAAAGAAGTTGAAGGAACATTCTTTCACCTTTGGTGGACGTGCCCAAGGATTAAGGCTTTCTGGGAAATGATCTATAATGAATTGAAAAAGGTACTTAAGTACACCTTCCCTAAGAAACCAGAGGCCTTTCTTCTGGGCATAGTTGGCCAATTGGTGTCAAAGAAGGATAGAACTTTCTTTATGTATGCTACAACAGCAGCAAGGATACTCATTGCAAAGTACTGGAAGATGCAAGATCTACCCACCGTGGAAGAATGGCAGATGAAGGTGATTGACTATATGGGACTGGCGGAAATGACGAGCAGAATCCGGGACCAGAGAAGGGATACGGCGGAAGAGGATTGGGGAAAATTTAAAGAATATTTAAAGAAATATTGCAAAATTAATGAATGTTAGAAAGACGCTGGATTATAAATTAAGAGGTTAATTGCGGCAAGGGTAAATTTAAAGAAATTTAATAATATTAAAATTAAGTTAAAAGTATGGGAAGAATTTGCTGACAATTTAATCAGAAATTAGAATACAGAAAGGGGAGGTATGAGGAAGTCGGGAAAGTAAGCTATAAGAAAGAAAAATTAGAATTTATACGTGTTTTATGTTTGTATTTTTTTCTATATTGTCTTTTTACTTTGTGTTCTTTTTATTTGTGTTGTGTATGAATTTGTGAAAATCTGAATAAAAATTTATATATATATATAAATTCTAGTTCTGTTCAGGGAAGTTTTTAATATGTGACATTTTAGTGTATTTTTCATTTCTGTTGGAAGCCGCCCAGAGTGGCTGGGGAAACCCAGCCAGATGGGCGGGGTACAAATAATAAATTATTATTATTATTATTATTATTATTATTATTATTATTATTATTACTAGTAAGGCTGTTTCCCATACTATTTGGTACCATTGGTCCATGCTTACTCCTGCCAGGTCTTTCCAGTGTCTGGTTATGATGTTTCTGGCTGCTGAAAATAGGTGGGTTATGAGTTCTTTGTAGTTTAAGTGGGCATTATTGTCTTGGAAGATGTTTAGGTAAAGATAAAGGGACCCCTGACCATTAGGTCCAGTCGTGGCCAACTCTGGGGTTGCGGTGCTCATCTCGCTTTATTGGCCGAGGGAGCCGGCGTACAGCTTCCGGGTCATGTGGCCAGCATGACTAAGCCGCTTCTGGCGAACCAGAGCAGCGCACGGAAACGCCATCTACCTTCCCGCAGGAGCGGTACCTATTTATCTACTTGCACTTGGGCATGCTTTCGAACTGCTAGGTTGGCAGGAGCAGGGACCGAACAACGGGAGCTCACCCGGTTGCGGGGATTCGAACTGCCAACCTTCTGATCAGCAAGTCCTAGGCTCTGTGGTTTAACCCTCAGCACCACCTGCGTCTGGAAGATGTTTAGTAAGGCCAATTCTGGTTTCTAATACTTGCTTGGTTATTTTACATATTTCTCATATGGGGACAAATAGAAGAAGACACCTTCACCCCAGTATGGCTCCCCTTTATCACACACACAGCCCAACAAGACAATGACAAAAACCCACCAACAGCATACAAATCAATATGGCTAACCTGATCCAAAACACCCACCCACCCCACTCACACACGAAAACAAAGACCACCACAGCCAACCACAAATGAACAGCCACACCCTAGGCCAACCCCAACCTCTCTCACCACCCAAGGAACACAAGCGAACAGCAAAGAACCTGCACAAGCAATGCTGACACCAAACCCCACGTATATTAAGTAAAATATAAACACCGTCAGTCATGTGGCTTGGAAGATGATGTCCCCAGGCCATGGCTGGGGCGGACTTTCCAAGTGACCACCAGGTAAGCCTGTCCTACATGCTTAAAAGAGAGAGGAATCCCCAGGGGTCAACTAGCCCAACCCAATGCAGGAATCTCGGCTAAAGCATCTATGACAGATGGCCAGCCAACCTCAGCTTGGAAACCTCCTAGGATGCAGAGTCCGCCACCAATCAAAGGAGACTGTGCCACCGTCGAACAGCTCTTACTGTTATATAGTTCATTCATTCATTCATTCATTCAACTTGGACTGCTGCAATGAGCTCTACGTGGAGCTACCTTTGAAGGTGACCCAGAAACTACAACTAATCCAGAATAAGGCAGCTAGACTGGCGACTGGGGGCAGCCACCAAGACTATAAAACACTGGTCCTGAAAGACCTACATTGGCTCCCAGTCCGTTTCCGAGCACAATTCAAAGTGTTGGTGCTGAACTTTAAAGCCCTAAATGGCCTTGGCCCAGTATACCTGAAGGAGCGTCTCCACCCCCATCGTTCTACCCGGACACTGAGATCCAGCGCCGAGGGCCTTCTGGCGGTTCCCTCGCTGCGAGAAGAGAAGTTACAGGGAACCAGGCAGAGGGCTTTCTTGGTAGTGGCACCCGCCTGTGGAACACCCTCCCACCAGATGTCAAGGAAATAAACAACTACCTGACATTTAGAAGACATCTGAAGGTTCGGGGAAGTTTTTAATGTGTGACGTTTTAATGTATTCTTAATCTTTGTTGGAAGCCGCCCAGGGTGGCTGGGGAAACCCAGCCAGATGGTAGGGGTACAAATAATAAATTATTATTATTATTATTGTTATTATTACACACCGCCCTATACCCGGAGGTCTCAGGGCGGTTCACAAGACCACAACATACAAAATCAAACCAAAAGCAGTACAGTGGTACTTCGGGTTACATACGCTTCAGGTTACAGACGCTTCAGGTTACAGACACCGCTAACCCAGAAATAGTACCTCGGGTTAAGAACTTTGCTTCAGGATGAGAACAGAAATCGTGCTCTGGCAGCGTGGCAGCAGCAGGAGGCCCCATTAGCTAAAGTAGTGCTTCAGGTTAAGAACGGACCTCCAGAACGAATTAAGTTCTTAACCCGAGGTACCACTGTAACCCAATAACATCCCCCCAAAGCCACATTCTAAAGGTGTTTAAGATCAGCCAAAGGCTTCTAGTTTCTCGTTCAATTGCTCAACGTAGATGCAAAACCACATTTCCCTACAGGATCTGCCAGGGGTTCTTTCGCTTGGATTCCTGCATTCCTGGGGGTCGGACTAGATGACCACCTGGGTGCCCTCCAATTCTTTGATTCCATCATTTTCTTCTCTCCGCTGAGTGGCGATCTAGCGTAGGTAGGATGAGAACGGGATTTCCTGCAACTCCCCCCCCCCCAAGAAACCTTTGCAGTCAGTTTCCTCCCATCTTGCTCAGGGGAAGGGGGCCTATGTCTGAGCCCCCCAGGAGTGGCCAAAGCAGGTATCTCTGTGAAATGCAGAAAAAGCAGAGACCGGAGAGGAATCATGCAGTTTGGGTGAACATAGGCCGAGCTCGCTTCCTGGAGAGGGAGGGAACTTGGGGGGGGGGAGGGAACTCTTATTATAATATCCCTCCCCATCCGGTGGCTTTCCTGCTTCTTCCCCCGCTGGGATCCACGCTCTGGGATCTGGTGAGCTTGCCTGCCCCACTTTTTGTGTATTTGGGTGAAGGGCAGTCCCAGGGCTGGAGGGGGTGGGGAGACTGCAAGGCTGCAAAGAGAGGGCTTGGGGGCTTGGCAGAGAGGGGTTGTTAACATCCCCACCTCCTCCACGGTCTGATCCTCTTTTCAAAGCCGTCTGTCTTGGGGACGATCATTGTGGAGGGGAGTTCCAGAGGTTAATGATGCGCTGCTATGTGCTTGTCTCCGATGCTCTGCAGAAGCCCCACGCGCACATCGCACAGGAATTGCAGGAGGCTCAAGCAGACAGGTCCCCTTCGTTTTAGGAGGGTCCCTGCCCTGTTAACGGAGAAGTCTGAGGGCTCCCTTGGACAAAAAAACAAGGACACCAGCCAGGAATACCAGAGCAAAACAGCAGCCAGTAGGCTTGGTCTTTATGGAAGACTGTCGCAACAAGACTCCCACCTGCCACAAAGTGGAACAAGACGGAAGCCCTGAACAAAAGAGCCCCCAAACTTTTATTGGCTGTTAAAAAAGGTAAAGGGACCCCTGACCATTAGGTCAGTCCGGCGCTCATCTTGCTTTACTGGCCAAGGGAGCCGGCGTACAGCTTCCGGGTCATGTGGCCAGCATGACTAAGCCGCTTCTGGCGAACCAGAGCAGCGCACGGAAACACCGTTTACCTTCCTGCCGGAGCGGTACCTATTTATCTACTTGTGCTTGATGTGCTTTCGAACTGCTAGGTTGGCAGGAGCAGGGACCGAGCAACGGGAGCTCACCCCATTGCGGGGATTTGAACCGCCAACCTTCTGATCGGCAAATCCTAGGCTCTGTGGTTTAACCCACGGCGCCACCCATTTTCATGTAGTTCTCCTTCAAAGAGTAGCATGCTGTGAACTTCAGATCACTCTTCCACAGTTTCTCCCAGAGGTTCAGTTCCATAATATGTCCTTTATTTATTGTCCAGTGTGTCATGGAGACTTATCTTTTGTTTCCCAGAGCTGGAGACTTCCTTGGGGCACAGATCAAAGATGGAAAAGCAGGGTTCTGCTGCGGCAGGAAGCGGACCTGACACCATCAAGACTCGAAGCACTGAGAACTTCTGGGAAAGAACTGTGCAGAAGAAGATCCCAAGCGGAGGTGTTTTCCATTCCAAAGTACAGCACCGACAGTTCAGAAACTTCAAGGACGTCTGCTACCAGGAGACCAAGGGACCCCGAGAGCTTTGCAGCCAACTGCGCCGTCTCTGCCATGGGTGGCTCAAGCCAGAGCAAAACACCAAGGCTCAGATCCTGGATTTAGTGATCCTGGGGCAGTTCCTGGCCGTCCTCCCCACAGAGATGGAGAACTGGGTCAGGGAATGTGGAGCAGAGACCAGTTCCCAGGCGGTGGCCCTGGCTGAAGGTTTCCTCCTGAGCCGGGCAGAGGAGAAGAAGCAGGAAGAGCAGCAGGTGAGAGACAGTTGAATGAGGGTTGTTCCAAAGGGCCTAAAAAACATGAGGGAGCTCAACGCAAAACTCGCTATGATTGGCCAACTTTTTCAGACAGCAAGAGCCTGTTGGATCAGGCCAATGGTTCAGCTGGTCCAGCATTCTCTTCTCACAGTGACCAACCACATGGCCGTCTGTCTTGGATTCTTTAGTTAAGATTCCTGCATTGCAGGGGGTTGGACTAGATGACCCTTGGGGTCCCTTCCAGCTCTACCATTCTGATGCCTGTAGGAAGCCTCAAGGACCACCTCTTTCCATATGAACCTACCCGAACCCTGAGATCATCTTCTGAGGCCCTCCTTCGTGTACCTTCTCTTTTAGAGGTCCGGAGGGTGGCAAGGTGAGAATAGGGCCTTCTCTGCAGTGGCTCCTCGTCTGTGGAATGCTCTCCCCTGGGAAGTTCGCCTGGCACCTTCATTATACACCTTTAGGCACCAGGCAAAAATGTTCCTTTTTAACCAGGCCTTTGGTTGATCTGATTTACATCCTGTGCCCTTTTAAAATGTCTTTTGGGGGGCACGGGGGAGGCTATTGGGTTGCTGTTTTTATTTTTATCATGTATTTTGTGGTTTTGTATCTTGATTTTATTCTGTGAGCTGCCCTGAGACCCCTGGGTATAGAGCGATATATGAATTCAATAAATAAATAAGCTTCCGGGTCATGTGGCCAGCATGACTAAGCCGCTTCTGGAGAACCAGAGTAGTGCATGGAAACGCCGTTTACCTTCCCGCCAGAGCAGTACCTATTTATCTACTTGCACTTTGACGTGCTTTCGAACTGCTAGGTGGGCAGGAGCAGGGTCCGAGCAACGGGAGCTCACCCCATTGCGGGGATTCGAACCGCCAACCTTCTGATCGGCAAGTCCTAGGCTCTGTGGTTTAACCCACAGCGCCACCCGCGTCCCACAATTTATGGACCTAATAGGTATCTAAAACCAGTGATATTTTAGGGAGCAGGTTAGCAGGCGTGGCCCATTACTTATATCATAGGAGCCTACACAACACAAAACACCGTTGCTGTATGTAGGTTTTATCTTATTTGTTTTTTATCTTATATTTTGGAAATGTACATCCAGGTTTTTTTCCTTTAATTTTTTTAGGCGCCCCCAAAAGAGTGGGGCCTTAAGCTATAGCTTGTTTGGCTTATACGTAAATCCAGCACTAGTGATGTTCCTTCCAGTCCTTGTAAAATGTGATGTCTTATCTTTTCCCAGCCAATGCTTCCATCATGCCTTGGGCAGAGCTAATATCCCATTGTTGTTTCAGAAGTTCTCCATTGCTCCATAATGTGGTTCATTGTTCTCCAGCTTTTACCAAAAAGCTTCCGAAGATCTGCGTTCACATTGTTTTACAACTTCAACTTGCTGTTTTAGACCAAGGGTCTCCTTGCAGAATTGGCTGCTGATTCCCTGGAGACAGAGAGGATGCCATCATCCACTGGAGAGTATCCCATGCGAAACATGCCAGAGAGTGATGGAGGTGCCACTTTGTTGGGTAAATATTAATGTTACATGATCTTGAACTTGGGTTCCCCTCTGTCATAGAGCATGCCGGTCAGTAAATCACCCACAGTTCAAATAAAAATAATAACAATAATTCAATTATTTATACCCCACCCATCTGGGTATAAATCTGTTATCCCAGCCTTCAATATCGAGTATGTTTACATTTTTTAAAGTCATCCAATCTTTGAGCCACACCAGATGTGCTGCTTCGTAATATAATTTAAGAATCCCGACTGCTGGTTTTCCAGCAGTTGGTATTCAGAAATACACTGCCTTCAACTACAGAGCATAGCTATTGTGAGCAGAATTCCTCCGCAGAATGTGTCTAATCCTCCTTTAAAGCCGTCCAGAAAAAAAGGACTCTACATTCAAACTGCATGCAGTGGAGGAGACCTGGGCTGTTGGCTTTCCCGCCACCTTTGTCTCCTTAGCAGGTAATGGAATGAGCTTGGCAAGACCCGTTTGGCCACCTCTTCTTTCGGACAAAGGGGAAGCAGCTGCTGTAACACTAGACCAGGTAAGGGGAAGGACCCCTGGGGAGATGGGCAGGTGGCAGTGACGGGGCCTCTTATCTCCTGTTCGCCTCCTCCAGGTTCAACAAATCCCTCTCCTTCTCTTTGCTTCTGTCTGAGCTACATGCAAGGAAGGCCGTGTATGCCAGGCAGATTTGAAGCACCTTTCCTTTCCGAGTCGTCTGGATTTTGCTTGTCAATGACCTTCATAACAAAAAAAAATTCCTTCCAGTAGCACCTTAAAGACCAACTAAGTTAGTTCTTGGTATGAGCTTTCGTGTGCATGCACACTTCTTCAGATACACTGAAACAGAAGTTACCAGACCCTTCTATATAGTGAGAAGGTGGGGAGGGGTATTACTCAGAAGGGTGGTGGGAATGGATGATTGGCAGATAGCTGTGATGAGCCTGTTGACGACTCTTAACGACTGCAATAGGTCTTACAGGAAAAAGCAAGGGGTGAGAAGGTGAAAAATGGCTTTGTCATGTATAATGAGATAAGAATCCAAGGTCTTTGTTCAGACCAGGTCTCTCCATGGTTTTAAGTTTGGTGATAAGTTGCAATTCAGCAGCTTCTCTTTCCAGTCTATTTCTGAAATTCCTTTGTAGTAAAACAGCTACTTTGAGATCTTGTATAGAATGTCCTGGGAGATTGAAGTGTTCTCCTACTGGTTTCTCTGTCTTGTGATTCCTGATGTCCGATTTATGTCCGTTTATTCTTTGGCGTAAGGTCTGGCCTGTTTGTCCAATATAGAGAGCTGAAGGACACTGTTGGCATTTGATGGCATACACAATGTTAGACGATGAGCAATTAAATAGTCCCGGCTACCTATCTGTAAAACACGGCTACCTATCTGTAAATGACCTTCATGTTAAACTTCCATACTTTTTTTAAAAAAAATAAAATAAAAAATATTGATTTTTATTCATTACAGTGGACGCTCGGGTTGCGAACGTGATCTGTGCAGGAGGCACATTCTCAACCCACAGCGTTTGCAACCCGCAGCGTCGTGTCTGCGCACACATAGGTCGCAATTCTGTGCTTCTGCGCATGCGCAAAGCGTGTTTTAGTGTTTCTGCGCAAGCGCAGAAACCCACAAGTAACCTGTTCCGGTACTGTAACCTGATGATATGACTATACAGTGGTGCCTCGCAAGACGAAATTAATTCGTTCCGTGAGTCTTTTCGTCTTGCGCGGTTTTTCGTCTTGCGAAGCACGGTCAGTCGCAACTGCACCTCTTCAAGCGGTTTTTTTAAAAAAGGAAACAAACTCGCAAGACGTTTTCGTCTTGCGAAGCAAGCCCATAGGGAAAATCGTCTTGCGAAGCAACTCAAAAAACGAAAAACTCTTTCATCTTGCGAGTTTTTCGTCTTCCGAGGCATTCGTTTTGCGAGGTACCACTGTATAACATTTGTCATCATACACAAATCATAATCATTTTGCAAAATAGATTCTCAGAATCCCTGAACTTCCCTCCGTGGTTTCCCCAGATATTCTTTTCAAACTGAGTCTTATCATATTATCCATATTTTCTTAAATCTCAATTTGTATCATAATTCTCACTTCACTGCACTCCAGTGTTTTCAATTGTTTACAGTGTTCTTTCAAGTAACTTAAAATTTCCCCCCATTCTTTATTAAATTTATTGTCTTCTTGATCTCCGATTTTCCCGGTCATTTTTGCCAGTTCGGCATACAGTGGTACCTCGGGTTACATACGCTTCAGGTTACATACGCTTCAGGTTACAGACTCCGCTAACCCAGAAATAGTGCTTCAGGTTAAGAACTTTGCTTCAGGTTGAGAACAGAAATCATGCTCCGGCAGCTAAAGTGGTGCTTCAGGTTAAGAACAGTTTCAGGTTAAGCTCGGACCTCCGGAACGAATTAAGTACTTAATCCGAGGTACCACAGTAGTCCATCATCTCTATCAGCCATTCTTCTTTTGTAGGTAAATTGTCCTCCTTCCATCTTTGGGCAAGTAGCATCCGTGCAGCTGTTGTAGCATACATAAATAGTCTCTTCCGATCCTGAGGTATTTCTGGACCTAAAATTCCTAGTAAGAAAACTTCCTTCTTTCCTTCCCTCCTTCCTTCCTAGTCCAGTGTCCCGTTTTTTCTATTATTGATTTTTATGATGTTTTGAATTTTTTAAGCAAATTTACTCCGCAGGCAATAAACCATTATCTTATAGTTGTTGTTTTTTTACTTCCCACCCTTCCCTCCCTAACATTTTTGTGCATTATCAAACCCCTTAACACCATCTTACCGTTTTCTTCCTCTGCTGTTCATATCTCAAATCCTGCTCACAATTTCCTGTCGCTCGAATACTTCATCAGATAGTCCAAGAGAGGCCTCAGATTTTCCATAAAAAGTTTGTCCTTTGGATCTCTTAATTTTACAGTCAATTTCGCCATTTCAGCATAGTCCGTTAATTTTAGAAGCCATTCTTCTTTAGTTGGGATCCCTCCTTCCATTTCTGCATGTAGAGAGTTGTTGGATACATAAAAAGATAAAAGTCAGCTTCTTCAGAACCTCAATTATCCTGCACAGAAAGCCTTCAGGGGTTTTTTTGGGGGGGAAATAACCAATTTAAACATCTTATTTAGGAGAAGGTATGGAAAGTTAATTTAAAATTTACAGGTTGTTGTACATTAAAAGAGAATTGCATGAAGACGATGTATAGATGGTACTTAACAGCGTTTGAGATTGCAAAAATGTATTAGGGTAAATCAGGTACCCGTTGGAAGGCAAAAAGGTTATTGGGAAATGATTTATAATGAGTTAAAAATGTTTAAAGTGATGATTCCCAAGAAACCTGAGGCCTTTCTGTTAGGTATAATTAGACCATAATTTCTTTACGAATGCTATGGCGGTGGCAAGAATAGTCTGAGTGTGAAAATGGAGAGGAAATCCGGACAAAAGAAGAATGACTTATGAAGGTGATTGAATATGCTGAAATGGTTAGACTAACTGAGAATTGAAGAACAGAATGAAGACATTTTTTTTGAAGAATTGAAATATTTTGTAGGAAATTTGAAAAAAAAATACCATGGTGATGTTAAAATGTATTGAGGATTTGAAGTATTGCAATGAATGAGAAGTGGTAGTTTAATCATGTGTAGTTAACATATATACAGTGGTATCTTGGTTCTCAAATTTAATCCCTTCCGGGAGTCTGTTCGACTCCTGAAACTGTTCGAAAACCAAGGCACGATTTCTGATTGGCTGCAGGAGCTTCCTGCACTCAATTGGAAGCTGCGTAGGACGTTCAGCTTCTGAAAAACATTTGCAAACATTCATGTCCAGGTTTGTGGCGTTCGGGAGCAATATTTTTCGGGAGCCAAAGCATTCAACTACCAAGGTACCACCGTAATGGGTGAAATATAAGTAATAAAGCAGCTTTATAAGGCAAGAAAAGAACACCATGGAAAGATGGATGAGAAGTCAACAGATAATGAGATATATATTTCGATGGTTGTCTAAAAGAATTTGTAAAATTTGAAAAGCTAATAAAAAATGTTTATTTGAAAATCTAACAAAAATGTCAATAATAGGCTATAAACGAATGATATGTTAATAATAAACATCTTCTTTAATTTGTTATCAGTGCCCCGTGTCCTTTGCGGATGTGGCTGTGTTCTTTGCAAAAGAGGAGTGGTCTCTGCTGGATCCTGACCAGAGAGCTCTGCATAGTGAAGTCATGGAGGACAATTGCCTGATGGTCACCTCTCTAGGTAAGGCTCCCTTGTTTCCCTCGCTCCGAGGTGAAGAGCTGCCGTCCTCACAATATAGATTTTAAACTCTGGGGGAAACTTTGGAAAAGCGATTTGAAGTTTACAGCGTGTTATTCTTTGAAGGAGATCTACTTGAAAATGATTTACAGATGGTATTTAACTCCGAGTAGGCTTACTAAGGGGACGCGGGTGGCGCTGTGGGTTAAAGCCTCAGCGCTTAGAGCTTGCCGATCGAAAGGTCGGCGGTTCGAATCCCCACGGCAGGGTGCGCTCCCGTTGCTCGGTCCCAGCGCCTGCCAACCTAGCAAGTTCGAAAGCACCCCTGGGTGCAAGTAGATAAATAGGGACCGCTTACTGGCGGGAAGGTAAACGGCGTTTCCGTGTGCTGTGCTGGCTCGCCAGATGCAGCTTTGTCACGCTGGCCACGTGACCCGGAAGTGTCTCCGGACAGCGCTGGCCATCGGCCTCTTGAGTGAGATGGGCGCACAACCCTAGAGTCTGTCAAGACTGGCCCGTACGGGCAGGGGTACCTTTACCTTTACCTAGGCTTACTAAGATCTATAAGGCTGAATCAGATAAGTGCTGGAGATGCAAAGAGGCGAAGGGAATGTTCATATGTGGTGGACTTGTGAAAGGGTAAAAGAATATTGGGAAATGGTCCATAATGAATTGAAACAAATGTTTAAAAGTACCCCCCCCTCAAAGAGTCCTTTTTGTTGGGGATAATTCAGACTGAAATTCCCAGGTGTCCAAAAATGTATGCCACTATGGCGGCCCGTGTTTTGTTAGCCCCAAAATGGAAAACGAGCCAAGTCCCAACCAAAGAAGAATGGCAACTTAAGCTGACAGAATATGCACAGCTTGCAGACTTAACATATAGCATAAGAGAACAAGAACTCGTTTGTTGTTGTTGTTTAGTCGTTTAGTCGTGTCCGACTCTTCATGACTCCATGGATCAGAGCATGCCAGAATAAATCAAGAATACATCAAGAATAAATACTGCTCCCCGCTTTACGACAACGGAAGTTTGTGTTTCTACTCAAATTCTCTCCCCCACTCCCCCCCTTTTTATTTGTAGTCGTTTAGTCGTGTCCGCCTCTTCGTGACCCCCTGGACCAGAGCACGCCAGGCACGCCTGTCTTCCACTGCCTCCCACAGTTTGGTCGAACTCATGCTGGTAGCTTCGAAAACACTGTCCAACCATCTCGTCCTCTGTCGTCCCCTTCTCCTTGTGCCCTCCATCTTTCCCAACATCAGGGTCTTTTCCAGGGAGTCTTCTCTTCTCATGAGGTGGCCAAAGTATTGGAGCCTCAGCTTCACGATCTGTCCTTCCAGTGAGCACTCAGGGCTGATTTCCTTCAGAATGGAGAGGTTTGATCTTCTTGCAGTCCATGGGACTCTCAAGAGTCTCCTCCAGCGCCAGAATTCAAAAGCATCGATTATTCGGCCTTCTTGATGGTCCACCTCTCACTTCCATACATCACTACTGGGAAAACCATGGCTTTAACTATACGGACCTTGGTTGGCAAGGTGATGTCTCTGCTTTTTAAGATGCTGTCTAGGTTTGTCATTGCTTTCCTCCCAAGAAGCAGGCGTCTTTTAATTTCATGACTGCTGTCACCATCTGCAGTGATCATGGAGCCCAAGAAAGTAAAATCTCTCACTGCCTCCATTTCTTCCCCTTCTATTTGCCAGGAGGTGATGGGCCCAGTGGCCATGATCTTCGTTTTTTGATGTTGAGCTTCAGACCATGTTTTGCGCTCGTTACAAAGACTATAAACACACAGTATATACAGAAATGAAAGCACACCCACCCCATGTGGTAGAATATGCCTTCCTTCTCTTTACACTTCCAACATACGTTTGTGTACAAAGACACCCCCTTGGGCTCTCTTACTATTTTCCTCTCTTCATTCTGCAGCTCACGGAAAGCACTTCCGCCGCCATCTGGACCACACGACCCACCAAACCATTCACACGTCGGAGAAGCCGTATCAGTGCTTCGTGTGCGGCAGGAAGTTCATCCAAAAGGGAAGTCTCACTGAACATCAGAGAATGCACACAGGGGAGAAGCCGTATCAGTGCTCAGAGTGCGGAAAGAGCTTTGGCCAGAAGTCGCAGCTCACTTTTCACCAGAGAACTCATTCGGGGAAGAAACCTTATCAATGCCCGAAGTGCGGAAAGAGCTTTGTTCACCATTCAACCTTTTCTTGCCATCGGAAAGTACACTTTCGGGAGAAATTGTATAAATCGGGGGCGGGCAACATCAGGCCTCTCTACCCTGCGCTTGGCACCTGCCCCACACCAGGCCCCCCCTCCTCCTCCCCAAACCCTGCCCCCCCAATGACTCTTCTATTACTGCCTGCCTGGAATGTGTCCTTCAACTCCAACAATGCCCCTTGATTGTCTGTATCGAGGACAGAGAAGGTGTTGAAACTGGCTGGCTGTCATGTCTGGCATGTCAGGCCATGAGAAAGTTCACTGCAGAGGACTCTCTTACGCAACTGGGCCCAGGATAGATCTCTTAAATCAGCTCATGGGAAGGAGGGAGCTTCATTCCGCCTGATTTAGGTGTGTGAGTGATCTCTACAGGGAATGTTTTCGCAATCCAGCGCTAAGCAGGATTGATTAGTCCTGCTCTCCACCCACATAGACCAGCTTTTGACAGGAGAATAATGACAGCAAATGATTGACAGGTGGGTAGGCTCACCCACAAGTCAGAAGTTGGCTCAGGTCGGTGGGGTGAGGTGGGGAGATATCTGGTCCCCCAGGCAGAAAAAGGGTTCTCTACCCACTGGGGTGGGATGCAGGTGGCGCTGTGGGTTATACCACAGAGTCTAGGACTTGCCTATCAGAAGGTCGGCGGTTTGAATCCCTGCAACGGGGTGAGCTCCCGTTGCTTGGTCCTGCTCCTGCCCACCTAGCAGTTCGAAAGCACGTCAAAGTGCAAGTAGATAAATAGGTACCGCTCCGGCGGGAAGGTAAATGGTGTTTCCGTGCACTGCTCTGGTTCGCCAGAAGCAGCTTAGTCATGCTGGCCACATGACCCAGAAACTGTACGCCGGCTCCCTCGGCCAGTAAAGCGAGATGAGTGCCGCAACCCCAGAGTTGATCACGACTGGACCTAATGGTCAGGGGTCCCTTTACCTTTACCCACTGGGCTAAGTTACTGGTTTTCCTTTACTGATTTACTAGATATTGGCATTTTGAGACAGCATATGGCAGACATTCTGTGATTGGCCATGTCCAGGAGAGCAGCCATTTTAGAGTGGCACCCATGTCACTTTCTCTATGTTCCAAAGGTTGCAAAGGCGTAAGAAGAATGGAGAGCCTGCCGTATCGTCAGGCTCATCCTGGATAGCTCAGTTGGTGCTGATAACGCCAAGGTTGCGGGTTTGAGCCGTGAATGGGGCAACTGCATATTCCTGCATTGCAGGACTAGATGATCCTCAGGGTCCCTTCTTATCCTACAATCCTATGATTTCTATGATTCCCTAAAGTGGCATCTATGCATCTATCCACAGCTGATCCATCAGGCTACAGTGGCTGACGGGGACTGCAGGGCTTCTCCATTGGAGAGCAATTTTGGGTTCCTCTGTTTGAGCTGGTCATTACTATTATTCAGTGACTAAGAAACAGCTCCTGGGCTCCCTTCTCCTATTTCCTTTCCATCCTGTTTCCTTTTCTGTTCTGGCTCTTCAATCGTAAGCAGATGATGCTCTTAACGCTACTGATATTTGTAAGCTGGTGCTTTCAAATGTTTCCGGGTTGCACATCAAATAAATGCTTCGTTTATCTTTATAAATGGATTGCGGAGAAGAAAATGCATATTGCAGTTAAAAAAAAGAGGTGTCCTGGGTGTTACATGGAGACTTGAAAGGTGGGATAGGAATTGTGTTTATAAATATATACCGTATTTTTCGCTCCATAAGACACACTTTTTTCTTCTAAAAAGTAAGGGGAAATGTCTGTGTGTCTTATGGAGTGGATGTGTGGTCCCTGGAGCCGAATTGCCCAGGGGAGAAAAGCAGATCATGCTTTTTTTCCCGAAAGTGGGAAGTGGGTATTGAAACAAAGCCGCTAATCAGCAAGTGATTGGGGAGGGGGATAAGGGACGCTAGCAATAAAGGAGGCTGCCTGGGAGCAGGGAGGTAAAGACAGCGAGGAGACAGGAAGACGAAAGAAATGAGGAGAGAAATTAGAAGAAAAGGAGGAGCAAAAAACTGCTCCAGCTGAGGAAAAGACACTAAGGCAAACAAGAGCGAAGGGAGTGTTGAAAGGAAGCAGCTGATTGGCAAGCGATTGGGGAGGCAGATAAGGGATGCTAGAGATAAAGGAGGCTGCCTGGGAGGGGGAAGGTAAAAACACATGGATCCTCGGGATTTTTGCATTGGGTCACCCCAAATTCACCATCAGATCACATAGCATGTCCATGGCTACAGCCTCCACCAAAAAAACCGTGCATCCACTGGTTTGTGGGGCCGCAATGGCACAAAAACGTGGTTACAAATCACGGATCCACATGGATCCTCAGGATTTTTGCATTGGGCTACCACAAACTCACCGTCAAATCACATGTCTGTGGCCACAGTATGAACCACAAAAATCATACATCCACTGTTTCATTCAGAATATATATTTTTTCTTAAATACAGTATATATTGAAACCATATGTCTGTCTCCCAACCCTGAACATCAGCAGTGACTGGCCCAGGGTCACCCAGGGAGTTTCATTTATGGCTGAGTTAGGGGGATCTGAACCCGGGTCTCCCAGGTCCTAGTCCAGCACTTGATAACCACCACACCACACTGGCTCTGCAAGGTTGTTGTTGTTACAATTTGTATATCCCCCTTCATCCGTAGATCTCAGGGCAGCTCACAACATTGGAGGTTTATAAGCAGAGTTTGGCTGGCCATCTGTCATGGATGCTCTAGTTGAGATTCCTGCATTGCAGAGGGGGCTGGAATAGATGACCCTTGGGGTCCCAATTATTATTCCACGAGAAAATTACCATATAAAAAGCACAAACACATAATAAAAATAAGAACAAAAGCCCTGAGAAGGACTTAGTTGAATACTACCCAGAGCCCCCAGGAGAGCCCACGCTACCCCCAAAAACCCACAAATACACATAATTCCAACCCTTCAAGTATCTCAGGAACATCCCTGATTTAGAGACGCCCATGGATGTTCATATTTTCATTGGAGAAACGTCGGATGGTATGGAGTAATCTGACCCCCAAGCCGTCTGAAGCCAATCCTGTATAGGGAAGGGGTTTAAAAAGAAAGAAAAAAGTTTATTGTTTTATAAAGTTTTTATATATATTAGAAAGCGCCCAGAATGGCTGGGGCATAAATAGTAAACTTATTATGGAATGGGACGTCCCTATTTTCATCAGAGAAATGTTGGAGGGTATGCAATTTAGGACTGCATAAACTCTTAGAAGACACCTGTATTGGGAAGTTTTTAATGTTTGATGCTTTATTATGTCCTGTAAGCCGCCCAGAGTGGCTGGGGAAATAATAATAATGATGATGATGATGACTGGAGTATATTATTATTATATGTACCCAGATGAGCAGGAAATAATAATCATAAGAACAACTGGAGTATAGTATTATTATTATTATACGTACCCAGATGAGTGGGAAATAATAATAATAATAATAATAATAATAATAATAATAATAATACAGTAACGGCTGGGTATAATATTATTATTATACCCCAGATGGGCGGGGAATAATAATAAATATATAAATAAGTAACCATCATATTTAAGATCAGCGTTTGGGCCAAAGGATAAGCCCCCCCCCCCCCGCGTGTGCTTTATTCGCAGCATCGAGTGGCCGTCTAAGGGTTAAGGGAAACAAGCGGAGCCCGATTCCTAGAGCGGAAGGCAGCTTCTTCCGGGTGTAGGGAGAGGAAAGGGCGGCGCTGGCGGGGGTGCAAGGGCGCCTCCTGGCGGCGCGCCTTCCTTCCTGCCTTCCCACTCCTTCTCCTCCCGGAGGGGGGAAATGGCTTTTGTCTTCCCCGAGGGCTGCCTGGGCGCCTCCCTGCCGGGCTTGGCTCTGGTGGGTCGCCCTGCTCTGGCCCCCTCTCTCCCCCCTTGGGCTTTGGGGGGATGCGGGGCAGGTGGGGGGTCAAGGGGGTGGAGGAATCCGCTGGTTGGGGGTGCAGGGATGCATGGCTTCACCCCATAGGGAGGCGTGGGGTACGGCAGGCACCCCCTTTATTCCCATAGGGACGTGGGCATTGGCATGGGACAGACCCCTCTGCATGTCCCCCTATAGGGAGGTGTGGGGTGGCATTGACATTCCCCTCTCCATTGGCATTCAATGCTCTTTTAAAATGTTCTGGGGAGGGATCATATTTTGGGGCGGGTTTGTTTCTGTTTTCATTATGGGGGGGATATTGTTGTTTTTATTTTTATTAGGCATTTTGTGGCTTTATATCTCGATTTTGTTCTGTGAACCACCCTGAAACCCCCTGGGTATAAATTTAATAAATAATGCAGTGGTACCTCGGGTTAAGGGACACGGGTGGCGCCGTGGGTTAAACCACAGAGCCTAGGGCTTGCTGATCAGAAGGTCAGCGATTCGAATCCTGCTCCTGCCAACCTAGCAGTTCAAAAGCATGTCAAAGTGCAAGTAGATAAATAGGTACCGCTCTGGCGGGAAGGTAAATAGCGTTTCCGTGTGCTGCTCTGGTTTGCCAGACGCGGCTTAGCCATGCTGGCCACATGACCCGGAAGCCGCACACTGGCTCCCTCGGCCAGTAAAGCGAGATGAGCGCCACAACCCCAGAGTCGGCCACTATTGGACCTAATGGTCGGGTCCCTTTACCCTTTACCTTTACCTTGGGTTACCTTCAGGTTACAGACACTTCAGGTTACAGACTCCGCTAACCCAGAAATAGTACCTCGGGTTAAGACCTTTGCTTCAGGTTGAGAACAGAAATCGCGTGGCAGCGGCAGCGGGAGGCCCCATTAGCTAAAGTGGTGCTTCAGGTCAAGAACAGTTTCAGGTTAAGAATGGACTTCCAGAATGAATTAAGTTCTTAACCCGAGGTACCACTGTAATCGATTTTGTGTTTTTATATTGTGATTTTATGCTGTGACCGCCCTGAGACCTGCGGGTATAGGGCGTTATACAAATTTGTTGAATAATAATAACAACAACAACAACAACAATTACACCCAATAGAATTCAGAGGACACCCCCCATTTCACCCCAGGTGTCTCTTTTACTTTAGGCCAGCGGTTCTCAACCTGTGGGTTCCCAGATGTTGTTGGACTACAACTCCCATCATCCCTGAGCTCTGGCCTTGCTAGCTAGGGGTGATGGGAGTTGTAGTTCAGCAACATCTGGGGACCCACAGGTTGAGAAAAGCTGCTCTAGGCCATTAACACCTGGTATATGGCAGATTACAGTGGTACCTCAGGTTACATACGCTTCAGGTTACATACGCTTCAGGTTACAGACTCCGCTAACCCAGAAATAGTGCTTCAGGTTAAGAACTTTGCTTCAGGATGAGAACAGAAATCGGACTCTGGCGGCGCGGCGGCAGCAGGAGGCGCCATTAGCTAAAGTGGTGCTTCAGGTTAAGAACAGTTTCAGGTTAAGAACAGGCCTCTGGAACGAATTAAGTACTTAACCCGAGGTACCACTGTATATCTATCAGTATATTAACAATCAACCCAATTCTTCAGCTCCTAAATTGTTTTAACTGATTTTTAACGTTGTGTTTTTTTACACTGTTGCAAACCTGCCCATGTCATGGTACAGAATACTTGACTTTTTATGTTTCCATGAGGTTCCAGGGGAGGAGCGACGGCAAAAGAGGGCTGGGGACTTAAGAGGAACAGCAAGAAAAGGAGAGAATAAATACTTGATCCTTCTGCGTGACTAGGAGAGTTGCTGCATCTTCTCACCCACAACCAGATTGAAGGTTTTGGTTTGTGGCCTTGAGACAGAGCAGCCTCCTCTTCCAATCTCTAGCTTCACTTCGAGTTTTGCTTTTTCTCCTAGAATGAAACTTGATTGCTGACTGGAGTCATCCACATAAATCCTTCTTTTCTGACAGCGCAATAATTTGTGTAAACAAATGTTTTGGCTTTGCAGGACGTGGTGGAACCTCCAGTTCTGTCTGTCTTTGCCTGGAGACAGGCCTTGGCAGAAGAAGGCAGATTTCACCATTCAGCCTTCGTGGAGGCTTCCTTGGAGCACAGATCAACAATGGGAGAAGAAGACTCAGCTGCTCGCAGAGCAGAAAAAGGCCCCCTTATCAGTGGGGAATTCTGGGAAAGAACACAGCTGAAAAACCTGGAGGAGGAGGACACCCTCAGCTCGGACGTACAACGCCGGCGCTTCAGGCAGTTCCGCTACCAGGAGGCCGAGGGACCCCGAGAGGTTTGCAGCCGACTCCACGATTTCTGCTGTCGTTGGCTAAAGCCAGGGCAGTATACCAAGACTCAGATCCTGGACTTGGTGATCCTGGAGCAGTTCCTGGCTGTCCTCCCCCCGGAGATGGAGAACTGGGTCAGGGAATGTGGAGTGGAGACCAGTTCCCAGGCGGTGGCCCTGGCCGAAGGTTTCCTTCTGAGCCAGGCGGAGGAGAAGAGGCAGTTAGAGCAACAGGTGAGAGAGTTTCATCCTGGTAGTTCCAAGGTGCTGAGAATCCGTAAAAACTCGACTGATCCCCAACTTTCCCTAGAAATCATTCAATATGCCTTCTTGCATTCTTTTTGCAATCCTTCTCCCCATTCTCTGTTTGAATACACTTTCCTCTTCCAGGTCAAAGTTCTTCTTGGACAAGCAGTTCCTGATTTCTTTGAGGCGGAGAGGATTCTGTTGAGCACTGGACAGAGGTCACTGGGTAAGGGAGAAGGAGGTGGACTTGCCTCTATTGATCATACAATACAGTTGTACCTTGGAAGTCGAACGGAATTCGTTCCGGAAGTCCGTTCAGCTTCCAAAACGTTTGAATACCAAAATGCAGCTTCTGATTGGCTGCAGGAAGCTTCTGCCGCTAATTGGAAGCCCCGTCGAACGTTCGGCTTCCAAAAATAGTTCACAAACCAGAACAGTGACTTCCAGGTTTGTGACGTTTGGGAGCCAAAATGTTTGGGAACTCAGCTGTTTGGCTTCCAAGGTACGACTGTAAATCTGTGGGTTGCTTTCATCTTTTGTTATTTCTTTTTCAATGGGGTAACACTCTTGTCTCCAGCCTCAGAAATGCCATCATCCTGAAAAGCTTGGTATGTTTGTGTCTAAGAGCCCAGATGGGGAGAGAGTTGTTTCCACACCACCGACCTGTAAAATGGGTATAAACATCCAGAAATGCATGCAACAGCTAAATATTTTTTTGTAGCACCCACATGCACCGTATTTTTCGCTCTGTTAGACGCACCGGACCATAAGACACACCTAGTTTTTAGGGAAGGAAAACAAGAAATAAGAAAGCAACGCAAAGCCTCCTGAGCTAAGAGACGAGCACCTCCTACCGACTTCCTTTCATCTTTGTCTCTGACAGGCGATGGAGCGATACCAGAAATGCTTACTCGGTCAACTCTTCTGTGTCCTGGAGGAGAAGCAGCAGACACAGGAGCTGAGCCGGTATGGAGAAATATCGCTGGCTGCGTCTGTCCCACCCCTCTTGCCTCCTTAGGCCTAGAATGAATCTCTTTTCTTCTCTTTAACTGCATGGTTCAGTCAGTAGAGCACGAGACTTTTAATCTGAGGGTTGTGGGTTCAAGTCCCACGTTGGGCAAAAAGATTCCTGCATTGCAGGGGGTTGCACTAGATGACCCTCGGGTTCCCTTCCAATTCTACAATTCTTTGAGTCTTTGCTTCTGTCAAAACTGCAGACGAGGACGCAGTGGTCGCTGGTACCCCTTAGGACTAGTGGGCGTTTTTTAAAAAAAAAAAACAGAAGCCTTTCTCTGATGGATAATAGGACAGGATATAGCAAAAGACCGGAAGAAACTACAGAGGTACCTCGGGTTACAGACGCTTCAGGTTACAGACTCCGCTAACCCTGAAATAGTACCTCGGGTTAAGAACTTTGCTTCAGGATGAGAACAGAAATCGTGCTCTTGCTAAAGTGGTGTTTCAGGTTAAGAACAGTTTCAGGTTAAGAACAGACCTCCAGAACGAATTAAGTTCTTAACCCGAGGTACCACTGTCTTTATGTATGCAAGCACAGCAGCCAGGATGCTTTATCTGCAGAGATGGAAGGAAGATACCGTCCCACCCAAGGAATAGAGGCAGGCAAAATTAATGGAATATGCAGAAATGGCAAAACATATGGGGATAAGAAATCATCTGAAGGCAGCCCTGTTTAGGCAAGCTTTTAATATTTTATAGACTGTTGCATTTTAATATTCTGTTGGAAGCCGCCCAGAGTGGCTGGGAAAACCCAGCCAGGTGGGCGGGGTATAAATAATAAGTTATTATTAATATTGTTATTATTATTAAAAATCAAGAAGAAAGTGTTTTTATTAAAGGAAGCGGATGTTACATAGATTTTTTTAAAAGAATCATTGTAAACAACTAAATACATTAGCAGCATTATTATAAATTCAAGCAGCTGGGAGGAAAGGATCTATCTCTCATCTATCTGTCAGGAGTTCAGCCTACACTCGAGTAGGACCCTGGCAGAGACACCTGCCCAACTGGCATGTTCCTGCCCTCCTGGTCGTTCGTTCAGGAGCTTCATAAGCTTTCTTCTGCCCAAACATCACAGCGACCGGTGCCGTTTAGGGATCCGCAGAGTTTGCACAACTTGCTTAATAGACCACAGCAACTCAGCATTTTGGCTAATCTACTTTATTTACATATAAACACACACGGAGCACTGCAGCATGGCTCCCTCTCTCTCTAGCATCAGACAGCAAAGAGAAAAAGAACAAAGGACAATAGTCCCACTTCACGGAACACAGTAACACAAACATCCTGTTTCTGTTACTTCCCACTCTGTGGAGTCAAAACATATACAGTGGTACCTCGGGTTACATACACTTCAGGTTACATACGCTTCAGGTTACAGACTCCGCTAACCCAGAAATTGTACCTCGGGTTAAGAACTTTGCTTCAGGATGAGAACAGAAATCGTGCTCTGGCGGTGCGGCAGCAGCAGGAGGTCCCATTAGCTAAAGTGGTGCTTCAGGTTAAGAACAGTATCAGGTTAAGAACGGACCTCCGAAATAAATTAAGTACTTAGCCCGAGGTACCACTGTACCATCATGTGAAAGACAACAATCCCATGACTGCAATCATGGAGCATGAATTCTAACACTATCATCTATCTATCTAAAAGACATTATTGGGGAAGGTACAGTTTAATTAAACAAATTCACTACGTAACCAGAGAAGGAGTGGAGGGAAGTCGAAATGAAAGATACAAATGTAAAGGAGACTCTTGTTGTTAAATTTAAAACTATATATATGGGGTAGAAGGCAGGGAGCCCAACAGCCGGTGATGGCAGAGTCAATAACGGGCAGCTCCAACTAATTCTTCATCCTCCCTGCTAAGTCCTATAAGGGGCAACATTGGGACTAAGGAGGAGGAGGTTGATTTGCTATTCCACCTCAGTTTTGACTGACCTAGGCAGGAGAGACTGGGAATGTTGGGGAGGGCAGCACCCCATTTTCCAAAATAGACCAGTCTCCACTGCTAGGAAGGCTGCAAATGTCTCTCCCCACCCGCAGCTGCCTTTCCTGGATTAGGCTTTTGGATTCAGCTAGTAGATCATATTTTATGTGATCTATAAAGCAGCAAACATTTATCTTTTTTTCCAGGGTCCAGTGTCGTTTGAGGAGGTTGCTGTGTTTTTCACGGAGGAGGAGTTGCCTCTGCTGGATCCTGACCAGAAAGCTCTGCACAGGGAAGTTATGGAGGAGAATTGTGGGATGGTGGCCTCTTTTGGTAAGGCCCCCTATTTCCCTGGCTGGGAAAATAAGGAACGCGTAATTTCTTTTGCACATTTCCCCACTCCAACCATATTTTGGGTAGTGCAGTTCTAACCATGTCTACTCAGAAGTAAGTCACATTAAATTCAACGACTGCAAGCTTATCATTTTAAGGGAAGCATTTAAAAACAGCCTCGGCTCTGCATGCTGTCTGCGCTGGGAGCTGAACCCAGGTCTCTGACAGACTTCATCCAGGTCCAGCATTCATGGAGAAGACTCCCATAATGGCTCTGCTCGGCTTCCACAGCGTGGAGAGAGTGGTGCTACCAAAAACTGGTTGCTAGAAACCCTGCGAGGCGAGAGTGCCCTTTCCTCAGGTCCTGTTTGCGGGCTTCTGACAGACATCCTTTGGCCACTGTGAGAACAGGCTGTTGAATCCAACAGACACTTTTTATGTTCTTTTTAAAAAACATCTTTATTGAACATTCAAAAAGTACATACTGTATTTCTCGCTCCATAAGACGCACTTTTTCCCTCCTAAAAAGGGGAAATGTGTGTGCATCTTATGGAGCGAATGCAGGTAGGAGGCTTTGCTCAGTGAAGAAGAGTTTGAATTTGATATCCCGCTTTATCACTACCCTAAGGAGTCTCAAAGCGGCTAACATTCTCCTTTCCCTTCCTCCCCCACAACAGACACTCTGTGAGGTGAGTGGGGCTGAGAGACTTCAGAGAAGTATGACTAGCCCAAGGTCACCCAGCAGCTGCATGAGGAGGAACAGAGAATCGAACCCGGTTCACCAGATTACGAGTCCACCGCTCTTAACCACTACACCACACTGGCTCTCACTTCCTTTAAAGAGCCACGCGGAGCATGTGTGCAGCTCTTGGGGACTTTTCCCAAGGAAGGAGAAGGGCAGCCCGTCAGTCTCTTCTCCCTCCTCGGGAAAAGCCCCCAAGAGCCGCACACATGCTCCGTGTGGCTCTTTAAAGGGAGCGCGGCTCTTGGGGGCTTTTCCGCGAGGTGGGAGAAGGGACTGACAGGCTGCCCTCTGTCGCTTCCCCCACTTCCCGCAAAAGCCAGCAAGAGCTACTGCCAGGCTCTGCTCAACGCTCCCTTCTAAGGGCTCCCTTTCGTCCCTCATCCTGCTTTGTTGGGAATCCAGCAGAAGAGGGGCTGCGCAGCTACCGCGCTTGCTCTGCTGGCTTCAGCGAGAGCTGTGCAGCTTGCTCTGCTGGCTTCTCAGCGAAGCGGGAGCAGGGACGGAAGGGTTTAAAGCAAGAAAAGCGAGAGCTGCTTACATGCTCTGTGCAGAATATTTTTTTCCTTGCTTTCCCCCTCTAAAAACTAGGTGCGTCTTATGGTGCAAAAAAATACAGTGTATGTGCACTAAACATGGTGAGACGTAAATAAAAGGGAGAAAAAGAAGAAGAGAAGCAGAACCCGTGTAGAAGGGGAAATAAGGGGGGGGGAAATAACCCCAAACTGTATATTTTACAAGGTCGTTATTGTACTTCACCAGATCTCAGACCTATTACAGTAGTTGTAAGAATGAATTCCAAATATCATTGAATTTGTCAATGGCAAGTCTGGGTTTATATGCAAGTTGTTTGTATGTTGCGAGTTTGTCTAAGTCTTTAATTCAATCGTAGAAGGGAGCCGCATTTTTATTTTTCCAATTCATCAGTATCAGTCTTTTTGCTGTGGTTAGGGCACGGAGAGTCCACTTGTATTGTCCTTTCGTAAGGTTCCATGTGCTGGGTATGTAATTCAAGGGGATATTTTGCTCTGTAAATGCAAAGTTGTTTCATACAGGTCTGTTAATAGTTTCAGTTCTTAGGTTTATAGCATTCCAGTTGCAGGAAATTTCAGGAGGCTTGGAGTCCATTGCTCTAACCATTACACCACACCACACGGGCTCCATATACATCATGAGGACCGTTCTCTGTGTTGGTAGATGTCAGGCCTGGTCGTTGTCCTCTTCAGATCACCACACAAACGCTTCTTGTTCTTTTATAACTTTTTATTGTGTATTAACAAAATAATCTTATAAACAGTTCTTAACTATTATTCCTCAGAGTCACTTCTTTCAGATACCTTCTGAGCTCTGCTTCTCCGTGACCAGCCGCTCTCAAAATGGCGAAGGCACCTTTCCCTTAGCTTTCCCGCTCTTTTTCCTACCCTCCTGGCTAGAGCTGGCCTGTATCTCCCCTCCTCCTAATCTGAGCTAGAACTGAACCCTTGCCTTTCCTGGGAACAGCCGGTCCCTCCCTGCTGTTCCTCTTGCTCCCTTCTATTAGATTCACTGCTCTCCTTCCCCCCTTGGGGAATGCTTTCTCCCTCGGATAAACTGGAAACTTCTAACTCTTCCCTGACAGTAGAGCCTGAGACTCTTAATCTAATGGAATGTGGGTTCAAGCCCCACATTGGGCAAAAAGATTCCTGCATTGGAGGGGGTTGGACTTCATTATTATTATTATTATTATTATTATTATTATTATTATCATCATACTGCCCTATACCCAGGGGTCTCAGGGCAGTCCACAGAATAAAATCAAGATATAAAACCACAAAATACACAATAAAAACAACAACCCAATAGCCCCCCCAAACAACAAGTTACAATCATAGAATTGTAGAATTGTAAGGGACCCCCAGTGTCATCTAGACTCTCATCCTGCAATATATGCCAGTTGCCAGTAAACGCCAGTCAACAGAATGTGTGAAAATTTGCCTTCCGTATATTGCAATGACCTTTATTGCAAAGTGTCATTCTGTTGTTTTTTAAAGATTTTTATTAAATTTTCCAAAAGTTATATAAAGACAAAACGAAACAATAATAACAACAGACAAAAATAAAGAACAAGTATAGTTTCAATCCCTTTTTTTCATATAACTTACTTTCCCGACTTCCTCATACCTCCCCTCTCTGTATTCCAATTTCTATTTTATTAGTTCAGCAAATCCTTTCCCTTAATTTTCATTTAATTTTTGGCCCTTCTTTTCTTATTACTTATCCATTCTGGCTGGAAACCACATAATTTCTAAACCAACGTCATTCTAACATTCATAAATTTTATTGCAAAGTGTCATTCTGTTTGCTTGGTGAATGGAGGCTCAATTTCTTCCCCAAGCTCTTACCACTTCCCCTGTCTTCATTACAGCAGGCGGCGAATGGGAAACGCGGCATAATCGTGACCGACTCCCAAAGGTGTCATCGGAAAGAGACAGATGCAAAAAGAGCAAAACGCACACCGGACAGCTGCCGTATAAATGCCTGGAGTGCGGAAAGAGCTTCAGACTGAGTGCAAGTCTCACAAACCATCAGAGAAGCCACAATGGGGAGAAACCATATAAATGTCTGGAATGCGGAAAGAGCTTCAGTCTGAACAGAGACCTTGCTTATCACCAGATCATTCACACGGGGGAGAAGCCGTTCCAATGCACGGAGTGCGGAAAGACTTTTACTCGAAGCACAAACCTCCGCTGTCATCAGAGAATCCACACAGGCGAGAAACCCTACCAGTGCTTGGTGTGTGGAAAGAGCTTCAGCCAGAAAAAATATCTCACCTCTCATCATCGGATTCACACAGGGGAGAAACCCTATAAATGTTTGGACTGTGGAAAGTGCTTCATTCTGAACAAAGACCTCACTTGCCATCAAAGAATCCACACCGGGGAGAAGCCGTTTCAGTGTTTGGAATGCGGGAAGAACTTTCGCTTGAACAAAGACCTTGCTTGTCATCAGAGAATTCACACCGGGGAGAAACCGTACCAATGCTTGGAATGTGGAAAGAGCTTCAATAGGAGCACAAACTTCCGCTGTCATCAGAGAATCCACACCGGGGAGAAACCGTATCAGTGCTTGGAGTGTGGAAAGAGCTTCACTCGGAAGGTTCATCTCACTTGTCACACACAAAAATCGCACTCGGGGGAAATCGTACAAGAGCTTGGAGATGAGCAGTTCCAGGATTCCTTTGAAATCCTTACCGTGGA
Source organism: Podarcis melisellensis (assembly GCF_964234715.1). NCBI lineage: Eukaryota > Metazoa > Chordata > Lepidosauria > Squamata > Lacertidae > Podarcis > Podarcis melisellensis. Next base: position 118,245,520 of record NC_138529.1, on the reverse strand, counting down.
CATATGAAAAGGAATTCGAGAGGGATAAATTTTGCTCTAAAGTCAAACTCGAGTATAATACAGTTAAACCTTGGATCCCAAACGCCTCCGTTTTCGAATGCTTCGGCTCCCGAATGACGAAAACCTGGAAGTAAATGCTCCAGTTTTGGAATGTTTTTCGGAAGCTGAACGTCCAACGTGGCCTGCAACCAATCGGAAGCTGTGCCTTGGTTGCTGGAACATTTCGGAAGCCAAACATGCTACTGGAACAGCTTACAAGCGAGGTTTGATTGTAGCTGTTTTGCAACCATGGCAGAGATCTGTAAATGCGTTGTCTTATTAAAGTTCTCAAGCAATCTTTGTTTTCAGTTAGTTGGTGACACAACACAGTGGTCCAGAAGCGAGCTTGCAATTTTTGCTGACATATCAAAGAGAATTAAATCAATAGCAATAGCTGAATTGGTGGGTAAATTTTAAGAAGATTTATTTTTCCCTAGGAAGCTACTTTATACCAAGTTAGAGCATTGATCCATCTAGCTCAATATTGTATTTGTTGACTGGTAGTGATGTTATAGGCAGGAAATGTCTTCCAGAGATGCCCTTCTGTGTGAGACGTGTCTTCCGTCTCCTCATTGGAAATATACATATTTATACTGGCAATGGGCCAAACATCTCTCTCTATGTTAATCTCAAAGAGTTGCATTCAACTAAGTCCTACTCGGAGTAAACCCTCTGAAATTAATGAACCCAATCATATCCACTAACTCCAGTGGGTCTACTCTTGGGCAGGACTAACGTTGCACACCACCCAAAGTAAGTGTTTACAATGTTTTGTATTGCTGGTACCTCGCACCGCAGAAGTCACAATATTATCCGTGTTTGTTGAAAATGATGCAAACGCCATTCGTACATGGTGGAAAAATAAAATCGGCTATTCCTGTGGGGACGTTATAGCTCAGATGAACATAAATACTGGCAGTTCCGTATCTGCAATACAGTCGTACCTTGGTTTTCGAACAGCGTAGTCCTCGAACGTTTTGGCTCCCGAACGCTGCAAACCTGGGAGTGTTCCAATTTGTAAACTATTTTTGGAAGCCGAACGTTCAATGGGGCTTCCACGGCTTCCTGCAGCCAATCAGAAGCTGTGTTTTGGTTTTCGAACGTTTTGGAAGTTGAACTTCCAAGGTGCAGCTGTATATGTTTTACTTGGTTGTCTCATTGGCGGGGACAGACTATTGCTAGCATGTAACTTTGGTGTTTAAAAGCTTGCACTGGTTGCCCGCTGGGAAAAGGTAAAGGTTCTTGTATTAAGAACCTGGATCCAGTATATTCTTAGGACTGCCTGATTCCTTGTATTCCAGCCCGATCAAGGAGGTCTTCAAAGCAGTCATCTCCATCAGGAGCTATGTGACAATTGTGTGAAACTTCCAGTTATGATCACATACCCTCCAACATCTCTCCAATGAAAATAATGTCCTTAATTCCCTGCCACTCTGGGCTGCTTCCAATATATATAAAAACATAAAACCTTTTTAAAAACTTCCCTATACAGGGCTGCCTTCTAACGGTTGTATAGTTACTTATCTCCTTGGCTCAGGGGGTCGCATAACTCCATACCGCCCAACATTTCTCTGATGAAAATAGGGATTTTCTAAGGACATTCCAGGATCAATGTACCGTATTTTTCGCCCTATAGGACGCACTTTTCCCCCTCCAAAAATGAAGGGGAAATGTGTGTGCGTCCTATGGGGTGAATGCAGGCTTTCGCTGAAGCCTGGAGAGCGAGAGGTGTCGGTGCGGGCGGCAGCCTGCAGCGCGGAGCATGGGGCGCCCTTTAGAGGACGCCCCGTGCTTCGCGCAGGTGTCAGCAAGCCTTGCGCACCGGGGGGAACTCCCCCCGGGCGCACAAGGCTTGAGGGCGGCAGCGCAGAGCACGGGGCGCCCTCTGGAGGATGCCCGTGCTTCGCGCAGGTGTCCGCAGCCTGCCGCCCGGCAGGCAGAGCACCCTGAAGCAGAGCGCCCCACACGCCGGACAGACATCCGCAGCGTGGGGAGCCCTGCAGGAGTTCCCCGCAGGGCTCCCCACGCTGCGGATAGCAGCCTGCTGCCCGACGCGTGGGGCACCCTGAAGCAGAGCGCCCCTCGCGCCGGGCAGACATCGGCCAGCCCCACAAGCTCGGGGTACAGCGGGGAGGCGCAGCGCCGCCATCCCACTGTTCCCCGACCTGGTTTTTTTTGGGGGGAAATAAAGGGGGGGAAATTCCTTTATTTCCCCCCCCAAAAAAGTAGGTGCGTCCTATGGGACGAAAAATATGGTAAATCTGGGACTGCCCCTGGAAAATAGGGTCTGAGATCAGTTTTGTTGAGCTTCCTGTGCTCAGTGATGACCTTAAAAAGCTGGCGTTTAAGTAAGCTGTTCTGATTTCATGGTTAGTTTTAGTTTTCTTGTGTCTTCTCAACTACACTGCACACCAGTCTTAGAGACTATGATGTTAAGCGGTATGTAAGTGGCTGAAAGAAATGGACGACAAGAAGGGACCCTTTGGAATTGGAATAAATCTTTTATTTAAACACACTGTGGGAATAGTTCTATCTGCCAAATGAAGGCTCTCCTGCATTCCTCCACAAAAGGAATGGATTTATGAAGTTTTGGATGTAATGTTAACAGGATCCGCTCATTTATGGGAAGGCAGGCGAAAGAAATCTCTGAGCAATGTGGAAAGCCATTATTGTATCATACTGCAATGTAAAATGGATATCAAAGTAATCTGCAAGAACAAGATAGTATAAATGCAGATTAATTTGGTAACTCCCATTGATGAAACACATTTTATCAGTGAAGAATATTATCTGTTACGTGTATACATTGTGCATTTTGTGACGTGTGTTTTGTATATTTATAATAAAACTTTTTTCCCATTAAGTACTTGCAATATGGAACACAATTATGCCACCGTTTCACTCCTGTTTTCACACTGGAGAGAAATGAAGTGTGTAGGAATGAAGAAGTTGAGAGTATTCGCAAAAGGTTTCTCTGCCAATAGCCAGTTTTGCAAAAGTTTTATTTGGTTTTACAAATTCATTCACAAATTCATTTGGTTTTACAAATTCTTCCCAGTCGTAGGGTTTCCCTCCCCAACTCCGTGGAATCTTAGAATACCTTTGTCCACTGAATATTATAAATTCATCCAAATTACAATCTTCTATTATATCCAAAATCTTTGCAACATTGCAAGTGTTGTTTAAAGCCTGCCGAAGAGTTTGAGTGTTTACAGTGTTCTTTTAAAGAAGGTAAAGGTACCCCTGTACAGGCCAGTCGTGTCCGACTCTAGGGTTGCGTGCTCATCTCGCTCAAGAGGCCGGGAGCCGGCGCCGTCCGAAGACACTTCCGGGTCACGTGGCCAGCGTGACGAAGCTGCAGCTGGCGAGCCAGCACCAGCGCCGCACACGGAAACGGCATTTACCTTCCCGCTATAAAGCGGTACCTATTTATCTACTTGCACTTAGGGGTGCTTTCAAACTGCTAGGTGGGCAGGAGTTGGGACCGAACGACAGGAGCTCACCCTGCCGCAGGGATTCGAACCGCCGACCTTACGATCAGCAAGTCCTAGGCACTGAGGTTTTACCCACAGCACCACCTGCGTCCCGTGTTCTTTTAGATACAACAGTGTTCTTTTAGATACAATCTAAAATTGTCCCATTCTCTATTGAAGTTACAGATAGGTAGCCGTGTTGGTCTGCCATAGTCAAAACAAAAAAATTCCTTCCAGTAGCACCTTAAAGACCAACTATGTTAGTTCTTGGTATGAGCTTTCGTGTGCATGCACACTTCTTCAGATACACTGAAGAAGTGTGCATGCACACGAAAGCTCATACCAAGAACTAACTTAGTTGGTCTTTAAGGTGCTACTGGAAAGAATTCTATTGAAGTTTTTATCCTCCTGATTTTCCTGTTCAGTCTTGCCATTCTCTGCCAATAGCCAGGTCAGGCTGACTTTCTACTCTCAGCGTACCAAGATAAACAAGAGGTTTGCTTCAAAGGGTGCATGTTTCGCACTTAGCTCCTGTCTTGGAATAAATGCACAAAGGAAGGGGGTGGATTGGGGGAATCCTGGTGCTTGGGCTTGCAAGGGTTAACATGAACCCTAACTGGTTTCCAGGAGAGGAAGGGATTGTGAGATAAGAGAGGGGGCAGGTCTTTCCAGGCTCTTTTCCTGCAAGGCTTTTCTCCCTTGCAAAGAAGCTTTCGCTTGCACAAAGCACTGCGTCGCTGGAACCTCCTGCAACTTGGTGAGAAACCCCCACTTTGCACATTGGGGGAAAGGCACTTGGTGGTCCCGGTCCCCCCAAATCAGGAGGTCATTATGATGGGGGGCTGGGTAAAGGGACCCCCGACCATTAGGTCCAGTCGTGGCTGACACTGGGGTTGCGTCGCAGCCAAGCAACGGCAGGATAGTTTTTTTATGCAGGCAGTCCTTAAGGACCCCCCAATTCTGCTTTCACAGCACGCTTACTCTGAGGTAAAATCCCACTGTTCAATATGGCTCAGCAAAGATGTCTATGGTTTCAGCCTATTTTATTTTCCTCTCTTATTCATATCTCGTCGTTCCCTCAAAATGCTCGGGCAGATGGGATATTATTCTCCCCAACACAATTCTGTGCCACTGTATTCTGCTCTGGTCGGACCTCACCTGGAGTGCTGTGTCCAGTTCTGGGCACCACAGTTCAAGAAGGACACTGACAAACTGGAACGTGTCCAGAGGAGGGCAACCAAAATGGTCAAAGGCCTGGAAACGATGCCTTATGAGGAACGGCTAAGGGAGCTGGGCATGTTTAGCCTGGAGAAGAGGAGGCTAAGGGGTGATATGATAGCCATGTTCAAATATATAAAAGGATGTCACATAGAGGAGGGAGAAAGGTTGTTTTCTGCTGCTCCAGAGAAGCGGACACGGAGCAATGGATCCAAACTACAAGAAAGAAGATTCCACATAAACATTAGGAAGAACTTCCTGACAGTAAGAGCTGTTTGACAGTGGAATTTGCTGCCCAGGAGTGTGGTGGAGTCTCCTTCTTTGGAGGTCTTTAAGCAGAGGCTTGACAACCATATGTCAGGAGTGCTCTGATGGGGTTTCCTGTTTGGCAGGGGGTTGGACTCAATGGCCCTTGTGGTCTCTTCCAACTCTATGATTCTATGAATTCATAGTTACAACTCTGTAAAGGAGGATAGGCTGGCCCAGGATTCACCTTATTTATGTTTCCATTTGGGAGTGGACCACACACCAACTGGATTTTCTCAGGAGCCCCCTCTCTGTTTTTTCTTCTTCAAATGTGTTCTGGAGACTAATGTGACGGAGTAATTCCTTTTGTAACAACAATGTTTTCCCTCCCTTCTTAATATGTACATCCACATTGTGGCTGGATAAAGGGCTTCGTCTTTTTTAAAAAAATAAAAAATAAGTGGAGCACGGTTGGTCACACCTGTCTAATCCAGTGGTTCCCAAAACTTTTCAGGTCACCTTGGTTTCAGAAATTCATTCTGAGTGGCATTCATTCTTGAGAAAGCGCCATTCAGAATAGTGGTTTTGCAGAACTCTACCAAGGAAGATAACAACAGATTCAAAATGGTATTTTTTATTCAGTGTGTACATTTATTCAAAACTATTTAGTTTAATGATTCAGGTAGGTAGCTGTGTTGGTCTGACAAAGTCGAAATAAGAAAAAATGGGCAGGCCCTCCTTAGAGACCAACTAAGTTTGTTCTGGGTATAAGCTTTCGTGTGTATCTGAAGAAGTATGCATGCAAACAAAAGCTTATACAGTGGTACCTTGGGTTCCAGAGGTCCGTACTTAACCTGAAACTGTTCTTAACCTGAAGCACCACTTTAGCTAATGGGGCCTCCCGCTGCCGCCGCACCGCCGCAGCACGATTTCTGTTCTCATCCTGAAGCAAAGTTCTTAACCTGAAGCACTATTTCTGGGTTAGCGGAGTCTGTAACCTGAAGCGTATGTAACCTGAAGCATATGTAACCCGAGGTACCACTGTACACCTGCTTTTCAAAGAAATAAATTGCTGAGGGAAATCTGGGAAAGGGCAGGCAAAGAAAAAACAGACTCCGGTTTTCAATTAGTTAGCTTCAGAGACCGTGACTAGAAGCTGGTCTGGGTCTTTGCATAGCTATCATAGGCTCTCTTGTCCAATAAAAAGTTTGACAATAAAAAAACAACAACCTGGAGAGGAACACCAGAAAAGCATATGAGAACAGACCTTTAGGAAATGAGGACGATATACTCCTTTTCAGACAGTCGAAAGGAGGGGATGCATCTCGTCCTCCAAAATTGACATATTTGAATTCAGTGAGCTCAGCTCCCGAATCAGTGACATAAAACACTTTTTTAATCTGATTTTCCCATTTCCCCTCTTTCACTACAGCAGGGATGGGATCCTGGATTGTGATGGTGGGAGGTATCCCAATTTCCACCCCACCTCCCACAGGGACAGAGAGCTCATCTCTGCTAGCATGCATTTAGGACTCTTGAAGTCCCTTCTGAAAAGGGAGCAATGGTGCTCTTTTAAATGAAAAAGGCCATGCCATCAGGACAGCTGTGGATTTGCTACAGTTTTAAGAAAGAAGCTTGTGGAGCTTAGGTGTGGCCAAGATGGATTCAGCAATCCTTAATTGTTAATTTTGATCCTGCGCGGTCTTTGAATGCAACAGATGCAGACATTTTAAAACAGTTCATTTCACACTTTATCATCCCTTGTGAAGACGGTGTTTTATTTTACATGCATATTTTTGCTCTTTATCGCGTAGAAGATGCTGCAGATTTATCTTTGCAGGGCTTACAAGTTTCAGAAACTAAAAAATGCCTTCACCTCTTCCACCCATAAATTGGAAATAAATATTCGCAAATGGGATCTTGACCCTCTAGCATTCTGTTTGTTCCGTACCCCCTTCCTTTACTTAGGGAAAATTAAAGAATTCACTTTCACGAGAATTTGTTCCTTTCTGGAAGCACAGCTTCTCCCCTGTGTGCATTACCACTGAACCTTTTAAAAAATACATCAAGAATAAATACTGCTCCCCGCTTTACGACAATAGAAGTTTGTGTTTCTACTCAAACTCTCTCCCCCACTCCCCCCCCTTTTTATTTGTTGTCGTTTAGTCGTGTCTGCCTCTTTGTGACCCCCTGGACCAGAGCACGCCAGGCACTCCTGTCTTCCACTGCCTCCCGCAGTTTGGTCAAACTCATGCTGGTAGCTTCGAGAACACTGTCCAACCATCTCGTCCTCTATCGTCCCCTTCTCCTTGCGCCCTCCATCTTTCCCAACATCAGGGTCTTTTCCAGGGAGTCTTCTCTTCTGGTGAGGTGGCCAAAGTCTTGGAGCCTCAGCTTCAGGATCTGTCCTTCCAGTGAGCACTCAGGGCTGATTTCTTTCAGAATGGAGAGGTTTGATCTTGCAGTCCCTTTTGTGAGCTCTTTGATGGGAACTGAGGCTTTTCTGGCTGTAGAAGCTCTTCCCGCACTCCAAGCACGGATACGATTTATCCCCCGTGTGAATGCTCTGGTGGTACGTGAGGTAAATAGCCTGGCTGAAGCTCTTTCCGCACTCCAGGCATTTATAGGGCTTATTCGCCGTGTGAATCAACACTTGGTGGTTGGCGAGGTGCTCCTGCCGCCGGAAGGCCTTCCCGCATTCCAGACACGGGTAGGGTTTCTCCCCTGTGTGAATCCTTTTGTGGGAATACAGGTGAGACTTCGCTCTGAAGGCCTTCCCACACTCGGGGCACTGAAATGGCTTCTCCCCCGTGTGGATCCTTTCGTGGGAACAAAGGGCGGCGCTGCATTTGAAGCTCTTTCCGCACTCCAAGCACCGATACTGCTTCTCCCCCGTGTGGGTCCTTTGGTGGCGGGTTAGCTTGAAACGGCAGCGGAAGCCCTTTCCGCACTCCAAGCACCTGTGCGGCTTCACCTCCGTGTGAATTACCTGATGCTTACGTAGGTGCTTCTTCTGGTAGAAGCGCTTCCCGCACTCCAGACATGCGTACGGTTTCTCTCCCGTGTGAACTTTCTGGTGGGAATACAGGTGAGAGCGATCCCTGAAGCGCTTCCCGCACTCGGGGCACGGATACGGTTTCTCCCCGGTGTGAAGTCTCTGGTGGGAAGAGAGGGTGGAGCTGTGCCGGAAGCCCCTCCCACAATCCGGGCACTGATACGGTTTCTCCCCGGTGTGGATCCTCTGGTGCCGAATCAGATTATAGCGGCAGTTGAAGCTCCGCCCGCACTCCAGGCACCGGTACGGTTTTTCCTCCGTGTGAATCGCCTGGTGGTTGGTGAGGTGTTTCTTCTGGCTGAAGGTCTTTCCGCATTCCAAGCACCGGTATGGCTTCTCTCCCGTGTGAATCCTTCGGTGAGAAATAAGGCCAGAAGTGTAAGGGAAGCTTTTCCCACACTCGGCGCAAATATAGGGTTTCTCTGTGCTGTGAATTCCTTGAAGGGAAGCGACACGAGTGATGCTCGTTCCGCACTCCGAGTGCTCGTAAGAATTCTCCCTTGGGTGGGTTTTGACGCTGGGTTTACGTCCCCTTTTAGAACAGAGACTTCCCCTGTTCACACGGGGTATCCCTGTTTCCTTTCTCTCATCCGTTCCTTCTCGGGTTGCAATTTCACGGTAGTCACATCCCCGAGAAGCGGACGATTTATTTCTCCTCTTCCCTTCACGTCCCTCCCTTTCCGATGTCTCTTTCCCAAGTAGATCTCCCTTATTCTGGGTTTCCCGTTTGTCACCTTCTGCAACGAAGAGAGAGAGAAGCGGATAAGAGCCTGAGGGGAAAACATAGTCTCAAATCACTGAGCAGCTTCAACACTTGTGATCAAGGAAGAGCTTGAAAGATTTAGATGGGAGGCAGGCCTGACCACAGATTAATTCCAGCTGCTGTGCTATATAGGCTATTGAGTTCAGCTTCTAGCTCAGACAGGAAATTCGTCGGGTGATCTTGGGCTAATCACACTCACCTCGGCCTACTTCACAAGGTTGTTGTAAAGGTAAATGGAAGAACCATGTGTCATCTACATTGGCTCCCAGTATGTTTCCGAGCACAATCAAAGTGTTGGTGCTGACCTTGAAAGCCCTAAACGGCCTCGGTCCTGTATACCTGAAGGAGTGTCTCCACCCCCATCGTTCTGCCCGGACACTGAGGTCCAGCTCCAAGGGCCTTCTGGCAGTTCCCTGATTGTGAGGTTACAGGGAACCAGACAGAGGGCCTTCTCGGTAGTGGCACCCACCCTGTGGAACACCCTCCCATCAGATGTCAAGGAAATAAACAACTATCTGACTTTTAGAAGACACCTGAAAGCAGCCTTGTTTAGGGAAGTTTTTAATGTCTGATGTTTTATTGTGTTTTTAATATTCTGTTGGGAGTCAGCCAGAGTGGCTGGAGAAAACCAGCCAGATGGGCGGGGTATAAATTAAAAAATATTATTATTATTATTATTATTATTATTATTATTATTATTATTATTATTATTATTATTATTATTATCTCTTCCGAACTGTTAGTTGCGAAAGAAGCAACTGGGGGATAGATATGGGGGGAAATGGCAGAGCATCCCAGACTTTTTTAGGCCAAACCCTTTTTCATAAATTAGGGTAACCACTCCCATTCCTGTCAGCCCCAGCCACAATCGCAATGCTCAGGAATGATGGAAACTAGAATCCAAAAACCTTAAGAGGGCACTATTTTGGCTGTCCTGGTCCTGTAAGGGTCCTCAAACCTCACCCCCCCAAAAAAAATCACAATAGGCATCCAATAGCGAGGAAGATCCTCGTTCCATAACCTGGTCTGCCCACCTGGGAGTCTTTTTTGATACTCCTCCCTCCACACCACCTATAGGAAAAATATAAACAAAGCCATCTCAAGGCCCAAAATAAAAAGCTGTACAGACGCCTGACCAAAATGGAGGTTAGATACAGCATATGAGCATGTGAGGAAAAGGTTTAGTGAGAAATCCAAACAAGGGTCTTTCAAGCCAAATGTGGGGAAATATATACGTATATAACTTTTTTATTGGGGAGAAGTGGGGGAAATGGATGTAGGCTCTGAAATAAGGCATACTTGACTCCTGGTCAGATGTTTTTTGAGAGGCAAAATATTTTCTTATTTGTGGGCACTTGAAACCAGAAATCCCAGCCTTTTTTCTGCCATGGATTGCTGTTTGGCCCAGTCAAGAAACTTGCTCCATCTTCTGACATCCGTCGTCTTTCCAGCCAACCAGGAAATAGCTGAGATGCTAGTTCCACTTCCATATCAGATCTGAAACTCCCATTCTGAAAAAGCCTGGCCAGTTTAAACCAGTCAGGCCATTGCTAAGAATGGCAAAAGTGGAGGGTGTGTATTCAGAGAGTGTCCTTTCAACATTTACCGCACAGGCAGGGATGCTGAGCTACGCCACAATACCGAGTTTCACTATATAAAGAAATTCTGAATTATGAAAAAGAGATTATGATCCAAGAGACAGCCTCACCAAGAGAGAACAGAATCCAAAGGCTCTCCTCCATGACTTGGTTATGCAGAGCTCTCTGGTCAGGATCCAGCAGATCCCACTCCTCTTCTGTGAACCACACAGCCACGTCCCCAAAGGATACCAGACCCTGAAAGAAACAGAAAACGTTTTTTCTCCTTGCACATTGCACAAAGATTATCGACTAGCTGCAACCAAAATACTAGTTGTGGTGAAGTGGCTGGTCATTATTCTCAATATTTAAATGGTTTTTTTGGGGGGGCAGACACAAGACTTCATTAGGGGCAGCTTTGACAGAAGCTAAGAGGAGAAGAGAGATCTGTTTAGGACCGGAGAGGGGACCAGCCTCTTTCCCCCAGTGATTTATCCTCCTACCTGATCTGGTTTCACAGCTGCTTCTTCTTCAACACCGCAAAGAAGAGATGTCTGAGCAGGTATGTGTGGCTTCATTCTGTCACCTGCGAGAGACAAACGTGCCACGAACCCATTAAAACATGTGTACCTCGGAGATTGAGTGACTGCATGTCTCATTTAGGAAAGGTCCTATATGATGGGTGCATTCCAGCAGTTTATACTGTATATTTTGATCGTGTGAAAACCCATCTCTGGTTCCTAACCAGAAATCAGGGGTGTGAAGTGTTGCAAATAAACCAAGTTTGCCTTCCCCCAAAAGTTAAAAGGGTTCCCTTCAAAATATGCAGAGAGAAAACAAACTGAAATAGAAGCCTTGAATCCGTACCTGGTGACCTCTGACCTTTGACGGATACAGCCCTCTCTGTTTTAGGGAAATCAGTCCTCTTTTCTGTCGCTGGATCCTTTACCCGAAACTGCAATAGGGATAGAAGACATCACACGGGGAGAAGGATTTAAAAAAAGGGATGGCAAAGGCATTCCTGTTTGGCTGATTTCCAGTGAAAGTAGGAAAACAAACAGGGTTTTTTTTATATCAACACTTCCATTCCAAGACCCTTGGGAGTTTGAAACTGAAGGGTTCCCTGCAGATTCCAAACACCACTAGCCCCAGCAAATACAGACAATGCTCAGGGTCCTGAAAGACCTACATTGGCTCCCAGTACGTGTCCGAGCACAATTCAAAGTGTTGGTGCTGACCTTTAAAGCCCTAATCGGCCTCAGTCCAGTATACCTGAAGGAGCGTCTCCAACCCCATTGTTCTGCCCGGACAATGGTCCAGCACCGAGGGCCTTCTGGCGGTTCCCTCACTGCAAGAGGCCAAGTTACAGGGAACCAGGCAGAGGGCCCGCCCTGTGGAACGCCCTCCTAGCAGATGTCAAAGAGAAAAACAACTACCAGACTTTTAGAAGACATCTGAAGGCAGCCCTGTTTAGGGAAGCTTTTAATGTTTGATGTTTTATCATGTTTTTAATATCCTATTGGGAGCCACCCAGAGTGGCTGGGGAGACCCGGCCAGATGGGCAGGGTGTAAATAAAATATTATTATTAGGGATGATGGTAATTTTAATTCAACATATTTTGGAGGACACATCCATAATAAGATGACACGCTCTCACCTGCTGCTTTTCCTGCTTCTTCTCCTCTGCTCGGCTCAGGAGGAAACCTTCTGCCAGGGCCACCGCCTGGGAACTGGTCTCCGCTCCGCATTCCCTGACCCAGTTTTCCATCTCCGGGGGGAGGACAGCCAGGAACTGCTCCAGGATCACCAGGTCCAGGATCTGAGCCTTGGTGTGTCTCTTTGGCTTCAGCCACTGACGGCAGAGATGGTAGAGTCGGCTGCAAACCTCTCGGGGTCCCTCGGCCTCCTGGTAGCGGAATCGCCTGAAACGCTGGCACTGTATGCCTGAGCTGAGGGCATCCTCCTCGCCCAGGATCTCCTGCATGGCTCTTTCCCAGAATCTCCCACTGCTCCAAATCTTGATAGAATTGTGGTCTCTTCCCACTTCAAGGGCAGCCATATTTGATCTGGGCACTAAGGAAGCCTCAGCCTTTTTTGGTCTATTTCTCAGGGCAAAGGCTGTTCTCATTGGTCTCTTTGCAACCAAGTCCTGTAAAGCCAAGACATTTTTTCCATGTTAGAATTATCACGTTGTCAGTAAAAAGATTCCCTGTATTAGTTAAAGGAGCATGGCTCTCAGCTAGGGCCATATATCGTCCAAACCCAGTCCATATTGTGATTTATAATTTTTGACCTGGAAATATATCGCAAATCATAGTGTGTGTGTGTGCGCGCTTTGCAAAAATCACGATGCAGGAAAAACTGAAGCCGCCCAATGACTCTACATAGCTCCATCCTTATTTCAGACTTTGTGATATATTGGTATATCACAATTTTTAGCTGGTGATCTATCACAATGTTAAAAACCAGATGTCGCCCAATACTATTCGCAACCAGGTCTTCGTTCTCCTGGAAGGAAAGGCTGATGAATGCTGGCATTCAAAGAGATTGGAGGGCAGAAAGGGAAAATAAGATCGCCCCCCCCCCCACGTATTCTCCATGACTGTTGCCATTTTCTCCTCCAGCTTCACTTAGAGCAGGCACGTCCATTTCGGGGGCCTAATCTGGCCCGCTGGTCGGTTTAATCCAGCCCCTTGTGGCAGTTTATTTCCTGGGGTAAAATCCTAAAAAAACCTCAATAACTTCAGTGCTAAAAAAAAAATCTCAACAACACTGAGGTAAATTCCTAAAAAATGGTCAACAACTTCAATCCTAAATCTGAAGAAGTGTGCATGCACACAAAAGCTCATACCAAGAACTAACTTAGTTGGTCTTTAAGGTGCTACTGGAAGGAATTTTTTTTGTTTCAATCCTAAAAAAAAGGTCAACAAATTTAGTTGGCCCTTATGGCCCTTCACTTCATCAAATCTGGCCCTCTTTGACTGATAGAGTAAGTAAATAACACTGGAGTTGGTTTAAACCCATGGTTCCCAACAGGGGGGCAATTTGATTTTTAAGGGGGGCAATTCAAGAATGAGTTATTAAAGGCTTCCTCCACATGAATAGGAATTCACTTTTTGAATAATAAGAATTATATGTCATGGGGGTGGGAGTGGGACTGGGATTTTAGAGATGCTTAGGTGGGGCATGGCAAAAAAAAAAGGTTGGCAACCACTGGTTTAAACCAAAATTGCCTCTCAACAAAAGCAATGTCAATCGGATTCACTGCATTGCTTGCACACATGCTTAAAAGCGTAAGGTCCAGAATATAAGCCTCAATTTAACTTTTCACGATCAGAATTGGGGTGGGGGGAGTGTGGCTTATATTTGGGCCAATATGGTACATCTCACTAACAGCAACTCTTCCCACCTATGGTTTTGAAGCTGAAAAACTCATAGATCTCCTACGATTCAGCACCTATGGGTGGGTGGGAGGGAAAGAGGGTTTCCTGGCCTCTCCTGCAATCCTGCTCTGTCACAGGATGCTGCTCCCAGCTGGGTTTTTCGGATCCCTATTTTCTTCCCATTCTCCTTTAATTCAAATAAAAACCGCCTTGCGATCCTGGGATTGAAGGCCGGGCGTTCGGGCTTCACAAAATGGAAGTAAGTAAGTAAACGCTTGCTTATTTTCAGCCGGGTTTTCGTTTGCTGGGTTTGATGGCTTGCCATTTTTCAAGTTAAGTGCCTTCTGTTAAGAAGCGTAGAATCGTGGCGTTGGAAGGGACCCTGGGGGACATCTAGTCCAACCCCAGGGATCTGAATGAAAACATCCATGGCAGGTGGCCATCAAAAAGTCCCGCGCGTGCATCTCGGGAGATGACGTCTGAATTGCCATCATGTGTGTGTAAAGGTAAAGGGACCCCTGACCATTAGGTCCAGTCGTGGCCGACTCTGGGGTTGCGGCGCTCATCTCGCTTTATTGGCCAAGAGAGCCAGCGTACAGCTTCTGGGTCATGTGGCCAGCATGACTAAGCCGCTTCTGGAGAACCAGAGCAGCGCACGGAAATGCCACGTTAACCTTCCCGCTGGAGTGGTACCTATTTAAAGGTAAAGGTAAAGGTACCCCTGCCCGTACGGGCCAGTCGTGTCCAACTCTGGGGTTGCGTGCCCATCTCGCTTAAGAGGCCGGGAGCCAGAGCTGTCCGACGACACTTCCGGGTCACGTGGCCAGCGTGACGAAGCTGCTCTGGCAAGCCAGCACCAGCACAGCGCACGGAAACGCCGTTTACCTTCCCGCTATAAAGCGGTACCTATTTATCTACTTGCACTTAGGGGTGCTTTCGAACTGCTAGGTGGGCAGGAGCTGGGACCGATCGACGCGAGCGCACCCCGTCGCGGGGATTCGAACCGCCGACCATACGATCGGCAAGTCCTAGGCACTGAGGTTTTACCCACAGCGCCACCCGCGTCCCCTATGGTACCTATTTATCTACTTGCAATTGACGTGCTTTCAGTGGCGTAGCGTGGGTTATCAGCACCCGGGGCAAGGCAAGTAATTTGCGCCCCCTAACCCATGGATTTCCCTAACCCCCAGATGTTGCGCCCGGTGCAGCCGGCCCCCCCTGCACCCCCCACGCTACGCCACTGCGTGCTTTCAAACTGCTAGGTGGGCAGGAGCAGGGACCGAGCAACGGGAGCTCACCCCGTCGCGGGGATTCGAACCGCCGACCATACGATCGGCAAGTCCTAGGCACTGAGGTTTTACCCACAGCGCCACCCGCGTCCCCTATGGTACCTATTTATCTACTTGCAATTGACGTGCTTTCAGTGGCGTAGCGTGGGTTATCAGCACCCGGGGCAAGGCAAGTAATTTGCGCCCCCTAACCCATGGATTTGCACCCCCTAACCCATGGATTTGCGCCCCCTAACCCATGGATTTGCGCCCCCTAACCCATGGATTTCCCTAACCCCCAGATGTTGCGCCAGGTGCAGCCGGCCCCCCCTCCCCCCCACGCTACGCCACTGCGTGCTTTCAAACTGCTAGGTTGGCAGGAGCAGGGACCGAGCAAAGGGAGCTCACCCCGTCGCGGGGATTCGAACCACCGACCTTCTGATCGGCAAGCCGGTTTAAACCACAGTGCCACCTGCGTCCGGTGTGTGTTATTGGAGGGGCATTAATTCTAATCGCAGCGCAATGCACAATTCGTAGAACCGCAGAGCTGGAAAGGGGTCCCTTGGTGTCATCTAGACCAACCCCCGGAAATGCATTGGCCGTCTCAAGAGATGCAGACACAGCGCACCCCCAGCGGCTTCCTGGCCTTGCTGGAGGGAGCCCCACTCCCTGATTTGGGGGGCATGGGATAAACAGCCCCCCCCCGTGGGCACCCTCTCCCTGGGACATCTTGTGCAATGGGTACGGGCTGGGGGGGCTCACCAGATTGCAGATGCAGCATTTGGAGATGACCCTCCCAAGTGGAAAAGCCAGGCAGGCAAAGGGGCTTCAGAGAGGAGGTGCTTTGGTTGCAGAGGACGCCTCCCCCTCCTCCCCCCCCACTCCCAATTCACTTCTTCTCTAGGATTCGAGCTCGCTTCGTTTTAACCCTTTGAAGCCCAGCCTCTGCACCGCTTGCTCTCAAGGCAGCAGCCGCCAAGGAGGAAAGGCAGATGGGTGCTTTGCAGGCGCACTTCAGGTTCCGAAACGAACATAGCCCATGGAAACAGCCCCGCCACAAGGCTGTTTTTTGCGTGGTTATAAAGCATGGATCCACATAGATCCTCAGGATTCTAGCATTGGGTCACCCCAATTTCACCATCAGATCACATAGCATGTCCATGGCTACAGCCTGCACCAAAAAAATCACGCACCCACTGTTGCCTAGGGTCACAATGGTGCAAAAACGTGGTTACAAAGCACGGATCCACATGGATCCTCAGGATTCTAGCATTGGGTCACCCCAATTTCACCATCAGATCACATAGCATGTCCATGGCTACAGCCTGCACACAAAAAAACCCCCCACACATCCAGTGTTCTGTGGGGCCGCAATGGCGCACAAACGTGGTTACAAAGCACGGATCCACACGGATCCTCAGGATTTTTGCATTGGGCTACCCCAAACTCACCGTCAAATCACATGTCTGTGGCCACAGCATGAACCACAAAGATCATACATCCATTGTTTCGTTCAGAATATTTTTTTTCTTGTTTTCCTCCTCTAAAAACTAGGTGCATCTTATGCAGCGAAAAATACGGTATATATCCAAGGACGTTTTCCACCAAGGACTCCCATGCCACGCACTTGGTTCTCCTGCCCTCCGCATTTTATCCTCACAACATCCCTGCGAGGTAGGCCAGGCCGAAGCCGGGCATAGAATCGTAGTGTCGTGGAATTGTGGCCTCGGAAGGGACCCTAAGGATCATTGATTCCAACCCCCTTGCAATGCAGAAATAGGCAGCTGCCCCAGACGGGGATCGAACCTGCAACCTTGCCGTTATCGGCACCATGCTCTAAGCAACTGAGCTATCTGTTGGAATTCTGCCTGGGTCAGAGGAATATGCTACAACGTAGGCACCGGCAGATATTCCTTGGCGACCTCCCCACTGCTACTCCCGGCAGATAAGCAGGCGAGGTCTCGGCGATTCTTCCCAGATGTGAGAAGAACACACCGTTTCTTCTCTCTCCCCTTTGGTGTCCCCAGGGAGGGGAAAGAAGCAGACAGAAATCTATTTACATCCTTTATTTCTGTCTCTTACATCAGTACAGAGAAACATGTCTGCACTCCACAGCAGTAAGAAGAAACTCCTCCCATGTACTTCCAGTACGGGTCACATGACACACACACTGAGCTAACATCCGGTGCTCAGTACAGAATGGACTGCCCCTTTGTTCCCATGGCAACAGTCACAAACATCCTGTTTGGCTTTGCAGCCACCTGCAGCTGACTGAGCTGCTAGAGCCTTTGCTTGCTGCAGCATTGCTGCTTTATGGTAACACTATCTAGGGAGCAAGGACTGGGGTGGGGGGGTGTCTAAAGCATCATCAGGTTTTTAAAACAACAGCATCAACTGGGTCAATTCAGGGAGGCGTGGAAAATGAGCCACACTTTATGACATAGAGACATAGAACTGTCGAGTTGGAAGGGACCCAGCGGTCATCTAGCCCAACCCCACTGCGATACATGGGTCTTTTTTGCCCGACGTGGGGCTTGAACCCACGGCCATGAGATTAAGCGTCTTGTTCTCTGCCGACGCAAGGAGCTGGCTTCACGGAGCCCGTGTGGTGCGGTGTAGTGGTTAGAGCGTTGGACTCCAACCCTCCTGAGATTCCCAGTGACTGGCACCCAGAGGCATCACCAGTAGTAGCCACAGGTGGCCTGGTCGTCCATGAGTTCCTCCAGTCCTCTTTTAAAGCCAGCAGTGGTGTGCAGTGGTTAGTGTGTCAGGTTGGAGGATGGATGGCAGCTAACGGATTGAGGTTGAATCCTGACAAGACAGAAGTACTGTTTCTGGGGGACAGGAGGCGGGCTGGTGTGGAGGACTTTGTGATCCTGAATGCGGTAACTGTGCCCCTGAAGGACCAGGTGCGCAGCCTGGGAGTCATTTTGGATTCACAGCTGTCCATGGAGGCACAGGTCGATTCTGTGTCCAGGGCAGCTGTTTACCAGCTCCATCTGGTACGCAGGATGAGACCCTACCTGCCCGTGGACTGTCTCGCCAGAGTGGTGCATGCTCTGGTTAACTCCCACTTAGACTACTGCAATGCGCTCTACGTGGGGCTACCTTTGAAGGTGACTGAGAAACTGCAATTAATCCAGAATGCGGCAGCTAGACTGGTGACTGGAGTGGCCGCCAAGACTGGTCCTGAAAGATCTTAATTGGCTCCCAGTACGTTTCCGAGCACAATTCAAAGTGTTGGTGCTGACCTTTAAAGCCCTAAACGGCCTCGGTCCAGTATATCTGAAGGAGCATCTCCACCCCCATCGTTCAGCTCTGACATTGAGAACAATTTTGAACGGGAAGAACTTTAGGGGATGTGTTAAAACAAGTAAAGTAGGGATTGCTGCACCCCAGATTGGCTGTTTCCTTCTGTCCGCCCCCCTTTTTTTCCACCACACACACACACAACCAGCCATAAAAGTCCTGAATGAATTCATCATGCTTGAAATTGTAGCTGGTCATGGTGGGGGAACCTCAGTCCTGGAGGCCAAACGCATTCACCAGTTGTGCTCCATGCCTCTTTTGTGGTGTTCTTCAACTGCATCCACACCATGCAATTAAAATGCACAACTCTCCCCCCCTCAAAGAATCCTGGGAACTGTAGTTTGTTCAGGGTGCTGGGAATGGTAGCTCCATGATAGGTAAACTGCAGTTCCCAGAATTCCTTAGGGGAAGCCATGTGCTTCAGACGAACAGCGTGTATCGCTCTGGAAGTGGGATTAAGCCTCTTTGGGTGTGTCTGACTGAAATTCAGCCCATTGTACAAATGTCACCTCCATCACTCGGTCATTTTTGCCTTTGGCCCCTCCCACCATCGGCATGCGGCCCCCAGAAAGTTGCTCACGAAAGGCTGTGTTGTTGGCCAAGGCACAGTCTGCCCCCCTCCTTTGGTAATCCTCACAGAACTCTAGCCCAATGGCTGCCATTAATTTGATTTTGAATCAATTTTAAAATGAATTGATTTTAGAATGCTGTGTTACTTTTATTGTTGTTAGCCACTCTGAGACCAGCTTTGGCTGGGGAGGGCGGGATATAAATATTTTTTTTTTATTAGTATTAGTATTATTACTGTGAGGAGATTTGACCATATGTGGCCTCGTATCTCCATAGGGTGGTGGAGAAACTAAAGGGAGCAAGCAGATTTACATTTCACTCCCTTTGAAGTGACAGGATACCCAAATCCTGTCTGTAAAATCACCCCAGGCCTCAAAAACTGTAGCTAGGCCCCAAAATTCCCTTTTCTTTCTTCTAAGATGCCAGGAGTCACAAGACAGAGAAACCAGTAGGAGAACACTTCAATCTCCCAGGACATTCTATACAAGATCTCAAAGTAGCTGTTTTACTACAAAGGAATTTCAGAAATAGACTGAAAAGAGAAGCTGCTGAATTGCAACTTATTACCAAACTTAAAACCATGGAGAGACCTGGTCTGAACAAAGACCTTGGATTCTTATCTCATTATACATGACAAAGCCATTTTTCACCTTCTCACCCCTTGCTTTTTCCTGTAAGACCTATTGCAGTCGTTAAGAGTCGTCAACAGGCTCATCACAGCTATCTGCCAATCACCCATTCCTACCACCCTTCTGAGTAATACCCCTCCCCACCTTCTCACTATATAGAAGGGTCTGGTGACTTCTGTTTCAGTGTATCTGAAGAAGTGTGTATGCACACGAAAGCTCATACCAAGAACTAACTTAGTTGGTCTCTAAGGTGCTACTGGAAGGAATTTTTTTGTTTTCACAAGACAGGAGTTTCTGTTCATGATCAGGAAAACTCATCATGGGGCAGGGCTCCTGAAGAGGGGGAGAAAGGGGAGGGAACTGGAGGGGATATATGCTCTGTGCAAATGGCTGCAAAACTTGTGCTAAGTTTGTGAATTATCACGCTTACTCCTTCTACCAGCCCGGATAGTAGCAATAAAGCTTGTTACGGCTAAAATCTGGGTGCGGGGCTACTCTGCCACCCAGCTCGTCGGACTAAGTGTCCGCGGGTCCCTGCGGAAGAAAATGAGCTCAGCCGGGCACAGGAGCAAATTACAGAAGATCCAAGTTTATTGCGCAACAGGTTCAAGACGAGATTGAACAGCGATGAGAAGACAATAGTCCATGTACTGGCATTTCCTGGAGGAAAGGCTTGGCAGAGTGATTTGACAGGATTAGGGTCCTGACACCTTGCTTGAGGGATTATGGAGGACAGGGGAGGGGTGATGGAGTCCTAGAGAAATTGAGCAAATTGGCACGTTGATTTTCTATGAATTTTATAGATTTTAGTCCCTTTTGACATTGACAATTGGAAATAAATTGATATATTGTAGTGAAGAAGAAGGTGAAGAAGACATGCCCCCCCCCCCCCGTATCAAGCTCTTTCTCTGAATTATCCCTTGAGTGTCTATTTGACTTCCACTTCCTTCCCGGGCGCAATGCTCTTCCCACCCGAAGGCAAAGCCTGAAAAGGCTGTACCTTTTTGTGGTGAACAAAAAGAACTACCAGCCAGCAACAGGTCTACCGTTTGGGGCAGACCTGGGGAAGTGAGCTGGGAGATCCCTCAACATACCTGACTTCTGAGAAACTTACATTCTGGGACCTGACCTCCAGACGTCTTTAAACTCAGCGCTGGATCCTTAAAGCCACTTCCTTCTCTCCTCACATCCTGCCCTTAAGTTTTTAACATTTGGCGTTTCATTATGTTTTTATATCTTATAATGATTTTATTAGTTTTCCAATTACAATAATCCAGTAATAGCCTCATAATAACAATGTCAAATTATAATACACTCTCTCCCACTTTAGGAATTCTTTGATGGCGACTGGAGTTTGTGCCTTCTTCTGAAACATTTCCTGCACATGTCATTGAGCAAACAGCGGCCAGGAAATCACACAGTCCAAAGCTGGAATTATCTCTTTATTAGCAAAACATGATCTTCACAGACTGGGCTGAGTGTCAGCCTTAATGAGCACAGAAATTCATTCCCTGTATGTGTTACCCCATTACCCCATGACGCGGGTGGCGCTGTGGTCTAAACCACTGAGCTCATGAGCTTGCCGATCAGAAGGTCGGCAGTTCGAATCCCCGCAACGGGGTGAGCTCCTGTTGTTCTTTCCCAGCTCCTGCCAACCTAGCAGTTCTAAAGCACATCAGTACAAGTAGATAAATAGGTACCACTGTGGTGGGAAGGTAAACGGTGTTTCCATGCACTCTGGTTTCTGTCACAGTGTCCCGTTGTGCCAGAAGCAGTTTAGTCCTGCTGGCCACATGACCCAGAAAGCTGTGTGTGGACAAACGCCAGCTCTCTCAGCCTGAAAGCGAGATGAGCGCTGAAACCCCATAGTCGCCTTTGACTAGACTTAATCGTCCAGGAGTGCTTTACCTTTTTTTTAAATAACCCATGAAACCAGTTGCCGAGACTAAAGGTCCCTGCCTTCTCACAGCTGTCTATGTGGGGAGCCATCTCCAGAGCTTTTCCCAAGCAATCAGAGACTGTGTCTGTATGTCCTTCTTTGCTCTTCCCTTTTCATGCCTCTTTTGGTTCTGGGAGTGAGAGGAGCGTGTCGCAGCAGGAGGGGGAGACATCTGTGAGTCTTCACATTTCTACCTCTTTACGTCCCTCCTCCTATTCACCTGCTTTAGCTCCCCCCCCCCCGATTCTGCTCTTCTTTCTGCCACAGACTCTCCCAGCTCACTAAGCCCTGTAACCTCTTCAGCTTCCGACTTCTTCTTCTCCCAGACTTCTCCCCCTTCTCCCTCTGACCACTCATTGTTGTCCCACAACCAATCCCTGGGCTCTGAGCCTTCTTCCCTTGATGGTTCCACAGCCGGTTCCTCCACCATTGCTCTGCTTCCAACCAGTCCCCAACAACACACACAGCAAACATCTCTATACAGTGGTACCTTGGGTTACAGACACTTCAGGTTACAGAGTCTGCTAACCCAGAAGTAGTACCTCGGGTTAAGAACTTTGCTTCAGGATGAGAACAGACCTCCGGACCGAATTAAGTTCTTAACCCGAGGTACCACTGTACTTTCCCCCTTGTATGAATTCTCTGATGGGAAGTGAAACCTTTTTTTGCAGATGAAGTCCTTTCCATAATCCAAGTATTTATGTATACGGTCTCTCTCCATTGTGAATTCTTTGATGATCAGTAAGATGTCTCTTCTGTGGCAATGTAAAGGCCACACCTTCTTAAGTATTTACATAAATGATCCTTTGTGTGAATCCTTTTGAGAAGTGAGTTGTATCTTCTTTCTGAACCCCATTCTATATTCAAACATTTACGGTATGTTTGTGAATCCATTGATGACAACAAAAACGTACTTCTCCTGAAGCTCTTTCCAAACATTTTTTTTATAGTTTCTTACCTATGTGAATTCTTTGGTGATTACGGATACTTTTATTGCAGCTGAAGTTCCTTCCACATTCTAAGCATTTATATGGCTTCTCCCCTGTGTGAATTCTTTTATGTTTCGTAAGGTGAGATTTGTCTCTGAACCCCTTTCCACACACCAAGCATTCGTACGGTTTCTCCCCGGTGTGAATTGTTTGATGGAAGAGAAGGCTAGAACCGTCTTTGAAGCCCTTTCCACACTCAGAACATTTATATGGTTTTTCCCCTGTGTGAATTCTTTCATGAGAACTAAGGTGGGCCTTCCCACCGAAGCTCTTTCCGCATTGGAAGCATTTGTACGGCTTCTCCCCACTGTGAATTCGTAGATGGGAGGTGAGACTTTGCTTCAAGATGAAGCTCTTCCCACATTCCATGCACTTATAGGGTAAGTCCTGTGTGTGAATTCTTCCATGGGAAGTGAGTCTGTGTTTGGAAATAAAGCTGTTTCCACATTCCAAGCATTTATATGGTTTCTCCCCAGTGTGGATTCTCTGATGATTAGTAAGATGCATCTTCCGAGTGAAGCTCTTGCCACACTCCAAACATTTATGTGGCTTTTCCCCTGTATGAATTCTCTGATGGGAAGAAAGGCTAGAACCGTGACGGAAGCTCTTTCCACATTCCAAGCATTCAAACGGTTTCTCCCCTGTATGAATTCTCTGATGGGAAGAAAGCTCACCACTGCGAGCGAAGCTCTTTCCACATTCCAAGCACGTATAGGGTTTCTCCCCTGTGTGAGTTCTCTGATGAAAAGTGAGACTTGTCTTATGGGTGAAGCTTTTCCCACAATTCAAGCATTTATATGGTTTCTCCCCTGTGTGAGTTCTCTGATGAAAAGTGAGGCTTGCTTTATGCATGAAGCTCTTTTCACATTCTAAGCATTTATATGGTTTCTCTCCTGTGTGAATTCTTTGATGATAAGTGACGCTCTTTTTGCAGCTGAAGCCCTTTCCACACTCCAGGCATTTATATGGTTTCTCCCCAATGTGAATTCTCTGATGGGAAGTGAGCTTGGAGCTCTGAGCGAAGCATTTTCCACATTCCAGGCACTTATAAGACTTCTCCCCTGTGTGAACCATTTGGTGATTAGTAAGATATATCTTCCGAGTGAAGCTTTTTCCACATTCCATACATTGATACGGTTTCTCCCCTGTGTGAATTCTTTGATGATAACTGAGTCCATGCTTGCAACTAATGCTCTTTCCACATTCCAAGCATTTATATGGTTTCGCTCCACTATGAATTCCACGATGGAAAATGAGTGTGGAGTTTCTCGTAAAGCTCTTTCCACACTCAAAGCATTTATATGGTTTCTCCCCTTTGCAGTTTTGGCAATGTGCTTTACATTTTCTTTTAGAACCTAAACTTTTCCAGTAATCCCGACACTTCTTTTTGTTTCTTATATCTGTTTTTCCTTTGACTGCAATTTCATTGCAGTTACTACCCTGAGAGGCTGGGGGTGTATTCCTTCCCATCTTCTCTGCTTCACTTTTCCTTCTCTGCTTTTCATTCTTTGTGCATCTTTCCAGTGACTCTTTTCCAACTCGTTTTCCTTTATTATTGTTTTTTGATTTGTCACCTGCAATGAAGAGAGAAATAGCTAAAAGCCTGTGGACAGAAGCCTCAAATCACTGAATACAATCACTGAACAAATCCATCTGGTACGCAGGCTGAGACCCTCCCTGCCCGCAGACTGTCTCGCCAGAGTGGTGGATGCTCTGGTTATCTCCCGCTTGGACTACTGCCATGCGCTCTATGTGGGGCTACCTTTGAAGGTGACCCGAAAACTGCAACTAATCCAGAATGTGGCAGCTAGACTGGTGACTGGGAGTGGCAGCCGAGACCACATAACACCGGTCTTGAAAGACCTACATTGGCTCCCAAAACGTTTCCAAGCACAATTCAAAGTGTTGGTGCTGACCTTTAAAGCCCTAAACGGCTTCAGCCCAGTATACCTGAAGGAGCGTCTCCACCCCCATCGTTCTACCCAGACACTGAGGTCCAGCGTTGAGGGCCTTCTGCCGGTTCCCTCACTGCAAGAAGCCAAATTACAGGGAACCAGGCAGAGGGCCTTCTCAGTAGTGGCTCCCAACCTGTGGAACACCCTCCCACCAGGTGAAAAAGAGAACAACTACCAAACTTTTAGGCGACATCTGAAGGCAGCCCTGTTTAAGGAAGCTTTTAATGTTTAACACACTACTGTATTTTAATATTGTATTGGAAGCCGCCCAGAATGGCTGGGAAAACCTAGCCAGAAGGGCGGGGTATAAATAATAAATTATTATTATTATTATTATTATTATTATTATTATTATTATTACAACTTCAATGCTTGTGATAATGGGAAAACATTGGATGGGAGGCAGATTTTAACTGCTTCTGTTGACTGGTGTTAACTGACAACTGGAGTGCAATGGATTTGGGCCATAGAGATGTATGTTCAGCTCCTAGTGAGAGGGTGAATCTCATTGGATGGTCTTCAGCCCATCACACTCTCTCAGTCTAATCAACTTCCCCCTATCTTATAGGTTTGCAAGGCCTATACAAGCAGTAATTCCCCCTTTAGATTTTTATTAAATGCAGTGTTAGGATATAAAAGTTTTTAATCAAGAAAAATAAATAAATACTCCTAGATTGGAAGATGGAGACTTCAAGTGCTGGAATAGAGGAAATGTGCATAAAATATTAGATATATTGAGAAAGATCAGGAGTGGGGGCCCTTTTTAGTTAGTGGCCAAACTTTTTTCTCCATAAGGGGGGTATTATTATTATTTCAGTCAAACCAAATCTGCTCTGTCTCTTATGCTAGTCAGCTCTCTGCCCCAACAGAAAATGGCTGGGATGCTAGTTCTGCCTCCCTAAAAACTCTGAAACTTACATTTTTAAAGGTCTGCTCAGTTCAAAACAGCCAGGTCAAGGACACAACAAAAGGACCCAATAGCTCCCGGTGGAGTACAGGGTCAGGTTTAAGGTGCTGGTTTTGACCTTTAAAGCCCTATGCGGCCTAGGACCCACGTACCTACGGGACCATCTCTCCTGGTATGCCCCGCGGAGGACCTTCAGGTCCACAAATGACAACATTTTGGAGGTCCGAAGTCGCAAGGTCGTTAGGTCGGTCTCAACTAGGGCCAGGGCCTTTTCAGCACTGGCCCCGACATGTCACAAGAGACTAGGGCCCGGCGGGACTTGACATCTTTCTGCAGGGCCTGCAAGACAGAGCTGTTCCGCCTGGACTTTGGTTTGGACTCAGTCTGACCCTTATGTTTCCCTCCCTTTATGGTTTTGACTTTTAAAATGAGGCTGCATTTTAAATTGCATTTTAACCTGTATTTTAAATTGTTTTTTTCCTTTTTATTTTTTCCTTATTATGTTTTTACTGAAATTGTATTGGTGTTAGCCACCCTGAGCCCAGCTCTGGCTGGGGAGGGCAGGGTATAAATAAAATTTATGATTTATGATTTAGTATGATTTATTATTATGATGATGATTATATTCAGAGAGAATGCATTCGATAACTGTCAGTTCAAAGTAAACTACAGAGGGCTTCAGGGCCTCAAGAAGGAGGAGAACGTCTCTGACCACCAGAACAAACCAGAGATCAATCTGGGAAAGGAAGTGTCTGTGGGGACGATCACGTCAGTGATCATTCCAGGCTGCGACCTTTTGTCAGGGACCGTGCTGAGGAGGGCTTCACTGAGGTGGAATGGTGGGAGCCTCTCCCTCCCCCTGACCCTGAATCTTCCCAGGAACAGGAGGACAGTGTAGATTTGGAACAGCGGTTTGCAGAGGGGCATAGTTCAGAAGGCCAAAGCTGGGAAATACTGGATGGGGAACAGCTAGGAGAAGAAACACTGGGGGAGAGAGGGTTAACAAATTCACAGTTGTTGGACCTGAAGGAACGTCTCCACCCCCACCGTTCTGCCCAGACACTGAGGTCCAGCTGGAGCGGTACCTATTTATCTACTTGCACTTTGACGTGCTTTTGAGCTGCTAGGTTGGCAGGAGCAGGGACAGAGCAATGGGAGCTCACCCCGTCACAGGGATTCGAACTACGACCTGCTGATCGGCAAGCCCTAGGCTCTGTGGTTTAACCCACAGTGCCACCCGCATCCCTTATAAGTACAGAATTTCAAAATGGGCATTATGATCCAACAGGGAACCTTACCCAGAGAGGCCACAATGTCTCTATTTTCCTCCATGACTTCCTTGTGCAGAGCTCTCTGGTCAGGATCCAACACAGCCCACTCTTCTTCTGTGAAATGTACAGCCACATCCTCAAAGGACACTGGACCCTAAAAGGAAAAAGGAAACACCTCCTTGCATATAATATACAGATGAGCGGGGTATAAGTAATAAATTATTATTATTATTATTATTATTATTATTATTTGTGATTACTGACCGGCACATTCCTATGACGCTGCCCCTCCCCAGCAAGACCTCTGCCCTGTTAGAATTCATGCTCCATGATTGCAGTCATGAGATTGTTGTCTATCACATGACGGTGTATGTTTTGACTCTACAGAGTGGGAAGTGACAGAGACAGGATGTTTGTATTACTGTGTTCCGTGAAGTGGGACTATTGTCCACTGCACATGCTGCAGTGCTCTGTGTGTGTTTTATATGTAAACAAAGTAGATTAGCCAAAATGCTGAGTTGCTGAGGTCTGTTACGCCGATGTCTGTTGGCATCGGTCGCTGTGATGTTCGGGCTGAAGAAAGCTTTTGAAGCTCCCAAACGAACAACCAGGAGGGAGAGAACATGCCAGTCGGGCATGTGTCTCTACCAGGGTCCTACTCGAGTGTAGGACGAGCTCCTGACACCCCCAACCTAATTCATACCGACCTTGAGTGTTTTTGCCCTGCTGGAATATGACCTTGAACTTGGAGGGGTGTGTAGAAACTACACACCCCTCTGCTCTCACCCACCCCTGGAAGGTTGCTCAGATAAGAATGTGGCCCTCAGTCTGAACCAGTTTCCTCACCCATGTCCCACCTGATCCGATTCCACAGCGGCTCCTTCTCCTCCGCCACAAAGAGGAAATGAATGAGGATGTCTTGGCCGCTTCATTCCCTCGCCTGAAGGAGACAAACAAACATGCCAGAGAGCCATTAGGACATCCTCACCTCTGAAATGCATGCCTAACTTAGAAAAAATCATAGCTTCATATGTGGTGGCCTTGTAGTAAGGTTAAAGCTTACTGGGGAATGATATATAATGAATTGAAAAGGTTGTTTAAAATAACCTTTGTAAAAAAAACCCGAAAAGCTTTTTCTTTTGAGAGTTATAGGGACAGAACTACCTAAAGTGTACAGAAATTTATTCATGTATGCGACTAGAGCAGCAAGAATGTTGCTTGCCCCAAAATAGAAATAACTTCTAAAATACAGCAAAACAAAACACACCCCATCCCCACCTCTCCTAGGTTTTCGGAGACCTGGCTGGTATTTTCTTAACTGCTGGATGAAATGTTGGTACTTGGATGGTAATGAATGGTAATGAATGCTGGTGAACAAGGTATATATCAGGTCCGAGAGGAAAACAAGAAAGGAATTTTTGCCTAGAAAGTCCATAGAAGAGGCATCTTTAAAGGCCTTCTCAGGTTGGGCAGGTTGAAATGTTATTAATCCTGCTATCCAAAAAAGTGCGTCCCCTGGAAAGCTAAGGTCTGCAAATGGTTTTTCTTAGAGCAGCAGTAAGGGTGATAAAATACCTCCAGGAAAAATGTAATTTTTTTTATAACTGGCACCAATATGAATAAGACATTTGTGTGATTGAATGAAAAACCCATCACTTAAAATAGAAAGGAATTCCCTCTTGAAACATCGGATTCACTCTAGTGGGACAGAAATTAGCCTCAGTATTAAGACCAGGGCTTTTTTCCAGGTGGAACTCAACAGAACTCAGTTCCGGCACCTCTCAGTGAGGCTACAGGGAACCAGGCAGAGGGCCTTCTTGGTAATGGCACCCTCCCATCAGATGACAAGGAAATAAACAACTATCTGACTTTTAGAAGACATCTGAAGGCAGACCTGCTTAGGGAAGTTTTTAATGTTTGATCTTTTATTGTGTTTAATATTCTGTTGGGAGCTGCCCAGAATAGCTAGTGAATAAATTATTATTATTATTATTATTATTATAGATGTTCACGGTGAGTTCTGATGCCTATTTTTCTAGAAAAGTTAAGACCATCAGAATGTCAGTGGAATTTCCTCAGTACATTTGAGAAGAAGTTGGTTCCCGTTCATTACCTCCAAATAGCAACTACTTCCATGGAAGTTCAACTCACAACATGGAGAGAGACCAAATTGAGATACATTGCACTGATCCTCACCCAATGGCTTCTGTCTGGGGTCTGATGGAGTCTTCTCTGCTGCAGGGGAATCACCTCCCATTTCAGCAAACAGACCCTTTACCTGGAACAACAGCAATAAGGATGGAAGACATTAAATGGGGAGAAATGACACAGCTGAAAACCTTGATGATTTCTAAATAAAATTGGACAGGAAGTACAGAATTTTGCACCCAGAGTCTGACCTGATTGGGACCATGTAACCTTTTTAAAAAGTTAATATTGTTTTATTTCTGCTTTACATTTAAAAATATTTATTTAAGCAACCTTAAAATATCAATGACTTCCCTTCTTCTTTCCATGGTTCATTTTGCATAAATCCCTGCATATTTTACATAAACTAAACCATTCAGTGTTCCATTATTACTTCCATCAAAGCTTATTTACACTGCTGAATTTATCTTAATGCCACCCACGTTTTCAAGTGTACACTATTTCCCCCCATATATTCAATAAACATTTTCCAAACTTCTCTAAACGTATGTTCTTCTTGTTACCAGTGTTATGTAGATTGCAATTGTTTTACTGATGATCTGCTAATTATTTTACATAATGTTCCAATAAATACTGTTATTTATTGTTTGCAAGCCGCTTTGAGACTCATTTGAATGTAAAGTGACGTGGAAATATAATAAATCAAATCAAACCAAAATCAGGGCCAGTCTACTAGGGAAGAATTGGAAGAAACAAGATTTACCAACTATTGAAGAATGGCAGATGAAGATGATGGACTATATGGAACTTGCCAAACTGACCGGGAGACTCTGAGACCAGAGAGAAGAGACGGTGGAAGAAGATTGGAAGAAGTTTAAAGAATATTTGAAAAAAATATGTGAATATTTAAATCTTAGAATAGCTTTGGAAGTGGATATAGGCTGTAGGGTTAGAAGTAGAAGATAATGTATTTTAAAATAGTTTTATTTGTAAGTGATAAAATGTGAATATTTTAATGGTAAAAGTAGGTGTGATGCTTTTGAATTATGGTGCTGGAGGAGACTCTTGAGAGTCCCATGGACTGCAAGAAGATCAAACGTATCCATTCTGAAGGAAATCAGCCCTGAGTGCTCACTGGAAGGACAGATCCTGAAGCTGAGGCTCCAATACTTTGGCCACCTCATGAGAAGAGAAGACTCCCTGGAAAAGACCCTGATGTTGGGAAAGATGGAGGGCACAAGGAGAAGGGGACGACAGAGGACGAGATGGTGGGACAGTGTTCTCGAAGCTACAAACATGAGTCTGACCAAACTGCGAGAGGCAGTGGAAGACAGGAGGGCCTGGCGTGCTCTGGTCCAGGGGGTCACGAAGAGTCGGACATGACTAAACGACTAACCAACAACAACAACAAGGTGTGATTAACAAATGGTTAAAAATCATGATATATGAAACTGCTAAAGACGAAGTAAAATGAAAATCAGATAGGGGGGACTTGGGGAAGCTCACCTAACAATGTTTAGGAAAAATAAGTAGAAGACAAGAATTTGTTTGTATTGTTTATTTGTGTTATTTGTGTTTGGGGGAAAAACAAAAACAAAAAACCAGGGCCAGTCAAAGCAGAGCCTTCCAGATGTTGTTGAACGCCAGCTGCCATCAGCCAATGCTCAGAGGTGATGGATTTAGTCGAACAACATCTGGGGGCTCATGTTTGTAGGTTTAATGTAGATTAAACATTCTCACCTGCTGCTCTGTCTGCTTCTTGTCCTCTGCCCGGCTCAGGAGGAAACCTTCAGCCAGGGCCACCGCCTGGGAACTGGTCTCCGCTCCACATTCCCTGACCCAGTTCTCCATCTCCGGGGGAAGGACAGCCAGGAGCTGCTCCAGGATCACTAAATCCAGGATCTGAGTCTTGGTGTGTCTCTCTGGCTCCAGCCACTGACGGCAAAGATGGTGGAGTCGGCTGCAAACCTCTCGGGGTCCCTTAGCCTCCTGGTACTGGAAGTGCCTAAACTGTTGGCAGTGCACATCTGAGCCATGGATGTTCTCCCTCAAGGTCTTGTGTCTGCTTCCAACCCAAATTTCCCCAGTGCTCCCAGTCACGACGCTATCAGGCTGTCTTCCTGCTTCGAGGGTGGCAGAGTCTTGTTCTTCCATCTCTTGCCTGCAGAAAAACATTCTCTGATGAAAACATATTTTTCATTTTGATTGCTCATACAGTGGACGCTCGGTTTGTGAACATGATCCGTACGGGATGCACATTCACAACCTGCAGCGTTCGCAACCACGGAAACGCCATTTACCTTCCCGCCGGAGTGGTACCTATTTATCTACTTGCACTTGACGTGCTTTCGAATTGCTAGGTTGGCAGGAGCAGGGACCGAGCAACGGGAGCTCACCTCGTTGCGGGGATTCGAACTGCCGACCTTCTGATCAGCAAGTCCTAGGCTCTGTGGTTTAACCCACAGCGCCACCCGCGTCCCTCGCATGAGGAACAAGGCTGCAAATGTGGTAGTGGCAACCCCACTTCTCCTTTCTAACTCAGCCAGGTCCAATTGCCTCACTCTTGTTCATTATTCACTTTCCTTTTATTTATTTTTAAAAAATTATTTGGTTTTTCAGATTAAAATTTTAGTCACATATCCAACATACGGGACGCGGGTGGCGCTGTGGGTAAAAGCCTCGGCGCCTAGGGCTTTCCGATTGAAAGGTCGGCGGTTCGAATCCCCGCGGCGGGGTGCGCTCCCGTTGCTCAGTCCTTGCGCCTACCAACCTAGCAGTTCAAAAGTACCCCCGGGCGCAAGCAGATAAATAGGGACCGCTTACTGGCGGGAAGGTAAACAGCGTTTCCGTGTGCTGCGCTGGCTCGCCAGATGCAGCTTTGTCACGCTGGCCACGTGACCCGGAAGTGTCTCCGGACAGCGCTGGCCCCCGGCCTCTTGAGTGAGATGAGCGCACAACCCTAGAGTCTGTCAAGACTGGCCCGTACGGGCAGGGGTACCTTTACCTTTATCCAACATACAACATAAAAACAAGATTCCAAGGAATCTCTTGGACTTCCCTCCTCCCCTTTGTGGCTCCTATTTGTTAATCTTTCCCGCCTGCATCTTTTGTGATAATCCAAAACCTTCTACCTCTCCATCTTTTTCACTTGGGTTCTTGCGTAATCGACTCCTCGGACAAAAAGGCTGCCGGTTTTTAGCAGAGCAGCATTTCGAAGATCCCCTCACATCTGAATGCGCACATGCGCTACAAAGCCAGGAAGCCCACCTGGCAAACAGGGAATTAAGAACCATCAGCGTGGATAACAAAGTTGGTGACAGCTTGGTGCTGATAACACCAAGGATGCGGGTTCGATTCCCATATGGGAGAGCTGCATATTCCTGCATCAAACGGGGTTGGACTAGATGCTCCTCAGGGGTCCCTTCCGACTCTACAATTCTGTGATTGTATGACAATCTGCTCTCATTGAACAACTTTGCCCCGCAGGCCTGGCAGAGCAAGAGACTCTAAATATCAGGGTTCCAGCCCCCAGGTTGCAAAAAAAGATTCCTGCATTGCAAGGGGTTGGACCAGAAGAATCATCCACAGGGTCCCTTCTAACACTGCAATTTTGTGGTGGTATCTTAGATCGGGGGCCTCTTTTGTCTATACAGATGGGGAAGAGAGAAATGAACATGTGCATAAAGAACTATAAAGGGGCACGGGTGGCGCTGTGGGTTAAACCAGAGAGCCTAGGACTTGCCGATCAGAAGGTCAGCGGTTCGAATCCCCGTGACGGAGTGAGCTCCCGTTTCTCGGTCCCTGCTCCTGCCAACCTAGCAGTTCAAAAGCACGTCAAAGTGCAAGTAGATAAATAGGTACCGCTCCAGGGGGAAGGTAAATGGCGTTTCCGTGCGCTGCTCTGGTTCGCCAGAAGCGGCTTAGTCCTGCTGGCCACATGACCCGGAAGCTGTACGCCGGCTCCCTCGGCCAATAAAGCAAGATGAGCACCGCAACCCCAGAGTCGGCCATGACTGGACCTAATGGTCAGGGGTCCCTTTACCTTTTTAAACAATTATAACAAGAGATATGTCGCCTGCAGGCCAGGAGAAGCCCAAACTCCCTCCTCAGCGCATGTTTGCTCCTTAATAATAATAATCATTTTATTGCTTATACCCTGGCCCATCTGGCTGGGTTTCCCCAGTCACTCTGGGCAGCAAAATAAAATACGGGTCAGTTGCATATCTCTATCTTAAAGGGGGCTGGACTAGATGATCCTCAGGGTCCCTTCCAACTCTGACAATCCGCTCCCACTAATCAACTCCACCTCGCACACCCACTTTAAACCCCAGTCTCCCCAAACAGCTCAGCCGGTAGAGCAACAGACTCTTCATCTCAGAGTCGTGGGTTCGAGTCTCACATGGGCAAAATATTGGACAGGGGGTTGGACAAGATGACCCGGGGGTGCCCCTTGCAATTTTACGATTCTGGGATCTTAAATAATAGAAAATGGGGAACGGAGACCCGAACCACCCCTCTCCCTATTTGTTTCCTGCGATGGATCTCCTGATCTGCGTCTCCCATGCGACGCCTCCACCTTTCCACCAAAAAGATGTTGCAGAATCTCACCAGGTTGCAGGAGGAGCCGCAGATGCAGCGCGCGGTGGGGAAAAGCAGAGGGTCCTTCCTCTGCAAAGGGGGGAGCTGCTTCTGCTCTGGAGGAAGCCCCCTTCCCTCCCTCCCACCCCAAATTTCCTCCTTCTCTAGGAATCCGGTTCTTTTTTTTTAACCCTTGCAGGGCCTAAGCTCTGTGCCAAAGAGGAAACGTGCGCCCTGCGCGCACGCAGATGGGAATCTGGGCATCTTTTCTTGGAGGCGGGGAGACTCGCCTCCACTTCGGGTTCCCAAGCAAACGTGGCCAGGGGGGAGGAATCAGTTGAAAGAAACTTTGAAGAGGGGGGGAGGAAGTCTAGTGGTTAGAGCAGCCCTTTCCCATCACTGCACAGGGTGATTCTCCTGCCCCACGTGCCAATGCCCTATGCGGCCTAGGACCCACGTACCTATGGGACCGCCTCTCCTGGTAAGGTCCACAAATGACAACATTTTGGAGGTCTCAAGTCGCAAGGTGGTTAGATTGGTCTCAACTAAGGCCAGGGCCTTTTCAGCACTGGCCCCGACTTGGTGGAATGCTCTGTCACAAGAGACGAGGGCCCTGCGGGACTTGACGTCTTTCCGCAGGACCTGCAAGACAGAGCTGTTCCGCCTGCCCAGTCAAACTTGCAAAAAATTACCACTTGCCTGATAATAAATGTTGGAAATGTAAAGAAAATGAAGGTACTTTCTTTCACCTTTGGTGGACGTGCCCAAAGATTAAGGCGTTCTGGGAAATGATATATAATGAACTGAAAAAGGTATTTAAATATACCTTTCTGAAGAAACCAGAGGCCTTTCTCTTGGGTATTGTCGGCCAATTGGTGCTAAAGAAGGATAGAACATTTTTTATGTATGCCACAACAGCAGCGAGAATACTCATCGCAAAGTATTGGAAGACACAAGATCTACCCACCCTGGAAGAATGGCAGATGAAGGTGATGGACTACATGGGACTGGCAGAAATGACTGGCAGAATCCGAGACCAGGGGAGAGAGACAGCGGAAGAAGATTGGAAGAAATTTAAGGACTATCTCAAGAAACATTGCAAAATGAATGAATGTTAGAATGACGTTGGTTTAGAAATTATGTGGTTTCCAGCCGGAATGGATAAGTAATAAGAAAAGAAAAGGGCCAAAAATTAAACGAAAATTAAGGGAAAGGATTTGCTGAACTAATAAAATAGAAATTGGAATACAGAGAGGGGAGGTATGAAGAAGTCGGGAAAGTAAGTTAAAAGAAAAAAAGGGGATTGAAACTATAGTTGTTCTTTATTTTTGTCTGTTTTTTATTATTGTTTTGTTTTTACATAATTTCTGAAAAATTTTTTAAAAATCTTTTTTTTAAAAAGAGCTGTTCCGCCTGGCCTTTGGTTTGGACTCAGTCTGACCCTTATGTTTCCCTCCCCTTATGGTTTTGATCTATGGTCTACTTTTAAAATGAGGCTGCATTTTAAATTGCATTTTAACCTGTATTTTAACTTTCCTATTACGTTTTTACTGTAATCTTACAGGTGTTAGCCGCCCTGAGCCCGGCTCTGGCCGGGGAGGGCGGGATATAAATAAAATTTATTATTATTATTATTAATGCGCCCCTGAGCAAGAGTGCTGCTTGTCTCTTTTCTTGGCGAGGGGACAGAGGGAGCAAGGAATTTAATAGAATCAAAGAAATGTAGAGATGGAAGGGACCCCAAGGGTCATCTAGTCCAGCCTGCTGCAATGCAAGAGTTAAAGGTAGAAAAAGTGTTAAAGGGGCAAGGAGTAGCGGTGGGGGAGAGAAGAGGGGCAGGAAATATTTCCAAGCTGCCCCCTTTGAGAATCCGACGACTCCTCTGCGATTTTGGAAAGGATGGATCTTGCCCAGTGCTGACTGGACTTGAACCCGGCACCCTCTTCGTTCAAAGGGAGATGCTTGGCAACTGGGATAAGGTCTTTTCTGTAGTGAGGCAACTGGCCTTGTAATGGCTGTGGCTGAAGCCTAAGGGGACTGGGAAGGGGGCAAGCTCGCCTTTCAGTGGCAGTCAAAACCAGGGTGTATAAACCAGCGTATATAAAAACAAAATAAAATGTCAAATATTAGGAAGCTTCCCAATACAGGGCTGCCTTCAGATGTCTTCTAAAAGTTGTGTAGTTTTTTATCTCCTTGACATCTGGTGGGAGGGAGTTCCACAGTGCGGGTGCCACCACCGAGAAGGCCCTCTGCTTGGCTCCATGTAACTTCGCTTCTCACAGTGAGGGAGCTGCCAGAAGACCCTCAGTGTCTGGGCTGAGCGATGGGTGTGGAGATGCTCCTTCAGGTATACTGGGCCAAGGCCAGTATTTCATCAGGTTATTTGATACATGAAAACATTTTTCCTGCTTCTGAAAGGCCTGGTTAGATTTATATATCAATAGGAAATGATTTATAATGAATTGAAGAAAATGTTGAAATATACATTTGTTAAGAAACCAGAAGCATTTTTACTCGGCATTACAGGTAATGAGATAAATAAGAAAGAAAAGAAGTTATTTTTATATGCAGTGACGGCAGCAAGAATATTGATGGCCCAGAAATGGAAACAGGAGGAATTGCCTACGATAGAAGAATGGAGAACTAAAATGATGGATTATGCAGAACTGGACAGAATGACAGGAAGGATCCGGAATCGGCGAGATCAAAGATTTACAGAAGATTGGGAAAAGTTTATCCAATATATGCAAAAACTGAGTGATAATAAAATTACGTTTGTAAGCTTTAAGGAAGCTCTGTGAGGGGAAAGGGTTAAAAGGGCAGAAATGTGTAAAAAGTAACAATAGGAAGGAATGGCAGACAAATTGAGGGAAGTCAAAAAAGAGAAGCAAGATGTAATTAAGATGTATGGAATGTATAAATTTGCTTTTGTACTTGAAAACTAATAAAAATATAATATATATAAAAAAAGATTTATATATCAATAAAAATATTGCAAGGCCACTTCCTAGAACTACGGCTCCCATCAGCCTCAGCAAGCATGGCCAGTGGCCAAGGCGATGGGAGTTGTAGTTCAGCAACCGCTGGAGGGTCCCAAAGGTCGCCCACCTCCTTGTGAGCATCTGAGGCAATTCTGGCAGATCCCTAAAAGGGAAAAAAAACACTGATCCTGCTATTCTAGTGGCTTGATAAAATGTGGGGAACCCCTCAGTTAGAGAACTTCATTATCTCTGCTTCTGTTTCTGAGGAAGAAATTGTCCTAAAATTATCTACAGAAGTATGTTGTGAACTGCCCTAAGGTATAGAGCAGGATACAAATTTAATATATAAAAACAGTCCTGGAGCCCCATTACGTTCCTAACCAAGCATCACATCCTTTTTGTTTCTATAGGGATTGGGCACAGTTGATGAGGTTTCAGGGAATTTATTTACTTTAACCCCAAACACCCCCCTCCTCAGATCTTGCAAACTTTCCTCACAGGGGAACAACGTAGAACCTGAGATGGGAGGCAGTTCATATTCTCTCTCTCTCTCTCGATATGATTTTGTTCCCAGATTGTGAACGCCTTCTTTTAAAAAATGGCTCTGTTAATACCAATACAGACACAGATACCCATATTGTAGTGGGGGGCAGGTCTGTGGCTGGGTTACGCCAGCCCTGCAAAGTTGTCCAGCAGTATTAGACCCATTTTGCTGAAGAAATGGTGAGGGAGGTAGTCAAAGGAGACACTTTAAGCTATTACAGTATTGAATTAAATGTGTGTTTTCAAAGAAACACCATGGGAGGAGACTGTGAAGTTTATTATAGCAGCAGCATACAGTGGGACCTCGGGTTAAGAACTTAATTCGTTCTGGAGGTCTGTTCTTAACCTGAAACTGTTCTTAACCTGAAGCACCACTTTAGCTAATGGGGCCTCCTGCGGCTGCTGCGCCGCCAGAGCACGATGTCTGTTCTCATCCTGAAGCAAAGTTCTTAACCCAAGGTAATATTTCTGGGTTAGCGGAGTCTGTAACCTGAAGTGTATCTAACCTGAAGCCTATGTAACCCGAGGTACCACTGTATAGTGAAACTATGAAATCCGCTCCAAGATACAGATAATCTCTTGACTTGAACAGAACCCCCTACTCTCTCGCTCCCCATTTTCATGTACAGATGTAGAACAGTTTGCCGCGGCACCCTGGGGTGCCTTGAAGGATGGTGAGGGGTGCTGCGGGCAACCCAGGCCTCCGTCCCTCTTTCCTTCCCTCCCCCCTCTGATGCCCTCTCGCGTCTCGGCCTCCCAAAGGCTTGCACAACTTGCAGCAGCCCTGGCTGCAAGCTCCGCAGGCGAAAGGTGCCTCTGGGGCTGGCCAGGGGGTGCTGGGTGCCAGGAGCTGAGGCAGCCTCGGAGGAAGGAAGCAAGTGGGCGAGGGAGCCCAGCCAGCCAGCCAGCCCCTGCTTTTGGGAATGGACAGACAAGTGGGAGGCCGGGCAGGCAGGCTCTGTGCTGGCCTTCCTCGTGCCTGCTGTGTACAATGCCTGCCTGGCAGCTGAGTGCCCAGTGCTGAAGGAGAGCCTTTGTGCCATGCAAACCTGGCAAGGCCCACTGCTGCCACCCAAGGTGCCGGCCTCACGTTCTTCTTTGGCCAGTCTCTGTTGGGCCACTAAGGCTGGGGGCAGCCTCTTTCCAGGCTCCTGTGGGGCAGTGCCAGGAGGCACCTCTCTCTGGGGCAGGCGGGGCAGCTCAGGGACCAAGGGCGGCCGCAGAGGACTCGGAAGGAGAGGAGAGGAGGCTAAGGAAACGCTCCACAAGGGAGGGTGTTCGAAAAGGGGTGAGGGGCTGCCGGCTCTGCAGATAAGGAGGGATATAACTGGGCTCCTGAGCCCCACAGGTTTGCCGCAGAAAGGATGTACGGTGGACGCTCGGGTTGCGAACGTGATCCGCGCGGGAAGCACGTTCACAACCCCCAGCGCCGCTTCTGCGCACGTGTGGGTCGCAATTCTGCACTTCTGCGCATGCGCAAAGTGCAATTTAGTGCTTCTGCGTATTAGATAGTGAGCATGTTCAATGTCTCAGCAGATTTCTCCACAGATTGTCATGAGTCCACAGCGGTTTGGGTCTTTCAGAATCAAGGTAACTGGCGATGGCGGTGTCTTTCGGATATGTTTTATTTACACATATATGCAGGCTGAATATAAGATGGAGAGGACTCACACAAATCTTGCTCTCTTGTTCTGTGTCTAGGGAGAGGCATAGATCCACAGCATTCGACTCAACACAGAGAGCAAGTCATGCCTTTTCGCTTCCCAACTCCATCAGAAGGAAAGGCAGCACAGACAGCAAGTCATTGCACTTTACCTTACCTGCATATACTGTTCCTTTTACTTCTCCTTGCTGTTGATTTCTCTTTGATGCTTTCATCTTTCAGAAACTAAAATGCCCCCACTGGTCTTCTGCTAATGTATTTACAGTGGTACCTTGGTTTAAGAACAGCTTATCTTATGAACAACTTGGATTAAGAACGCTGCAAACCCAGAAATAGATCTTTTGGTTTGTGAACGTTGCCTTGGAAGCAGAACATGTTCCGCTTCCTGCTGAGAATGTTCCGTTTGTAAATTGAGTCTCCCGCTGCTGTGGGAAAGCACGCCTTGGTTTAAGAACACCTTGGTTTAAGAACGGACTTCCGGAACAGATTAAGTTTGTAAACCAAGATACCACTGTAATATAAATAGATCCAAGTGGATTTTTAGACTCTTGGATCCTGTCTGGTCCCCAACTTCTTGCCTACAGGGACAAATATATTGTTTCACCCCGTGTGAATTCTTTGATGACAGGTAAGGTTAGTACCCTAGGGACGTGGGTGGCACTGCGAGTTAAACCACAGAGCCTAGGACTTGCTGATCAGAAGCTCGGCGGTTCGAATCCCCGCGACAGGGTGAGCTCCTGTTGCTCGGTCCCTGCTCCTGCCCACCTAGCAGTTTGAAAGCACAACAAAGTGCAGGTAGATAAATAGGTGCCGCTCCGGCGGGAAGGTAAACGGCGTTTCCATGCGCTGCTCTGGTTCACC
This sequence comes from Podarcis melisellensis, assembly GCF_964234715.1. Lineage (NCBI taxonomy): Eukaryota > Metazoa > Chordata > Lepidosauria > Squamata > Lacertidae > Podarcis > Podarcis melisellensis. The sequence continues at coordinate 118,206,155 of NC_138529.1, read as the reverse complement.
AGAAGCGGCTTAGTCCTGCTGGCCACATGACCCGGAAGCTGTACGTCAGCTCCCTCAGCCAGTCAAGCGAGATGAGCACCGCAACCCCAGAGTCGGCCACGACTGGACCTAATGGTCAGGGGTACCTTTACCTTTAAGGTTAGTACTGTACATGATGCTCTGATCAACTTTGAAGAATTAATTAATGGTAACAACAGAAGTTTTTGCCTTTTTGGAAGCTCCTCCCAACTTCTAAGTACTTTTATGATTACTCCACAAATTTTCCTGCATATGCCCTGTCTATATGCAATGCAAGCATTAATTTGGGTTTTTCTTACAGAAAGAAAGCTAGGAACTGCTCCTAAAGCTCCTTTAATATTCCAAGTCTCCACTATATGGATTTTTTGGTGGGAACAAAGGCTGGAGATCTGAAGAAAGCTGCTCCCATACACTGCCCTTCGATTTGTGAGTTCTTTGGTGAACATTGCGATGGGAACTCTGAGCGAAGCCCTTTCCACACTCCAGGCATTTATAGGGTTTCTCTCCCGTATGAACTCGTTGGTGTGTCGTGAGAGCTGACTTCTCAATGAAGCTTTTCCCACACTCAGCACATTTATAGTGTTTCTCTCCTGTGTGAATTCTTTGATGTTTTCTAAGACAGTTCTTCTGAGCGTACCTTTTCCCGCATTCCAAACATACATGTGGTTTCTCCTGGATGTGCATTTTTTGATGATTAACGAGATCTGCCTCCTGACTGAGACACTTTCCACATTCCAAGCATTTATATTGTGACTCTGCAGTGTGCAATTTCTGGTGATAAATTAGACTAGTACTTTGGCTGAAGTTCTTTCCACACTCTAAACATTTATATGGCTTCTCCCCTGTGTGAATTCTCTGATGGTAAGTGAGATGGGAGCTCTGACTGAATCTCTTTCCGCACTGCAAACATTTATACGGTCTCTCCCCGGTGTGAATTCTTTGATGGGAAGTGAGGTTTTTCTTCAAAGCGAAGCTCTTTCCACATTGTGAGCATTTATGTGGTTTCTCACCAGAGTGAACTGTTTGATGGTGCACGAGAGTTATTTTGCGAGTGAAGCTTTTTTCACATTCCAAACACTGATAGGGTTTCTCCCCAGAGTGGATTCTTTTATGAGAAGCAAGACTTGTCTTGTGCTTTAAGATCTTTCCACACTCCAAGCACTGAAAGGGTTTCTCCCCTGTGTGAATTCTTTGATGGGAAGCCAGATGTTTGCGTTCCCTGAAGCCCGTTCCACACTCAAAGCATTTATAGGGTTTCTCCCTATTGTGAATTCTTTGATGGTACATGAGAATTATCTTCCCGCTAAAGCTCATTCCACACTCACTGCATTTATATGGTTTCTCTGCACTGTGGATTCCTTGTGCTGAAACAGAAGAAATGGGAAAATGTGTGGGGTTCTTTCTTTTTTTAAAAACATATTTTTTATTGCTCAATTTCCACATAACAAATTATCAAACCATATAATCACCTACATAATTCCCGCCCCCCCCACACACCTCCTCTCCCTGGTTTCGCTGCACATTATTTTCTCTGCATATTATAAAATTTTATATATCCTTACATATCTGTCCATCATGTTATCAACAATAAATTTGTGTATGTTTATTCAAAACCTGCCAATGAGTCCAGTTCATTTTGTTATGCTTTTAAATAATTTGTGTAAAGTTCCGCCTTAAAGTCACTGTTCTCCTTGTCTCGCAGTTTGTATGTCAATTTAGCCAGTTCTGCATAGTTCATCAATTTCTCTTGCCACTGTTTTTTTGTCGGGGTTTCCTCATTCTTCCATCCTTGTGCTATCAAGACTCTTGCCGCTGTTGTAGCATACATAAACAAGTTCCTTATTTTCCTTGGCAGGTCTTGTCCTACAATCCCTAACAAAAATGCTTCTGGTTTTTTTTACAAATGTCGTTTTAAACATTTTCTTCAATTCATTATGTATCATTTCCCAATTTTAAAAAATTTCTTTACATTCTCACCACATATGATAAAAAGTTCCTTCTTTTTCTTTACATTTCCAGCAAATGTTAGAGCCGGTTTTCTACATTTTTGCTATCTGTACTGGTGTTATATACCATCTATACATCATTTTCATATACCGTATTTTTCGCTCTATAAGATGCACCAGACCACAAGACGCACCTAGTTTTTGGAGGAGGAAAACAAGAAAAAAAAATATTCTGAATCTCAGAAGCCAGAACAGCAAGAGGGATCGCTGCGCAGTGAAAGCAGCGATCCCTCTTGCTGTTCTGGCTTCTGGGATAGCTGCGCAGCCTGCATTCGCTCCATAAGATGCACACATATTACCCATTCCTTTTTAGGAGGGAAAAAGTGAATCGTATAGAGCAAAAAGTATGGTAATTTTCTTTCAGAAGGGATCAATCTGTAAATTGGAAAATGTGTGGGGTTCTTACTGGGTAATACCCTCTTATGTGGTACCGTCCAGATGTTATTAGACTTTCCCATCAGCTCCAGCTGGAATGGACAGCTGTCAGGGAAGATGAAGGTGGAATCCTGCAACCTCTGGAGGGAACCACATTGGCTACCCAAGCCGTAAAAAGGTGTGTGTCCCCCCAAAAAACGTATTACACTAAGCTGCCACCAGCCCTTCCTTTCACCTCATCTTTGGAATTAATATAAACAAAGAGGGAAACTTCGGGCTTCAGTTGTGAAGCATTTTGGACATGAAAATGGAGCTTAGCCACGCTGTATATTAGCACATGAGGGAAAGTTTTAGCCAGAAAACCCAAATTCAGAACCAATTCTGAAGCCATTAGGAGAGAAGAATAATGGAAGCTGGTTCTGAAAGAGAGAGCATTGTTGCATTCCTAGGAAGGCAAAGGCCTCTCATTTTTATGGAAATCAGTGAACCCCAGCCTCTTTTGTGAAGTGGATTAATATTTGGCCCATTCATGAAATTCACTCAATTTCTGATGACGTGTACCAGGAAGTACCAGGAAGTCTAAAGGAAGAAGACAAGACATTATATTTATATGCAACAGTAGCCCCAAGGCTATTGATTGCGAAAAATTGGAAAAGTGGTATTATACCAACAAAAATAGAGTGGCTTGCCAAATTGTTGGAGTACTACAATATATCCAAAACAATGGGAGAAATTGGAAGGAGCTCAAAAGAGAAGATAGACAGGGACTGGAAGGTGTTTAAAAGATACTTGCAAAACCATACTGAAAAATCAGAACTCCTATTAGAATAAACAAGTTCCGTATTAAATACTGAAATACTAAATAAGATGGATAACAATGTGTAGTAGAAAGAGAAGCATGAAATTAGGTTAAAGGTGTGTGAAAGAAAGTAATCAAAGTGGAAAGAAATTGCAATTGAGTAGATTGGAAGTCTAACACAAAGGTGGGGTGAGGGGTGGTGGATGGTGATGAGAAAAGGAATTATTTGTGGGATTGAGGGTAGGTATGCTTGAACACTTTTAAGGATTGTATGAAATGTATGTTTGTATGCTTGTATATTTGCAATATGTGTGTATTAATGCTGAATTATTTGAACCATAAAAACTTTAAAAAAAAAAGAAGCAAAAATGAAGAATGACAAAAAAACTCCAAAAACCCCAAAACAATTTCTGATGACGTGAATTTTTGGCCTTCTGGAAAGTGACTTAGTTCCACCTCCCTCACAACTCTGAAACTTACATTCCTTACAAATAACCTGACCAGATAAGACAAACCAAGCCACAGTTGTGAAGGGCAGATTTTGAGAATGCATGTTCAGAGAGAATGCAGGAGAGATTAATTTTCAAGATTAAAAGCAGGGATAAAAATCCTAGATGCTGCATGTGTAGCACAGCTGAGCTATATCAGAATATTAGGATTGCTCACATACAGAAATATTGAACTTAAAAAACAATATTATGACGCAACAGGGGATCTTACCGAGAGAGGCCATGATCCTCCAATTATCCTCCATTACATCCTTATGCAATAGCCTCTGGTCAGGATCCAGCAGCGACCACTCCTCATCCGTGAAATGCACAGCCACATCCTCAAAGGATATGGGACCCTAAAAGAAAAGGGAAACATTTTCTCATGGGTAGGATAGAGATGGTCTATTGGCGACATTCAAAAGGCCAGTTAAATTGAGGTGGCTGCTTATTATTCTCAGGAATTAAACCTTCTTGGGTGGCATTCGCAGCCTTTGCTGAGGGCAGCTTTTGATAGGAGCAAATTGATGGAAAGAGATTCACTCAGAACCAGGGAGGTGAGAGGGGAAAGTGGGGCGCAGCCTTTCCCCTCAGTGATCCATCCCCCTACCTGATCTGGTCTCACAGCTGCTCCTTCTACTGAACCACAAAGAGGAGATGGCCGAGGACATCTTGCCGGCATCATTCCATTGCCTGTCAGAGACAAAACCACTAGTTATCTCCCGCTTGGACTACTGCAATGCGCTCTACGTGGGGCTACCTTCAAAGGTGGCCTGGAAACTGCAACTAATCCAGAATGAGGCAGCTAGACTGGTGACTGGGAGCGGCCGCCGAAACCACATAACACCAGTCTTGAAAGAACTACACTGGCTCCCAGTACGTTTCCGGGCACAATTCAAAGTGTTGGTGCTGACCGTTAAAGCCCTAAACGGCCTCAGGCCAGTATACCTGAAGGAGCCCATTGTTCTGCCTGGATACTGAGGCCCAGCGCCAAGGGCCTTCTGGCAGTTTCCTCATTGCGAGAAGCAAAGCTACAGGGAACCAGGCAGAGGGCCTTCTCGGTAGTGGCACCCGCCCTGTGGAATGCCCTCCCATCAGATGTCAAAGAGATAAACAACTACCTGACATTTAGAAGACATCTGAAGGCAGCCCCGTTCAGGGAAGTTTTTAATGTGTGACATTTTAATGTATTTTTAATCTTTGTTGGAAGCCACCCAGAGTGGCTGAGGAAACCCAGCCAGATGGGCGGGGTACATATTATTATTATTATTATTATTATTATTATTATTATTATTACTATTATTATCATTAGCACATACTTGGATGAGAAACTGATACTTAGAGAAAGTCTGAACTGTTGAGCAAGTTTGAGATCTGTGCATCTGTTTGATAGTTCCAGTGTATGAATACATAGCAACCCTTTGGGGGGTTTTGATTACAAATCCATGTGCACAGTGTGTTGCAAATAAAGGTATTTCCAAGCCCTGGAAAAGGGTGGAGATTTGTCTCCCCGCAAAAGGTTAAAGAAGCTGATGCATGGATAGGCAAACTAAGGTTCACGGGCCAGATCAGGCCCAATCGCCTTCTGGATCCGGTCCACGGACCATCTGGAAATCGCTGCGTGGATCACCAGCGCACATGTTCTTTCCCTCTCCCTCTCTCTCATGGCAGCAGTGCCGCCTTCTCCTCCCTCCCTCCTCCTGGCTTCTCCCCGCCCTGCCTAGAGGAGGAAGGGGGCTGGGCTTTGTTGGTGTCAGCAGCAGCAGAAGGGCTCAAGCGGCCGCCATTTTAAGCAGCCCCTGTCCGGAGCCCTTTCGCATGCCGCTCATCGTCCCTCCACCACCGCCAGCCCCTGCCACTCGCAAGACACAGGTAAGCAGCCACTGGGGCTCATGGTGCTCTTGCATTATTTTGTTTTTCAAAATATAGTCCGGCCCCCCACAAGGTCTGAAAAAGTTTGCTGGGGGGTGAAATCCCCAAAAAGGATGTTACTGTTTTTCTGTATGCCACAACAGCTGCAAGAATATTGCTAGCGAAGAATTGGAACAAACAAGATTTACTAACTATCCAAGAATGGCAGATGAATATTACAGACTATATGGAACTTGCCGAACTGACCAGGAGACTCGGAGACCAGAGAGAAGAGACGGTGAAAGAAGATTGGAAGAAGTTTAAGGAATATTTGAAAAAAATATGTGAATATTTAAATCTTAGAATAGCTTTGGAAGTGGATATAAGCTGTAGGGTTAGAAGTAGAAGATAGTGTGTTTTGAAAGAGTATCATTTATAAGTGATAAAATGTGAAGTTTTTTATGGTTAAAGTAAGTGTGATAAAAAAAAGATGGTTGGAAATTAACTGCTAAAGTTGAAGTAAAGTGAAAATCAGATAGGTGGGACTAAACTAACAATGTTTAGAAAAATAAGGATAAGACAAGAATCTGTTTGTATTGTTTGTTTTTCTGTTTGTGTTCTTTATTCTTGTTATAAAATGAATAAAAATATTTGGAGGGGGAAAAATGAAAAAGTTTGCTGACCCCCGACTTGATGGCTTAGTTTCAAAATTAACAGAGGGAGACCATATTGAAACAGTACCCCTAAATCCTCACCCAGAGGCCTCTGCCTGACGACGGAGAGATTCCTTTCTGCTCTGGGGAAATCGCTTCTCATTTCTGTTACCAGTTCCTTTATCTGAAACAGAAATATGCATTGAAGACATCGCACGGAAACAGCAAATGCAAAAAACTCAGGGGTACTTGGTTATCTGTTTGGCGGACTTCCACAGAAAGTTGGTGAAGAAGCAGAGAATTCTGGGATCCCCTCCCTCACACCCGGAGCCCCTTGGGATTATCTAGCTAGGAGGTAGCTGACATAATGCTCTCCAAAAGTTGCTGGACTTCAACTCCCATCATTCCCAGTCAATACGTAGAATGAACAGGGATGATGGGAGTTTTAGTTCAACAATCTCTAGATGACACCAAGTTGACTCTTGCTGATCCAGACAAAATTCTCACCTGCTGCTCTGCCTGCTTTTTCTCCTCTGCCCTGCTCAGGAGGAAACCTTCTGCCAGGGCCACCGCCTGGGAACTGGTCTCCGCTCCACATTCCCTGACCCAGTTCTCCATCTCCGGGGGAAGGACAGCCAGGAACTGCTCCAAGATCACTAAATCCAGGATCTGAGTCTTGGTGTGTCTCTCTGGCTCCAGCCACTGACGGCAAAGATGGTGGAGTCGGCTGCAAACCTCTCGGGGTCCCTTAGCCTCCTGGTACTGGAAGTGCCTAAACTGTTGGCAGTGCACATCTGAGCCACGGATGTTCTCCCTCAATGTCTTGTGTCTGCTTCCAAGCCAAATTTCCCCAGTGCTCCCAGTCACGACGCTATCAGGCTGTCTTCCTGCTTTGAGGGCGGCAGAGTCTTGTTCTTCCATCTCTTATCTGCAGAAAAACATTCACTGATGAAAACGTATTTTTCATTTTGATTCCTCATATTGTGAATTAGGTAATACACAACATTTCTTCCCCCCATTTGAGATCCGGTATACCGGTTCCGCATATGGAGGTTCTATTGCTCACACAGCTATTCATGTTCCTCTCATGCTGCCCGTTTGCGGGATCCCTGCCCCAAAATCTAAGAACCTGGACCAAGACCGCATCTTGGTCTCCCTTAAGACTGCGGACTCTCCTTCCTCGGAGGTTTTTAAGCAGAGGTTGGGTGGCCATCTGTCATAGGTTAATAATAATAATAATAATAATAAATTTTATTTATACCCCGCCCTCCCCAGCCAAGACCGGGCTCAGGGTGGCTAACACCAGATATAAAACAATTGATTGAAATACAACTTAAAAAACAAGATTAAAATACATTTTTAAAAAGCCAGGGAAGTCCCCAAGTAGGAGTTCCATCACAGAAGGAAAAAAGAAAGAGGGGATCAAATTAATTCCAAGCCAAAAGCCAGGTGGAACAACTCTGTCTTACAGGCCCTGCGGAAAGAAATCAGATCCTGCAGGGCCCTGGTCTCATGAGACAGAGCATTCCACCAGGCCGGAGCCAGTGCTGAAAAGGCCCTGGCTCTGGTTGAGGCTAATCTAACTTCCATAGGGCCCGGGACCACTAGGGTGTTGTTATTTATGGACCTTGGGGCTCTCCGTGGGGCAGACCGGGAAAGGCGGTCCCATAGGTACGAGGGTCCTAGGCCGTGATGGGCTTTAAAGGTCAAAATCAGCACCTTAAATCTGATCCCTGTACTCCACCGGGAGCCAGTGCAGCTGGAAAAGCACTGAGTGCTTCAGCTGAGATTCCTGCATTGCAGGGCTAGCTGACCCTCAGGTCCCCTTCCAACTCTTAAGATTCTGCGTCCATACCCAGACTCACACAGACTCATCAGCCAGAGAGAAACATACCACATCCCTGCCCAGCTTCCTCCCATTGCTATATTCAGGGATCACTAACAAATACTGTTTTCATCTATGCTCTTTAAAGCTCGGGTTTAATCCTGTAAATGCCAAACCCCTCATGGCTGGGATAGCTCAGCTGGTTAGAGCACAATTCAAAGTGTTGGTGCTGACCTTTAAAGCCCTAAACGGCCTCGGTCCAGTATACCTGAAGGAGCGTCTCCACCCCCATCATTCTGCCCGGACACTGAGGTCCAGTGCCGAGGGCCTTCTGTCAGTTTCCTCATTGCAAGAAGCAAAGCTACAGGGAACCAGGCATAGGGCCTTCACGGTAGTGGCGCCCGCCCTGTGGAACACCCTCCCATCAGATGTCAAAGTGATAATCATCTACCTGACATTCAGAAGACATCTGAAGGCAGCCCTGTTCAGGGAAGTTTTTAATATGTGACATTTTAGTGTATCTTTCATCTTTGTTGGAAGCTGCCCAGAGTAATTATTATATAATAATAATTATTATTATTATTATTATATTTCCAGTAACACCAAGGTTGCAGGCTCGACCCACCTGCATATTCCTGCTTCGCTTGGGTTGGACTAGAGTGTTTCCCAAACTTGGCTCTACAGCTGTTTTTGGACTACAATTCCCATCATCCCGAGCTAGCAGGACCTGTGGTCGGGGATCATGGGAACTGTAGTCCAAAAACAGCTGCAGACCCAAGTTTGGGAAACCCTGGACTAGATGACCCTCCGGTCCCTTCTGACTTCAGGAGTCTATACTTTTGTATTCCAAATTTTCCTCCAAGGAGCTCAAGGCAGCATGCGTGGCTCTCCCTCTCTCCATTTAATCCTCATGACAACCCCATGAGGTAGGCCATGCTGACAGGAAGTGGGCCAAAGTTGTTGTCCCCTCGGGAGCTTCATGGTCCTGATCTGCTCTCACCACTGCACCGCGCTGCCTTTAAGAGAGGACGGCACAAACTCATGGAGCAGAGGGCTATAATGGCTACTGGCCGCCATGGCTGTGCTCTGCCTGCTTGCCTCTTTTCTGAATTATTTTCCTTGTAAAGCTTTTTATTGCTATTTAATTACATGATTAATTAGGGACGCGGGTGGTGCTGTGGGTTCAACCACAGAGCCTAGGACTTGCCGATCAGAAGGTTGGCGGTTCGGATCCCCACTACGGGGTGAGCTCCCGTTGCTCGGTCCCTGCTCCTGCCAACCTAGCAGTTGAAAATCATGTCAAAGTGCAAGTAGATAAATAGGTACCGCTATGGCAGTAAGGTAAACGGCGTTTCCGTGCGCTGCTCTGGTTCACCAGAAGCAGCTTAGTCCTGCTGGCCACATGACCCGGAAGCTGTACGCCGGCTCCCTCGGCCAATAAAGCGAGATGAGTGCCGCAACCCCAGAGTCGGCCATGACTGGCCCTAATGGTCAGGGGTCCCTTTACCTTTTTAAACAATTATAACAAGAGATATGTTGCCTGCAGGCCAGGAGAAGCCCAAACTCCCTCCTCAGTGCATGCTTGCTCCTTAATAATAATAATAATCATTTTATTGCTTATACCCTGGCCCATCTGGCTGGGTTTCCCCAGTCACTCTGGGCAGCTTCCAGCAAAATAAAATATGGGTCAGTTGCATATTTCTGCATTAAAGGGGGCTGGACTAGATGATCCTTAGGGTCCCTTCCAACTCTATGACAATCCGCTCCCACTGATCAACTCCACCTGGCAGACCCACTTTAAACCCCAGCCTTACTAAATAGCTCAGCCGGTAGAGCAATAGACTCTTCATCTCAGAGTCGTGGGTTCGAGTCTCACCTGGGCAAAATATTGGACAGGGGGTTGGACAAGATGACCCGGGGGTGCCCCTTGCAATTTTACGATTCTGGGATCTTAAATAATAGAAAATGGGGAACGGAGACACGAACCACCCCTCTCCCTATTTGTTTCCTGCGATGGCTCTCCTGATCTGCGTCTCCCATGCGACGCCTTCACCTTTCCACCAAAAAGATGTTGCAGAATCTCACCAGGTTGCAGGAGGAGCCGCAGATGCAGCGCGGTGGGGAAAAGCAGAGGCTCCTTCCTCTGCAAAGGGGGGGAGCTGCTTCTTGCTCTGGAGGAAGCCCCCCTCCCTTCCTCCCACCCCAAATTTCCTTTTTCTCTAGGAATCCGCTTCTTTTTTAACCCTTGCAATGCCTAAGCCACCAGCACTGCCGCTCTGTGCCAAAGAGGAAACGTGCGCCCTGCGCGCACGCAGATGGGAATCCGGGCATCTCCTGGCCCGGGGCGGGTTGTGTGTGTGTGAAGAATAGAATAGATACTTTATTACGGCCATAGGCCCATATTCAATACATCATACAGTAAAACAGGTATAACAAAATAAAATTAATAAATTACAATACGTTTAAATCAAGTACATCTCAAACCGTGAATTTCTAAATTCCATTAAAATAAGAACAATGTAGCGCTTAAAATATCAATCTATCAGTATAAATCAATATTATTTAGGCAAAATCAATAATCATAGAGTAATCCATTTTTCCTCTTATAAGCTAATACTGTTATCAGAAATCTGGCAACAGAAAGGGACCTACCCGGATCAGAATCTTGCAGTAAATGTATTAGCTGTGTTTCCAAGGAGTCACCCGAGATTTCCAATAATAAAGGGGACAAAAATCTGATCCGAGAAACTGAATCTAGTGAACAACAGAATAGTATATGTTGTAAGGATTCTATAGATCTATTATCACATGCACACACCGCTGAGATCTGACCATTGGAAAATCTATTATTCAAGACATTGGAAGGAAAGGCGTTAAATCTTGCCTTAATAAAGGCATATCTGTGGGGGGGAGAGACTCGCCGGCACTTCGGGCTCCCAAGCGAACGTGGCCGGGGGGGGGGGGAAATGAGCAGAAAAGCAGCATTTTTAAAGTAACTTTGAAGAGGGATGGGATGGGGGAAGGAGGTCTAGTGGTTAGAGCAGCCCTCTTCCGTCACTGCGCAGGGCGGCTCTGCTGCCCCACGTGCAAATGCGCACCTCTTTTCTTGGCCAGGAGAAAGAGGGGGCAAGGAGTTTAATAGAATCAATGAACTGTAGAGCCGGAAGGGACTCCGAGGGTCATGTAGTCTAGCCTCCAGCAATGCAAGAGTTAAAGGTAGAAAAAAAAATGGGGTGAAGCTTTTTTTCTTCTTTGTGGGGCAAGGAGTAGCGGTGGGGCTGAGAAAGGCAGGGAAGCTGCCCCTCTGGAATTTGGAAAGGATGGCTCTTGCCTGGCGCTGTCTGGACTTGAACCTGGCTCCCTCGGTGTCATCTTGGAGTGTATGTATGTATTTATTTTTTTAACTCTAATAAAATCCATTGAAAAATAAAAAGGGTGGGGAAACCCTCCGCCGGAGAAAGACTCCATTATATCTGCCTCCTCTCCGTTTCTGAGGAAGAAATTCATCCTAAAATGATCTACAGAAGTATGTTGTGAACCTCCCTGGGAGCTACAGGTTTGCAAAATTAGATAAATATAAAGAGTCTAGAAGCCACCTTATAGTCCTCAACCAAGATTCACATCCTGTGTGTTGCTATGGGGGATTGTGCACAGTTGACGTGGTTTGAGGGAATTTATTTTTATTTACCCCAAATAAAACGCCTCAAATGTTGTAAACTTTCCTCACAGGGGAGCAACGTAGAACCTGAGATGGGAGGCAGTTCATATTCTCTTTCTCTCGATATGATTTTTTTCCCAGTTAGGGAACGTGTTTTGTTTTTTTAAATTTCCACATTATTCCCATATAATAAGGGAGGAGGTCTGTGGCTGGGTTACTCCAGCCCTGCAAAGTTGTCCAGAAGTATTATACCCATTTTGCTGGAGAAAGGAAGTTTTTGAATGATAGTCTAAAGTGTAATACAGTATTGTATTAAATGTGCTGTTGCTCTGGTTGGTAAGGAAATGTAGTGTGGAGGCGGCTGTAAAGCTATTTAACATATCACGTGTAAATATTGAGATCAGTTGCAGACATTAGGTAAAAAGTTTGTTCATCCATCAATATGCAGATGATACCCAGCTCTACCTCTTTCAGATCAGAACCAGTGAATGTCCTGTGAGTGTGTCTGGAGGCGGTTGGAGGATGGATGGCGGCCAACAGATTGAGGTTGAATCCTGACAAGACAGAAGTACTGTTTTGGGGGGACAGGGAGTGGCTGGGTGTGGAGGACTCCCTGGTCCTGAATGGGGTAAGTGTGCCCCTGAAGGACCAGGTGCGCAGCCCGGGAGTCATTTTGGACTCACAGCTGTCCATGGAGGCACAGGTCAATTCTGTGTCCAGGGCAGCTGTCTACCAGCTCCATCTGGTACGCAGAATGAGACCCTACCTGCCCGCAGACTGTCTCGCCAGAGTGGTGCATGCTCTAGTTATCTCCCACTTGGACTACTGCAATGCGCTCTACGTGGGGCTACCTTTGAAAGTGATCTGGAAACTACAACTAATCCAGAATGCGGCAGCTAGACTGGTGACTGAGAGCGGCCGCTGAGATCACATAACACCGGTCTTGAAAGACCTACATTGGCTCCCAGAACGTTTCCAAGCAAAATTCAAAGTGTTGGTGCTGACCTTTAAAGCCCTAAACGGCCTTGGTCTTGTACACCTCAAGGAGCGTCTCCACCCCCATCATTCTGCCCGGACACTGAGGTCCAGCTCCGAGGGCCTTCTGGCGCTTTCCTTGCTGTGAGAAGTGAGGTTACAGGGAACCAGGCAGAGGGCCTTCTCGGTGGTGGTGCCCGCCCTGTGGAACGCCCTCCCACCAGATGTCAAAGAGAACAACAACTACCAGACTTTTAGAAGACATCTGAAGGCAGTCCTGCTTAGGGAAGCTTTTAATGTTTGATGCATTACTCTATTTTAATATTTTGTTGGAAGCCGCCCAGAGTGGCTGGGGAAGCCCAGCCACATGGGCAGGGTATAAATATTATTATTAATCTCTGATTTCTCTGCAGATTGTCATGAGTCCACAGCGGTTTGGGTTCTTTAGAGTCAGGGTACTGACTGGAGAAAAAACAAAAAAAAATCCTTCCAGTAGCACCTTAAAGACCAACTAAGTTAGTTCTTGGTATGAGCTTTCGTGTGCATGCACACTTCTTCAGATACACCAAGGTGCTACTGGAAGGAAATTTTTTTGTTTTGACTATGGCAGACCAACACGGCTACCTATCTGTGACTGGAGAAGACAGTGCCTTTCGGATATGTTTTATTTACACAAATATACAGGCTGAGCATAAGATGGGAGCAGGAGTCACGCAATCTTGCTCCCTTGTTATCTGTAAACAAGTCTGGAGGAACCTACTAACTTTATTCTTTGCTTATTCTCCCCTCTGAGAATTCTTCAATGAGATGGGAGCTGCATTTTCTTACTAAAGCTTTTCCTGCATCCAAGCACTGATATGACCCCCCACCACTGTGAATTATTTGATGATAATGGAAATTTCTGCTTCTTCAGAAGCTCCTTCCAAGCACTTTTAAAATATTCCTCCACAAAGTGTCTTGGCACAAGCCCTGTCCGTACGCATTACAAGCATTTACAGTGGTGCCTCGCAAGACGAAATTAATCCGTTCCGTGTGGCTCTTCGTATAGCGGTTTTTTCGTCTTGCGAAGCAAGCCCATTGACAGCTTAGAGGCTTAGCGCTACAGCTGTCAAGCGGCTTCCAGCGATCAGCTGTTAAGCGGCTTATCAGCGGAACAGCTGATAAGCGGCTTAGCGGCTTAAGAAAAGGGCGAAAAAAGCGAAAAAAACCCGCGGGGGGATGCAAGATTTTTTTCGTCTTGCGAAGCAACCCCATAGGGGAATTCGTTTTACGAAGCGCCTCCAAAACGGAAAACCCTTTCGTCTAGCGGGTTTTTCGTCTTGCAAGGCGTTCGTCTTGCGGGGCACCACTGTATATGGTTTCTTCTTGCGGAAGGAAGGAACTGCTCCTAAAGCTCCTTTAATATTCCAAGTCTTTATATGGGTTCTCCGCTATATGGATTTTTTGGTGGGACTAAAGGCTGGAGATCTGAAGAAAGCTGCTCCCATACGCTGCCCATCGATGTGTGAGTTCTTTGATGAAGATTGCGATGGGAACTCTGAGCGAAGCCCTTTCCACACTCCAGGCATTTATAGGGTTTCTCCCCTGTGTGAATTCTCTGATGGCGAGTGAGAGGGGAACACTGACTGAAGCCCTTTCCACACTCCAGGCATTTATAGGGTTTCTCTCCCGTATGAACTCGTTGGTGTGTCGTGAGAGTTGACTTCTCAGCGAAGCTTTTCCCACACTCAGTACATTTATATGGTTTCTCTCCTGTATGAATTCTTTGATGTTTTCTAAGACAATTCTTCAGAGCGTAGCTTTTTCCACATTCCATGCATACATATGGTTTCTCCCGGATGTGCATTTTTTGATGCTCGACCAGATCCGCTTCCTGACTGAGGCACTTTCCACATTCTGAGCATTTATATCGTGTCTCTGGAGCATGCGCTTTCTGGTGGTAAATTACACTAGTACGGTTTCTGAAGCTCTTTCCACACTCTAAGCATTTATATGGCTTCTCCCCAGTGTGAATTCTGTGATGGTAAGTGAGATGGTGGCTCTGAGCGAATGTCTTTCCACAGTGCAAGCATCTATAGGGTTTCTCCCCCGTGTGAATTCTTTTGTGCGTAGTGAGATTTATCTTCGCAGCGAAGCTTTTCCCACATTCCGAGCATTCAAAGGGTTTCTCACCAGTGTGAGTTCTTTGATGGTCAGCAAGTCTGTCTTTGCTGCTCAAGCTCTTTCCACACTCCAAGCATTTATGCGGCTTCTCCCCCGTGTGAATTCTTTTATGGGTATTGAGGTTCATCTTTAAGGTAAAGCTCTTTCCACATTCCAAACATTTATATGGCTTTTTGCCCGTGTGAATTGTCTGATGAGAAGAAAGGCTAGAATTGTTTCTGAAGCTCTTTCCACACTTCAAGCACCGATACGGCTTCTCCCCGGTGTGAATTCTCTGATGAACACCGAGTTGTACCTTCCGACTAAAGCTCTTTCCACACTCACCGCATTTAAACGGTGTCTCCCCTGTGTGAATTCTCTGATGGCGAGTGAGAGGGGAACACTGACTAAAGCCCTTTCCACACTCCAGGCATTTATAGGGTTTCTCCCCTGTATGAATCCTTTTGTGGGAAGAAAGGGTAGAATTGTGCCTGAAGCTCTTTCCACACTCCAAGCATTTATATGGTTTCTCCCCTGTATGAATTGTCTGATGATGAGTAAGTTCTTGATGACTAATGACGCTCTTTCCACATTCCAAGTATTGATATGATTTCTCTCCGGGATGAATGCTTTGATGCCGAGTAAGTTTTGAATGACTAATGAAGCTCTTTCCACATTCCAAGCATTTATATTCCTCTGTGTGAATTCTTTGATGAGAAGCTAGGCTAGAATTTTCTCTGAAGCTTTTTCCACATTCCAAGCACTGATATGGCTTCTCCCCTGTGTGAATTCTTTGGTGAATA
This sequence comes from Podarcis melisellensis, assembly GCF_964234715.1. NCBI lineage: Eukaryota > Metazoa > Chordata > Lepidosauria > Squamata > Lacertidae > Podarcis > Podarcis melisellensis. Next base: position 118,190,562 of record NC_138529.1, on the reverse strand, counting down.
GTTAGACGTAACTTCTGAGAGAAACTCTTTCCGCATTCCAAGCATTTATATGGTTCTCCCCCCTTGTGAATTATCTGATGAGAAGAAAGGGTAGAACTGTCACTGAAGCTCTTTCCACATTCCAAGCATTCATATTGGTTCTCTCCTGTGTGAATTCTTCGATGAGAAGAAAGGATAAACTTTTCTCTGAAGCTCTTTCCACATTCCAGGCACTGATACGGTTTCTCCCCTCTGTGAATTCTTTGATGATAAACGAGTCTTTGCTTGCTACTGAAGCTACTTCCGCATTCTGAGCATTTATATGGTTTCTCTCCTGTGTGAATTCTCTGATGGCAAGAAAGGCTATAACTGTCTCTGAACCCTTTTCCACACTCAGAGCATTTATATGGTTGCTCCCCTTTGTAATTTTTGCAGTAGGGTTTACACTGGTGTTTTGAACCAAGACTTTCCCATTGAACAAGGCAGTTACCACATTGCTTTCTATCATCTGTTTTTTCCTGGACTGAGGTTGCATAAAAGCCACTGTCCTTTAGAAGCGTCTTCATTTTCTTTTCTGCTTCATTTTTCCTCCTTTGCTCTTCTCTCTTCCTACAGCTGTCTCGGCCCTGGGTCTCTTTTCCATGTAGTTCTTCCTTATTCTTCATTTCAGATTCATCACATTCTGCAAAGAATTGAGAAACTCATAAGAGCCCAAGGAAGAAACAGAACCTTATCTAGCTTAACGACTTCCATACTTAGGATAAAGGCAAAACTGAGTGGATATAGATGGAAGTACACATTTAACTGGGACGCGGGTGGCGCTGTGGTCTAAACCACAGAGCCTAGGGTGAAATCCCCGCGAAGGGGTGAGCTCCCGTTGCTCGGTCCCTGCTGCTGCCCACCTAGCAGTTCGAAAGCACGTCAAAGTGCAAGTAGATAAATAGGAAACGCTCTGGCCGGAAGGTAAATGGAATTTCCGTGTGCTGCTCTGGTTGGCCAGAAGCAGCTTAGTCATGCTGGCCACATTACCTGGAAGCTGTACGCCGGCTCCCTCGGCCAATAAAGCGAGATGAGCACCGCAACCCCAGAGTCGGCCACGACTGGACCTAATGGTCAGGGGTCCCTTTACCTTTACACATTTAACTAGCTGTCCTGACACAGCAGGTGTGCTACAGAGTATTGATTTCGAACCATAGAAACCTGAGTTCGAACTCAGGGATGAATCTCATTGTCTGGTCTTGGGCCAATCACTCTCACTCGACCCAACCCAGTTTGGGAACTATGATTCGTGCACCTACTTACTATGCATTTTTGGAATGGCTGGATTTGGGCTAGCTGGAACTAAATATACTTCACAGACCCCCATTTCTCACTAAGAGTAGCTTTGGAAACGGGGAACCCTTTTTGAATATGACCCCCACGCCTGAAAGAGACCCCTAGACTCTCATCCTTGATACTGAAGATATTTGTTGCTTTGCAAGCTTGGATGATCAAGGAAGGGAGAGATGGCAGGGGTTTGCACCATTTCCACCAGAGTAACACAGTGGCCTGGAGAAAAGGCTTAGCTGTGTTATGTACAGCGGCTCATCGTGGGTGAAGGAACAGAAGAGCCTCTGCAGCTGGCACGATGGAGTAAATTATTTTAAGAGTCCTCAGCCCCCTCTCCAAACCAGTCAATTACAATAGGTTGCTATCAGGAACAACAAAGTGTTGGTGCTGACCTTGAAAGCCCTAAATGGCCTCAGCCCAGTATACCTGAAGGAGCATCTCAACCCCTGTCCTTCAACCCGGGCACTGAGGTCCAGCGCCGAGGGCCTTCTGGCAGTTCCCTCACTGCGAGAAGTGAGGTAACACGGAACCAGGCAGAGGGCCTTCTCGGTAGTTCCCGCCCTGTGGAACACCCTCCCACCAGATGTCAAGGAAATAAACAACTATTTGACGTTTAGGAGACATCTGAAGGCAGCCCTGTTTAGGGAAGTTTTTAAAGCTTGATGTTTTATCGAGTCTTTAATCTTCTGTTGGGAGCTGCCCAGAGTGGCTGGGGAAACCCAGCCAGATGGGCGGGGTATAAATAATAAATTATTATTACTATTATTATTACAATGATCTTCCTTCCGTACCCTGGTCTATCCAGCTGTACATGGGAGATTCTGAGCCTTCTTTCCCAGAAATTTCCTTCCCACCCCATTCTAGGGAATACACACACACACACACACACACACACACACAAAGAGGGGAGCCCTGGATTTGCCTTCCCAAAGCCCTAAACACACACAAAAAACAGACACCTGGCACTTCCACTTGCAAAGGCCATGGTTTAGAAAGGCGTGAGTGGAAGATTCAGGGAGAATACGACAGGTACGTGCTTATTCAAGGTTAATTGCAAAGGATTAAGAAGCTCACATACTGCAGGAGTGCCACTGTTGATCCACCTTGGAATATTGGATTTAATTCCATAAAGAAATAAAGGTAAAGGTAAAGGACCCCTGGACGGTTAAGTCCAGTCAAAGGCTACTTGAAGGATGCGGCACTCATCTCGCTTTCAGGCTGAGGGAGCCGGCGTTTGTCTACAGACAGCTTTCCGGGTTGTGTGGCCAGCAGGACTAAACCGCTTCTGGCGCAACGGAACACCATGGCAAGTGCCAGAGCGCACAGAAATGCTGTTTACTTTCCCACTGCAGTGATACCTATTTATCTACTTGTGCTTGCGTGCTTTCGAGCTGCTAGGTTGGTAGGAACTGGGAGAGAGCAATGGGAGCTCACTCCGTCGCGGGGATTGAAACCGCCGACCCAAGAGGCTCAGTGGTTTAGACCACAGCGCCACCCGCATCGTGTTAATTCCGTAAATAAATTCTGACTCATGAAGCATATATTAAGATCCAAGAGGGAGCCTCACCCAGAGATGCCAGGATCCCAACACTCTCCTTCATGACTTCGTTATGCAGAGCCCTCTGGTCAGGATCCAGCAAGGCCCACTCCTCTTCAGTGAACCACACAGCCACGTCCTCAAAAGATATTGGACCCTGAAAGAAAAAGAAAACATTTTCTCCTTGTAGGTAATACAGTGTTATTTGCACCTGCCTACCAGCCACTTAGAATCACAGAATCATAGAGTTGGAAGAGACCACAAGGGCCATTGAGTCCAACCCCCTGCCAAGCAGGAAACACCATCAGAGCACTCCTGACATATGGTTGTCAAGCCTCTGCTTAAAGACCTCCAAAGAAGGAGACTCCACCACACTCCTTGGCAGCAAATTCCACTGTCGAACAGCTCTTACTGTCAGGAAGTTCTTCCTAATGTTTAGGTGGAATCTTCTTTCTTGTAGTTTGGATCCATTGCTCTGTGTCCGCTTCTCTGGAGCAGCAGAAAACAACCTTTCTCCCTCCTCTATGTGACATCCTTTTATATATTTGAACATGGCTGTCATATCACCCCTTAACCTCCTCTTCTCCAGGCTAAACATGCCCAGCTCCCTTAGCCGTTCCTCATAAGGCATCGTTTCCAGGCCTTTGACCATTTTGGCCTTTGCGACCAAGTGAAGATGCCCGGGTGTCAGGATGGCACCTGATGTCTGCCCCATCTGGAAGTGCATACCTGGGGCTCCTTGGATCACTGTTTTCACACACTAACCACACACCCTGTAGAATTCTACCCGTGATATTTTATCTGTACAATCTGAACAGATTACAACATAATTTAAATAGAAACACTTGCAAGTACCAGATTGGCTTAAGATTTAAATATGTGATGTTCTAGAATAATACATCTAAAGTTAAATTGAAAAGAAAGATGTTAATTGATGAAGTGCATTTTATGAGAAATTACCGTATTTTTCGCTCTATTGGACGCACCGGACCACAGGACGCACCTAGTTTTAAGAGGGGGAAATCAAGGAAAAAAATTTATCCCCCCCCCCAGCCCCAAAGAGCAATGGACAGGCTGCGCGCAGCCTGTCTGCTTCTCCCAGAGCTTCTCGGGGCTGCGGGGGAGGCCCGGGTTCCACCCCCCCAGCCCCAAAGAGCAAAGAAGCCAAGACAGCGAGCGGGATCCATAGCCGCGCAGCCTCTCCAGCCAGGAGCTAAACCTCTCCAGCGCGGCTAAAGAAGAAGACAAGGCAGCAAGCGCGATCCATCGCTGCCTTGGCTTCCTCTTTAGCCTTGCGCAGCATCTTTAGCCTTGTGCCACGGGATGGATCGTGCCCACTGTCCACCAGGGCTGGACTAGATGACTCCTGGGGTTCCCTTCCAACCCTGCAATTCTATGACCTCAGAAGGTGTTGGGGGTCTCCACCACTGGAGGCTTTTAAGCAGCGGTTGGGGGACCATCTGCCTGGCGTTCTTTAGCTGTGATTCCTACATTGTGAGGGGGCTGGGCTAGATGACCCTCGGGTGGCCCCCCCAACTCTATACAGTCCTATAGTTCTGCGGCAGGAGATCCAAGCCACTTCACACAATGCCCACTCCCAATTTTCATCAGAGAGACACTGGCTTCAGTGTCTAGGTAGGTACCACCCTACCTGCCACACTTCCCCCACCCCACTTAAGCTGAGGGAATTTCTGCCCAGAGAAGCTCCTAGGTGAGGCAAGGGTTAAGATCTACCTCTGGTGGATCACGGAGAGGCGCGCAAGGCTAAAGAGGAAGCCAGGGCAGCGAATGGGATGGATCGCGCTTGCTGCCCGGCTTCCTCTTTAGCCTTGCGCAGCCTCCCCCGCCCGGCTGGAGGGGCGCGCAAGGCTAAAGAGGAAACCAGGGCAGCGAACGGGATGGATCGCGCTCGCTGCCCGGCTTCCTCTTTAGCCTTGCGCAGCCTCCCCCGCCCGGCTGGAGGGGCGCGCAAGGCTAAAGAGGAAACCAGGGCAGCGAACGGGATGGATCGCGCTCGCTGCCCCGGCTTCCTCTTTAGCCTTGCGCAGCCTCCCCCGCCCGGCTGGAGGGGCGCGCAAGGCTAAAGAGGAAACCAGGGCAGCGAACGGGATGGATCGCGCTCGCTGCCCCGGCTTCCTCTTTAGCCTTGCGCAGCTTCCACCCGGCTGCAGAGGTTGCACAAGCCTTTTCTAGAGGAGGGAGAAGGGACTGACTGGTGGTGTCTCTCCCTTCTCCCTCCTGGGGAAAAGCCCGCAAGAGCCGCGTGAAGCTTGTGTGGGGCTCTTGGGGGCTTTTCCTGCCTGCCTCCCCCCTGCATTCGCTCCATAGGACGCACAGACTTTTCCCCTTAGTTTTTAAGACGGAAAAAGCGCGTCCTATGGTGCGAAAAGTACGGTAGTTTTGGAAAACTGTTACAATGATATACATAGAAACTCAGCTAGGGGGATACGAGGAAGTCACCTAAAAATGTTAACAAAGGTGGAATTACAGTTAGGATTTATGTTTGTTTGTTTTTTGATGTTTGTTATAAATTTGAAAAATTAATAAAAATGTTGAAAAAGAAAAGAAAAGAAAAATAGACCAATTGCCGAACACAATCACCGGCTACTGACTAAAGGAAAAAAAGGGGGGGAAGAGTTCCGGGTTTAATAATAATAATAAATTTTATTTATATCCCGCCCTCCCCAGCCGGAGCCGGGCTCAGGGCGGCTAACAACATTAAAACAGTACAAAGGTACAGCACAAACAACACTCTAAAATCATTCATTATAAAATTGATTCAAATCAAGCCACTGGCAACCATTGGGCCAGAGCTCCGCGAAGATTGCCGAGGGAGGGAGTCAGGCTGTGCCCTGGCCAAAGGCCTGGTGGAACAGCTCTGTCTTGCAGGCCCTGCGGAAAGATGTCAAGTCCCGCAGGGCCCTAGTCTCTTGTGACAGAGCGTTCCACCAGATCGGAGCCACAGCTGAAAAAGCTCTGGCTCTAGTTGAGGCCAGCCTAACTTCTCTGTGGCCTGGGACCTTCAAGATGTTTTTATTTGAAGACCGTAGGTTTCTCTGTGGGGCATACCAGGAGAGGCGGTCCCGTAGGTACGAGGGTCCTAGGCCGTATAGGGCTTTAAAGGTGGACGCACGCAATAGTGTGGGAAGGAGCGGGAACACAAATAGAAAAAACAACAAAACAACAGCACGGATGGGCCAATGGTGCGCATGCCATAGGTACGCCACCACTGGTATATACAAACTAACTTCATCCATTTTTACATCTGGTCCCACCCAACTGTGGCATGTGAAACCCCAAATGTTACACAGATGTTACACTCCTGCCCTACCTGATCTGGTTCTGCAGCAGCTCCTTCTCCTCCCCAAAGAAGAGATGTCTGAGTAGATCTTCTCAGCATCATCCCATCACCTGTGAGAGACAAAGGTTGTGTGAAGCCATTGGCTCATGCTTATCTCAGAGGCGAATGAAAGCATGTCTAAGCACACATGGGCATTGGCAGCCATTCTTCTCTGTTGTGGAGGGAATGAATAAAACTCGGTTGCTCGATAATAATAATAATTTATTATTTGATTTTACTTTCTTGGGCTCCATGATCACTGTAGATGGTGACAGCAGCCACAAAATTAAAAGACGCCTGCTTCTTGGGAGAAAAGCAGTGACAAACCTAGACAGCATCTTAAAAAGCAGAGACATCACCTTGCCAACAAAGGTCCGTCAAGTTAAAGCTCTGGTTTTCCCAGTAGTGATGTATGGAAGTGAGAGCTGGACCAAAAAGAAGGCTGACTCCCTGGAAAAGACCCTGATGTTGGGAAAGATGGAGGGCACAAGGAGAAGGGGACGACAGAGGATGAGGTGGTTGGACAGTGTTCTCGAAGCTACCAGCATGAGTTTGACGAAACTGCAGGAGGCAGTGGAAGACAGGAGGGCCTGGTGTGCTCTAGTCCATGGGGTCACGAAGAGTAGGACACGACTAAATGACTAAACAACAACAACAACAACAATCTGGCTGGGTTTCCCCAGCCACTATAGGCAGCTCCCAACAGAATATTAAAAACATGATAAAACATCAGACATTAAAAACTTCCCAATACAGGGCTGCCTTCAGATGTCTTCTGAAAATCAGATACAGTGGTACCTCGGGTTACATACGCTTCAGGTTACAGACTCCACTAACCCAGAAATAGTACCTCGGGTTAAGAACTTTGCTTCAGGATGAGAACAGAAATTGTGTGGCGGCAGCAGGGGTTAAGAACAGTTTGAGGTTAAGAACGGACCTCCGGAACGAAATAAGTACTTAACCCAAGGTACCTCGGTTTACAAACTTAATCCGTTCCAGAAGTCCGTTCTTAAACCAATACCGTTCTTAAACTGAGGTGTGCTTTCCCTAATGAGGTGCCCTTCCACTGTTCGGATTCCGTTCTTTGACTGAGGTAAAGTTCGCAAACCAGGACACTACTTCTGATTTTGCGGTCATTCGTAAACCAAATCGTTCTTTAACAGGACTGTTCTTAAACCAAGGTACCACTGTAGTTGTTTATTTCCTGCATACACACTGAACTCTCTTCCCTCGCCAGATCAAAAAAGGCCACGGATCCCTTTCAAAACCAACAGAGGGAGACCATATGGAGACACAGCCGATGGATCCTTACCCAGTGGCTTCTCTCTGACATCCAATGGAGATCTCTCTGCATCAGGGAAATTGCTTCTCATTTCTGCAAACATATCCTTTACCTGAAAGAGCGATGAGGATTGGAGGACATTGAATGGGGAGATGTATTAGAAAACAGAATGACACAGGAGAAAACATGAGCAGTACTTGGAAGATTTTCCAGAGAACGTTGGTGAATGAAAGTAGAGGTTTTTGGGGGTGTCCTTGCTCCATCTCTTTTTTTGAAATAATTTTTATTTGGTTTTACAAATATAAAACCATAACGATACAAAATACATATCCATATTTAGAGATTCCTGCGAATCTCTGGACTTCCCAGCTTTCCCACGTCCCAAGGTGGTTAGATTGGTTGCAACTAGCGCCAGGGCCTTTTCAGTACTGGCCCCGACTTGGTGGAACACTCTGTCACAAGAGACTAGGGCCCTGCGGGACCTGACATCTTTCCGCAGGACCTGCAAGACAGAGCTGTTCCGCCTGGCCTTTGGTTCAGACTCAGTCTGACCCTTATGTTTCCCTCCACTTACAGTTTTTGATCTATGGGCTATTTTTAAAATGAGGCTGCATTTTAAATTACATTTTAACCTGCATTTTAAATTATTGTTGTTTAGTCGTGCCCGACTCTTCGTGACCCCCTGGACCAGAGCACGCCAGGCACTCCTGTCTTCCACTGCCTCCCACAGTTTGGTCAGACTCATGTTTGTTGCTTCGAGAACACCGTCCAACCATCTCGTCCTCGCATTTTAAATTAGTTTCTTCCTATTATGTTTTTACTGTAATTTTATTGGCATTAGCCACCCTGAGCCGGGGAATAAATAAAACTTATTATTTATTTTATTATTATTATTCCCCTCTATAGGTCCTGTTGTCAACCTTTTCAACTGCATATTATTCAGTAGTCCATATTTTACGTCACTCCATTTTGTCCAAAATATTAAGTTCAAAGATTATCTCCAAAAACATTGTAAAATGTTTGAATGCTAAAATGATGTTGGATATAAAGATAATATGGCATTAGTGACATAGTTAAAAGGAATACACAAAAAAACATTTTAAAAGAAAAGGGTGAAAAGACCAGAATAATATTATGTCAAATTTAGACAAAATGATACAAGGGATTAAGCTATAAAGAACATTTAAAAATGGATTTAAAGAGAAAAGAAAAAACCGGAGACATAATAGGTTGAAATGTATAAAGGTTGAATAAGATTTGAAAGAGGGTAAGGAATTGCTGAATTTGATTGTGTAAAGGGGAACTCAGAAAAGGGAGATGTGAGGAAGTCAGGAAAGAGGCTTGTAAAGATAATAAGTAAAAAACTAGATTTTATGTTTTTTCTCACCTTTTTTGTGTTTTTTATTGTATTTTTCTGCTTTGTTTGATTGTGTTGTTTTTTATTGTCTCTCTTTTTTTTTTGACTGTGATGCTTGTTTTACTACATAAAATCTTAATAAATATCTTAATTAAAAAAAACAAAAAAAAATTTGTCCAAAGTATTGCCCTCCCTCTCTTTCAGAGTCTGTTGGGACTATCTGGACCAGGAGTAGCCAATATTCCCACCTCAACGTTGCTCAGGGGCAATGAGAGATTTAGTTCAAAAACACCTGAAGGCCATCACAAGATCTTGAGATGCTCTCACCTGCTGCTCTTCCTGCTTCCTCTCCTCTGCCTGACTCAGGAGGAAACCTTCGGCCAGGGCCATCGCCTGGGAACTGGTCTCTGCTCCACATTCCCTGACCCAGTTCTCCATCTCTGTGGGGAGGACAGCCAGGAACTGCTCCAGGATCACCAGGTCCAGGATCTGAGCCTTGGTGTGTCTCTCTGGCTTCAGCCACTTGTGGCAAAGATGGTGGAGTCGGCTGCAAACCTCTCGAGGTCCCTTGGCCTCCTGGTTGCGGATCGGCCTGAAATCCTGGTGCTGAGCATCTGAGTTGAGGGCGTCCTCTTTACCGAGGATCCCCTGTGCATTCCTTTCCCAGAATCCCTCACTGCTCTCGCTTTTGATGGGATCGGCGCCTCTTCCTTCTTCAGCGGCATCCGTCTCTTGCTCTTCCATCTTTCACCTGCATAAAACCCACGTTGCTGATTAAAGCTTATTTCTCCCTTTGATTTGCCGTGTTTGTCCCTTTCCTATCAGCCTGGGAAAAACATACACCACTTCTCCAAGCCCGCCAGCTACATTCCACCATTATTAATAATAATAATTTTTATTTATACCCCGCCCTCCCCAGCCAAGGCTGGGCTCAGGGCAGCTAACAAGCAATAATAAAAACAAGTTGAATGAATAAAACAAAATTAAAATTATATTAAAATACGATATTAAAATATTGAAACATTAAAATATTAAAATGTAGCCTCATCATTTACATTACAGTCATGATACATTACATTCATGTACCATGCAAGAGTGTAATCATCTATGGTTCCTTTTATTTCAAATTAATTTTTAATTCATTTTCCAAATTCTAAAACAAATTAACAACAAATCAGTTTGGAATTTAACACCAATTTAGCAATTGACTCCCCCCCCCCATAGGATTCTTTTCCCTCCCTCCTTTGCTGCTGGTAGTAAAACACTTTTCCTTAATTTCTAATACGTTCCCATTCAACCCTTTTCCTGCCGGCTCTGCATGTCCCATTCTTGTTTAGACATTCACCTGACATTTCCCCAGCGAATCAAATTAATCTTCCTTTCTCGATCCATATAAATCGTAATTTTAAATCGTATTTCCTCCAATACAACCCAATAAATCATCCTGTCTTTATCATCTATGGTTCCTAAGCCCCACTTTAACCCTACAAATGCTGGACAGAAACATTCCCATAAAGAGGGCGGCAGGGGAGGAAGGCAGCCCGGGTCGACACACTGGATCCCCAGCCTCTCCCACTTGGCCTGATCCAGCCGGCTCTTCTTACATAATAATAATAATAATAATAATAATAATAATAATAATAATAATAATTTATTATTTTTCCCCGCCCATCTGGCTGGGCTTCCCCAGCCACTTTGGGCGGCTTCCAAAAAATATATTAAAATACTATAATACATCAAACATTAAAAGCTTCCTTAAACAGGGCTGTCTTCAGATGTCTTCTAAAAGTCTGGTAGTTGTTGTTCTCTTTGACATCTGGTGGGAGGGCATTCCACAGGGTGGGCGCCACTACTGAGAAGGCCCTCTGCCTGCTTCCCTGTAACCTCACAGGGAGGAAACCACCAGAAGGCTCTCGGCGCTGCACCTCAGCGTCCGGGCAGAACAATGGGGGTGGAGATGCTCCTTCAGGTATACTGGGCCGAGGCTGTTTTAGGGCTTTAAAGGTCAGCACCAACACTTTGAATTGTGCTCGGATACGTACTGGGAGCCAATGTAGGTCTTTCAAGACCGGTGTTATATGGTCTCGGTGGCCGCTGTTTAGGGAAGCTTTTAATGTTTGATGTATTACAGTATTATAATATTTTTTGGGAAGCCACCCAGAGTGGCTGGGGAAGCCCAGCCAGACGGGTGGGGTATAAATAATAAATTATTATTATTATATATACTAAGTAAAATAATGTTAAGTCACCCCCCGCCTTCTCCCGCAACCTTAAACTGTACACAACATTCATGTCTCACTTTGATTGGATGCAACTGATCGGTAGACTCCGCGACCTGAAAACAGACAATTTTAAAATGGAAAAATTTAAAATGGAGACGCATTTTTGAAACCCAAGAAAATATTTAATAAAAATTATTTTTAAAAAAAAAAAGAAAGAAAATCCTATTGGTTTCAGGCTCTCCGCTCCATGTGTGCTTTAAGTAACTTTTAAAACTGCATATTAAAAGGTCCATCTAATTTGTAATCTTGCGTTGTATCTGAAATCTGTGTAACATTGCAAGAGTTACTTAAAACCTGCCAAATCCCACAAACGTCTCTCCTTCCACAGTGATGCAACCTGAGCATTGGGGATCCAGGGGATCCTTCCCTCCAGCATCTCCCCTCCCAGCTCACCTTAAACGGACCACCCACGTTGACCCATTGTTCTGCACCTGAGAAGGCGCGCTCTCCCTCCCCGCCATCCCACGCATTAGTCTCCATGGCAACCTCTTCGCACTTGCAGATCCGAGGCCATTCACAGGCAGGGCCGGGGAGCTACCTTTGCCTGCACAAAGGAACCGGTCGGGCTGGTTTCCTCTCGCATGCCTCCCACTTGCACGGATGCAGCCTTCCTAAGAGCCTTCCTAACGACGCAACCCGCTCAGCTCCCACCGGAGCCTCGCGCCTTTGTCGTCACGTGTGAAGGCGCAGACGCGTGTCGGTGCCCGATTAACTTGGTGCTGCAGCTCAGCCTTGCAGATCGGCTTTAAAATCCCCGCCTCCCCATGGCTGTGCTGATAAGAAGAAATCAAGGCGCGCCGCTCCCTGACCTGGGTATGGGGTTGTTTATTTATTTTGGGGGGGGGTCCCCCAAAATAGATCATCTGCAAAGGCCTCCGGTGCACCCTCCCCACTGCCCAGGGAAAAACCTTCGACCCAAATCAGGGACACTCACCAGGCTCAGACGGATGCTGCTGCAGAACGCGCGTCAGACAAAAGCTCCTGCTTTGCGTCCTGCCCCGCTCGTGAGAATGCGGACTGGAAAGAGGTGCTTTATCTCTCCCGAGGGCCCCGCCTCTAACTCCTCCTCCTCCTCTCCCCCACATCTCCTCCCTCTGCATTCATCCGGTTCACTTTAACCCTTACAGCACCGAACTGCGGAGGGGACCTCCCTCCTTCCCTCTCCCCCAAATACCCCAGTAATAAGATCATTAAGTTTGCAGATGATTAAAAGGGTGGTTGGCTTGATCACAGCTGGAGAGGGGGAGGCGGCCTATAGGAAGGAAGTTGAGCAGTTGGGGGAGTGGCGCAGGAAAAACAGCTTAAAGAAAACAAAAGAGGTTATTGTGGACTTCAGGAAATGTAAATTGAATATTCAGCCATTGAGGGGAAGTGCGCGGAACAGGTCTCGGCGCTTCGATTTCTGGGAATGGAGTTGAGAGATGACCTAACATGGGGAGAAAACAGTAAAGACCTGATGAAGAGAGCGCAGCAGAGGTTAAATTTTCTGAGAAGCCTCCGCAAAAACAATCTCTCAAAGGACCTGTTGATGGCATTTTACCATTGTACTGTGGAGAGTGTATTAACTTATGGTCTGTGTGTGTGTGGTTTGGGAGCTGCACGGTCAGGGGAAAAACAATGCTGTCCAAGGTTGTAAAGACTGCGGAGAGAATAATTGGGCGCACTCTTCCCACCTTGGATCAAATCTACGCTTCCAGGTGTCACAAGAAAGCTGCAGAGATAGTTCAGGATAGTGCGCACCCCGGAAATGATCTCTTTCAGCTTCTGCCTTCTGGAAGAAGGTACAGGGGTATAAAGACTAGGACTAGCCGCCTGAGAAACAGTTTCTATCCAAATGCGATTTTGGTTTTAAACGCAGTGTAAAGGTAAAGGTAAAGGGACCCCTGACCGTTAGGTCCAGTTGTGACCGACTCTGGGGTTGCGGCGCTCATCTCGCTTTACTGGCCGAGGGAGCCGGCATACATCTTCTGGGTCATGTGGCCAGCATGACAAAGCCGCTTCTGGCGAACCAGAGCAGCGCATGGAAACACCGTTTACCTTCCCGCTGGAGTGGTACCTATTTATCTACTTGCACTTCGATGTGCTTTCGAAGGTTGGCAGGAGCAGGGACTGTGCAACGGGAGCTCACCCCGTCGCAGGGATTTGAACCGCCAACCTTCTAATCAGCAAGTCCTAGGCTCTGTGGTTTAACCACAGTGTAAGGAGTCTCTATGGCATAGCTGTCAATGATTCCCTTTTTAAAAGGGAAATTCCCTTATTCCGAATAGGATTCCTCGCAAGAAAAGGGAAAAGTTGACAGCTATGCTCTGTGGGAGTACAGTGGTACCTCGGGTTAAGAACTTAATTCGTTCTGGAGGTCCGTTCTTAACCTGAAACACCACTTTAGCTAATGGGGCCTCCCGCTGCCACCGCACGATTTCTGTTCTCGTCCTGAAGCAAAGTTCTTAACCCGAGATACTATTTCTGGGTTAGCGGAGTCTGTAACCTGAAGCGTCTGTAACCCGAGGTACCACTGTATATTGTATTTTTAAAATGGGGTATCTGAGTTTTTAGGGGGCTAACCAGGTTGGGCTAGCTGGGCTAGCAGGCTTGTTGGTTTTGAATGTCTTATGTAGATATATTTTTTTCCAATTTTGTTGTTCTGTGTGGGACAATGACAATAAAGATTATCGTATCATATCTCTTTGCATTCCTTTGAAAGCAAAAGAGCCAAGGAGGCACTGAATCATGGAATTGCAGAGCCAGAACATCCAGTCTAACCCTCCCGAAATCTTTTGCCCTAGAATGTGTTATTCTAGGCTCCATCGCCAGAAGTACAGTGTCCAGATCAAGGGAAATCCTAGTTCCACTCTGTTCTGCCTTGGTGTGTCCAGTTCTGGGTGCCACGGTTTTATTTTTATTTTTCCAAAAAAATTATTAGTTTTCACAATATTATAAACAAACACACACACACAAGACAAACAAACAAACAAACATAAAGCCTTATTGAAAATTACAGTTATTAACTTTGTTAAGTGACTTCCTCGCTTCCCCTTGGTTGAATTTCATTGCATGTCTTTTTAACGGTTTTCCAAATCCCAATTTTTATGAAATTTAACTTAAACATTAACATCCTCACCTTATGGAATTTAACATATTAATTCATCACTTAACATAAATAAAATCCTAAGCCCATTAAGTATCTGCAAGCTATTTTCAGTTTAACAAATTTAACTAAATAATCATTAAATTTATTCCACTCTTTCTGATACTCCTCCTGATACTCCGGTTTTAAGGATAGAATCTTAAAGTTGGAAGGGACCCCAAGGGACATATTGTCCCACCCCCTCCGATGCAGGAACCACCGCTAAAGCACCCGTGAGAGATTGCCACCAGACCTCCAGGAGGAAACAGGTATTGCACAGAGATGGTGCTCTTCTGAGGGATCAGACTGCAAAAATAGGAGGAGGAAGCTGGCAGAGAAGACTCCAAGCTGTTTTAGCATTTCTGTGAATGTTCAGTCCCCCATTCCCCCCACCCAGAAATCCTATCATCTCACACCTCAATAGGGCCCATCACTCAGGGAGAAATGTGCTAAGAGGAAGGCACGCTTTGCAAACCCTCACTAGGATCAACTCCCACCCGGAAACCTATGTCCCCACTGTGGAAGGACGTGTGGATCCAGAATTGGCCTCCACAGTCACTTACAGACTCACTGTCAAGACTGTGTTCAGGGAAGACAATCTTACTTAGCTACAAGGGATTGCCTAAGAAGAAGGGGAAAAAGATAAAGCCCTAAATGGCTTGGGACACATGTTCCTGAAAAGGTGCCTTTCCCAATATCAACCATCTTGGACCTGAAGAGCGACAGGTGAGCACATTAGTGCCACTAGGGAGCGCCACCCACTTGGTGTTGACAGGGCCTTTTCAGTGGCCTCCCCTCTTCTGTGGAATGCCCTCCCGAAAGCGCCAAATGATTTGTATCAAAGCCATCTCACCTTGCCACTAGATCTCCGTCTGAGCAACTGGAAGTCCTATGAACACGAAGGGGAATGGTGAACTTCAACAATTCCTTATGCTCCCCTTGTTCTCCAGCTGCAATGCCCAAAATCCAATAGTAACCGCATGCGTGGGCATCGCTTAAGAAACACAGGAGAGGGAGACTAATTTTGAAGCAGGAATGACCAAAATCAACAAACATAAAGCTCTGCAAAAATGTGGAAGAGAATTAAGTTTCTAAAACTGATTTTTATTAAAGTTTTCACAATACAATAAAATAATATCTAGAACAAGCAGAATCGGGAATATAAGAGAGGAAAGAGGGAAAGGAAAAAAAGAAGGGAGGGAGGAGAGCAAAGCAATAAGCAGGGGTCAGCAAATGTTTTCAGCAGGGGGCCGGTCCACTGTCCCTCAGAACTTGTGGGGGGCCGGATTATATTTTGAATAATAATAAGGAACAAATTCCTCTGCCCCACAAATAACCCAGAGATGCATGTTAAATAAAAGCACACCTTCTACTCATGTAAAAACACCATGCAGGCCCAACAAATAACCCAGAGATGCATTTTAAATAAAAGGACACATTTTACTCATGGAAAAACACGCTGATTCCCGGACTGTCTGTAGGCCGGATTTAGAAGGCGATTGGGCCGGATCCAGCCCCTGGGCCTTAGTTTGCCTACCTATGCTATAAGAAACACCAAAGATAAAGGGGGAAGACATCCGATTCTCCGTCTACATTAGAAAAGGATTATTTAAGACATTTTAAAAATGTGTAAGAGCATTAAGACTAATTGGGGACAGTGCTGTGTTTCAGATATATGGTTTTATTTACATATATATGCAGCCTAAGCATCAGGTGGAGAGGCCTCCCAAAATTCGCATTCCCACAGATTTTGCTCCCCCATTTGATCTTTGGGGAGATGCTGGGATATTCGCACGCCGACCTCTCCAAACTTCACCAGGGAAAATAAGAAAAGGCTGTCCCCTGTCCACAAGATGGCCTCTGAGGCAGGGGATTCATTTCACGAACCTTTCGATTATATACAGTTTCCTTATTCTATTTCTATATCTACTATCAGCATCTAAAACCGCCAGAGCCTTTTCCCACGGAATCGCATTCTAGATACTAGGGATATTCTTCTTTTAAACTAAGGGGGCATTTAGCTAGGGCAGTTAGGTAAGCTTTAAAGAGAGGGCTGCTGGGAGTTTAGGTGACCCTCATGAAGTCACAGTCAATTTTAATTTTCCATGTTACAGCCACTTTACCAGGTTATGTTAATACACTTTATTTCAGTCTTCGCTTTCCCTTTTTATTCATCGTGTTTTATTTTACCCAGTTCCTTTTATCTTTCCCTTCCCCAAGATTCATTTATATATAGTTTGCAGTTGCTCTCCCTTTCTATACTTCCATGGTTCATAAACAAAACTACAGCTCTTGTTCTTCTGCTGCATGTATTCAAAATAAAACTTTCCAAGTGATTTTTTTTTGCTTCTTGGAACCCTTTTGGTCACCGACATCTTGCAAATCAAAGTCCTTGTTTTCACATGCGTTTATACGGTTTCCTCCCTGCGAGAACTCTTTAACGCCAGGTAAGGCTGAAACTTTCTGAAGCTCTTTCAACCTTCAAAGCACTGACAGTTAAAA
Source organism: Podarcis melisellensis (assembly GCF_964234715.1). Lineage (NCBI taxonomy): Eukaryota > Metazoa > Chordata > Lepidosauria > Squamata > Lacertidae > Podarcis > Podarcis melisellensis. The sequence goes on along the minus strand of NC_138529.1, from coordinate 118,173,830 downwards.
TCTCATAGCTACATGAATTTTCTGGTGGTGGAGGGGGAGTTGGGAAGATGAATGTGGTGGAAGGATTTCCATTTTTCTGGCCTTTATATGGACCCTACCCTTTGAGAATTCTCACCCAAGCTTTTCCCGCACTCCAAAGCTTTAATATACTCTCAACCCCCAACTGTGTATCCTTTGATTACTGAAGTTTCTCCTTCTTCGTAAGGTCTCTGCAACGATTTCTACGGTTTCTCTGCTTCGGGAAGTATTTGATGGGAAAGCGAGACTTTTCTTGAAGCTATTTCCGCATTCCAAGCATCTATATCGGTTCTCCGCTGTACGGATTCTGTGGAGGGAACAAAGGCTGGAGCTGAGAAGAAAGCTGTTCCCACACTCCAAACATGGAGGTGTGACTTCTCTGATGGAGACTGAGAGAGTAGCTCTGCGTGAAGGTTTTCCCACACTCCATGCATTCGTACGGTTTCTCCCCTGTGTGGGTTCGGTGGTGTTTCGTGAGCGTGGTCTTCTCCGTGAAGCATTTCCCGCATTCAAAACATTTATACCGTTTCTCTCCCGTGTGGATTCTCTGATGACGTCTGAGGTAATTCTTCAGAGTGAAGCACTTCCCGCAGTGCAAGCACATATGGGGTTTCTCCTGGGTGTGGATTTTCTTATGGTTGACGAGATCCGCCGCCCGTCTGACACACTTTCCGCACTCCAAACACTTATACGGCTTATCCCCGGTGTGGATTTCCTGGTGGTAAGTCAGGTTGGTGCTGTTTCTGAAGCCCTTTCCGCACTCCAGGCATTTATAGGGTTTCTCCCCCGTGTGGACTTTCCGGTGGTAAGCGAGGTTGGAGTTCCGACTGAAGCTCTTTCCGCACTCCAGGCATTTATACGGTTTCTCCCCTGTGTGGATTCTTTCATGTGCGGTAAGGTGCACCTTCAGAGTGAAGCTCTTCCCGCATTCCAAGCACTTGTACGGTTTCTCCCCGGAGTGAATCGTTTGGTGGTTTGCCAGGATCACCTTCCGGGTGAAACTCTTCCCGCAATCGAAACATTTGTACGGCTTCTCGCCGGTGTGAACTCTCTGATGATTGGTGAGAATGATCTTCCGAGTGAAGCTTTTCTCACACTCCAAGCATTTGTAGGGTTTCTCGCCGGTGTGGATCCTCTTGTGGTACGACAGGCTGCAGTTGTGTATGAAACACTTGCCGCACTCCAGGCACTGAAATGGCTTCTCCCCTGTATGAATTCTCTGATGATTAGTTAGACGTAACTTCCGAGAGAAGCTCTTTCCACATTCCTTGCAGTTGTAAGGTTTTTCCTTCGTGGGAATTATCGGAGGCGGAGGAGAAAGGCTATCATCTCCAAAGTCCCTTCCACCTTCAAAAGACCGGTATGGTTCCTCCTCCGGGTGAATTTCCTGAGGAGAAGAGACGGTGGAGTTTTCTCCAAAGTTCTTCTCACATTCCATGTATCGATATGGTTTCTCTCCAGTACAGGTGCCTTTTCCCTCTGTCTCTGTCACATCTTGTTCTCCATTATTCTCTGTTTCAGATAGATCACCTTCTGCAATGAAGAGAGAAACTGATAAAAGCCTGAGGAAGGAATAGAGCCTCAAATCACTGAGGTAGTAGCAAGGCTGAAGCTACTACTGAGAGCCAGTGTGGTGTAGTGGTTAAGAGCGGTAGTCTCGTAATCTGGAGAACCGGGTTCGAGTCTCCGCTCCTCCACATGCAGCTGCTGGGTGACCTTGGGCCAGTCACACTTCTTTGAAGTCTCTCAGCCCCACTCACCTCACAGGGTGTTTGTTGTGGGGGAGGAAGGGAAAGGAGAATGTTAGCCGCTTTGAGACTCCTTAAAGGGAGTGAAAGGCGGGATATCAAATCCAAACTCTTCTTCTTCTTCTTACTGGGAAATGATATAGAATGAATTGAAAAGGATGTTCAAAATAACTTTTATTTTTTAAAAAACAAAACCCCAGAAGCTTTTCTTTTGGGAATTATAGGGACAGAACTACCTAAATCAGGCATCCCCAAATTCGGCCCTCCAGATATTTTTTTGGGACTACAACTCCCATCATCCCTAGCTCACAGTACCAGTGGCCAGGGATGCTGGGAATTGTAGTCCCAAAACATATGGAGGCCTGAGTTTGAGGGTGCCTGACCTAAATTGTATAGAATTTTTTTTATGTATGCAACTACAGCAGCAAGAATGCTACTTGCCCCAAAATGGAATGAAGCAGAAGTTCCAACAAAGGAAAAATGGATACAAAAACTTATGGAATATGCAGAAATGTCAAAACTTACCGGAAGAATAAGGAATCAAGAAAACAAACTTTTTATAAAAGAATGGAAAAGGTTTATTGAATATTTACAGATAACTTGCAAACAGATAAAAAACACTGGCAGGATTATTGTAGTAACCTGCTGTTTCATAAGAGTAAATATTGAAAGTAGATAATTAAATGAGCAAATTAAATGAATTTGGATATGCAGAAGATATTAAAAATAAATTTAAGGAACCGGAGAAAGAGGGGAAGGAAGTCAAACTCTGAAATGTATAAATTTGAAAAGTATAAATAAAAACTTTTTTTTAAAAAAAGAAACTAGCTTCCAGGTGGAATATCCGGAAATCGCTGAAATGACCGGGGAAACCCAGATGTATGGCAAACCATGTCGGAAGTGAAGATTTTTGGGTGAATTTACTTTTTTAAAGCTCAAAAACTTCAATTTATTTAGAGATTTAGCAAGAAAAGGTCAACAACTTTTTGAAATATGGCAAACCTACAATCCTTAAAAACTTTTTTAAAAAAAACGTATTTACAATTTTCAAAAAATTTCAAATTTAATACACAAAACGTATTTTCCAATTAATATTCATTGAAAATTACTTGTTTCACCCACCGAACAAATCAGAAACTTGAATTTCAAAAGGCCCGGCCTATTCAGACTAGTCAGGTCAACTGGAGGAGATTTATTCAGAGAGAACACAATAGATAGCTGCCCATTCAAACTTAACTGCAGTGGATTAAGAACCCCTGAGCTAATCACATGCAGAAATTTCAAAAATAGGTACTTTGATCTAAACCGGTTGCTTGCTTACCCTGAGAGGCCGCAGTCCCATAGATCTCTTCCATGACTCCCCGATTCAGAGATCTCTGGTCAGGATCCAGCAGAACCAATTCCCCTTCTGCGAAATGCACAGCTACGTCCTCAAAGGACACTGGGGAGGAAAGGAAAACAGTTCATCCTTGTAGTTCAGATTATCAGCCAGCTACATAAAAAAGGCTAATTGCTGATCATTATTCTCGTAATTTAATGAAACCTTCTTGAGTGGCGTTCTCAAGGAGAGAGAACTGTCTGGGCTCAGGGAAGGTCATTTCCGGAAAGAGATAGCTTGCCAGGACTTGCTAGCTCCATTGCCTGCGAGAGGAAAAGAGAAGCTCATGCCTGTGTCTCAGAGGCAAATTGAAACACATCCAAATAAGAAAAAGTTGTATCGGCGGTCTGAGTGGAGAAACAAAACTTTATTGTTTGAAGCTGTAGCCCACCACAAGGGAGATACAACGAACACACGAGGTCAAGAGGGATGTGAATAAACAATCAAAAGTCTATTATTGGATCCACACAGGCGTCAAACCTACGTTAACGATAAAAACTTTCCCCTTCGATTAGTCATGGGTTGGTTGTTTTTTAAAAGACAATTTTTGGTGTTGTTTTTTTTAAACAACTACAAAAACGATTAAGCACCTATCCAGCATTCAAGATTCAAACATATTACTTTACTGAGAATATTGAGTACAGTGGTACCTCAGGTTAAGTACTTAATTCGTTCCGGAGGTCCGTACTTAACCTGAAACTGTTGTTAACCTGAAGCACCACTTTAGCTAATGGGGCCTCCCGCTGCCGCTGCACTGCCAGAGCACGATTTCTGTTCTCATCCTGAAGCAAAGGTACTATTTCTGGGTTAGCTGAGTCTGTAACCTGAAGCGTCTGTAACCTGAAGCGTATGTAACCCGAGGTGCCACTGTAGTCGGCACAAGATCTCGATTTGGGTCTGGCGAGATGCTCAGACGTTGTTGTATCCCAGATAGGATTGTAATGGGTCTTTCCCCCCCATTATTCAACCTGAAATAATTTCTGCCCTGCATCTGAGATCCGCTATACTGCTTCTGTCTACGGAAGCTGCATTGTTTTCACAGCTACCAACACCCATTTTCAATAAGCCTGCCTGTTATTTCACTAACTGGGCCCCGGCCTTCTCTATCTTGTTTTCCTTTCTTTTCCAGGTAGGCTGCTACCTACCTGGGCTTGCCAAGCTCTACTTTAACCCTGTAAATGTCAAACTCCCCCTTCCCACAATCCAAAAACAGTTTGGATGAGCAGAAGTACTCTCAGCAAGAAGAAGCCCGGAAAACACTGAAATGAGGTGCTTGGGGGGGGGGGCGAGGTCTGCGTCTCCCTGGTCCTGAATGGGGTAACTGTGCCCCTGAAGGACCAGGTCCACAGCCTGCGAGTCATTCTGGACTCACAGCTGTCCATGGAGGTGCAGGTAATTCTGTGTCCAGGGCAGCTATCTACCAGCTCCATCTGGTAGATGGACTACCCTACCTGTCTCGCCAGAGTGGTGCATGCTCTGGTTATCTCCCACTTGGACTACTGCAATGCGCTCTACAAGGGGCTACCTTTGAAGGTGACCCGGAAACTACAACTAATCCAGAATGCGGCAGCTAGACTGGTGACTGGGAGCGGCCGCCGAGACCATATAACACCGGTCTTGAAAGACCTACATTGGCTCCCAGTACGTTTCCGAGCACAATTCAAAGTGTTGGTGCTGACCTTTAAAGCCCTAAATGGCCTCGGTCCAGTATACCTGAAGGAGCGTCTCCACCCCCATCATTCTACCCGGACACTGAGGTTCAGCTCTGAGGGCCTTCTGGCAGTTCCCTCACTGCGAGAAGCCAAGTTACAGGGAACCAGGCAGAGGGCCTTCTCAGTGGTGGCACCTGCCCTGTGGAACACCCTCCCACCAGATGTCAAAGAGAAAAACTACCAGACTTCTGGAAGACATCTGAAAGCAGCCCTGTTTAGGGAAGCTTTTAATGTTTAATATATTATTGTATTTTAATATTCTGTTGGAAGCCGCCCAGAGTGGCTGGGGAAACCCAGCCAGATGGGCGGGGTATAAATAATAAATGATGATGATGATAGGCTCCTGCAGCTCCCTAGCCTGCACGGTTTTTGACACTTGATGGCACTGGGCCTATACTGGGATAGCCGGAACAGACCTTTTGTTGGGTGGGATACATAAGTAGCAGTCAAGTACAACATTCCTTGTTTTCCTAGAGTGGACATGCAAGGGAAAGTTTGGTCCAGTCAGTCGAAAATTTCCTGTTTCCTTCTTACTGGGACATACTTCCTTTGGCATGTGACTAGAGGTGGGTGTGGCCTTACCTGTCCAGGTAACAAAAGGGCAAGGCAGGCAGCACACTTCCTCTCATTGACTTCTTCCATTGGACCAGCATTTTAGCTAGAAATGCTCTTTTGGCCTTAAGCCAACAGAGGACACTGGGATTATCCCCATATGACAGGCATGTCCAAAGTCTGTTTTGAGGGCCTAATCCGGCCCCTGTGGCAGTTTATTTCCTGCGGTAAAATCCTAAAAAAGGTCAACAACTTTGGTCGGCCCTCATGCATGTTCACTTCATCAAATCTGGACACCCCTGGCATATGGGATAGATCCACATATATATACTTTGTAACTAAGTTTGCCTTCAGGGATCCAACTGTGAAATGATGATTCGTGTGTAAACTTCTTTCATATATTTTACTCAAGATTGTGGTGTGTTTATTCTTTTAAGAGGGATAATAAGGGGACTTAAAGGTAAAGGTAAAGGGACCCCTGACCATTAGGTCCAGTCGCAGATGACTCTGGGGTTGCGGCGCTCATCGGGCTTTATTGGCCGAGGGAGGCAGCATCCAGCTTCCGGGTCATGTGGCCAGCAGGACTAAGCCGCTTCTGGCGAACCAGAGCAGTGCACGGAAACGCCGTTTACCTTCCCGCTGGAGTGGTACCTGTTTATCTACTTGCACTCTGACGTGCTTTCGAACCGCTAGGTTGGCAGGAGCAGGGAGCTCACCCCATCGTGGGGATTCGAAACGCCGACCTTCTGATCAGCAAGCCCTAGGCCCTGTGGTTTAACCCACAGCGCCACCTGAGATGCTTAAACAAGCCTGCAACCTGCTGTGCGTTAAAAGGGGAATGTAAACTCTGCTAAGTTATAGAACTTGCTAGCACAAGTTAGGAAGGATATTAATACAGTGGTACCTCGGGTTAAGTACTTAATTCGTTCCGGAGGTCCGTTCTTAACCTGAAACTGTTCTTAACCTGAAGCACCACTTTAGCTAATGGGGCCTCCCGCTGCTGCTGCGCCACCACCGCACGATTTCTGTTCTCATCCTGAAGCAAAGTTCTTAACCCGAGGTACTATTTCTGGGTTAGCGGAGTCTGTAACCTGAAGCGTCTGTAACCTGAGGTACCACTGTAAATAATATATCCTCTCCAGCCTCCCTGAACCTTCCCAAACCTTTCTCTTCCCAGCTCCATTCCAATGGGCATAAGCAACAATGCTCCAAAGAGAACCGGTGGGGTGTAGCGGTTAGAATCTTGGACTAGGAGCCAGGAGACCTGGGTTCGAATCCCCACTCAGCCACGAAGCTCACTGGGCAACCTTGGGCCAGCCACTGCCTTTCCGCCTAGCCTACCTCACAGGGCTGTTGTGGGGAAAGGATATGGGGGCAGAAAGGTGGGGTATAAAAGGTGGTGATGACATCACTCCTATGCACCCCTGTTGTCACTGCCTGGCCAGCTAAGGTCAGAGGGCTCGGTTAATCTGCATGCATTTCCATCTGAACAGTTCATTTCCACCAGGAAGTCTTGCGTAGTTGAATCTTTACTTCAGTGGCTCTCAAAACATTTTTCCTCTGGGGCATAGCTGTCAAGCGTCCCTTATTTGGCGGGACAGTCCCTTATCCCAGCGCCATATCCTACTGCTGCCCCTTATTGATGATGTCCCTTAAATAAGCTACTGAAGGTAATGGGGCCCTTTCTATGTCCAGCTGTCCTTTGTCAACAACAAATTGTTGCTTTTTTGTGTTGAATATATGCTATATGGTAATTTATGGACCCAATAGGTATCTAAAGCCATTTGCACGCAACAAAATATGCATTTTATCAAAGTAATTGTTGATCCCTTATTTTGGCTGCTGGTCCCTTATTTTCAAATCTGTAGGTTGACAGCTATGCTCTGGGGCACATTTTCAGTATGAAAATTTCCTCGTGCTACTCCAAACGTTTTATTAATAAGAAATGCATTGGGGGGATAGGGGGAAACAAAAGAAACAGCTCCCAGTAGTACTTGGTTTCGGCAAGATTTCTTTCTTTCTGTTTGGTGTATAATTTTGTATTAAATTTTCCAAACATTTTCACAATAATCTGCATCTCAAATGACTACATTGACTTCCCATCTTCACCTCCGATGTTTTTCCCCACTCAAACCTTTTCTGCTGCATTATATATTTATGTACTGCAGAAAGCTTCTCTGTTACAGTTAAAGACTTCAAAAAGATTTCCATTCATATTCTGCAAACAAATCATTTCGACGCTGTACTATGCCACACTGAAATGTTAAAATGTTTAAAATTCCTAAAAGGAATGCCTCTGGCCTTTTACTATATGATATTATTAGTATTTTCCTTATTTCTTTGTGGACCATGCTCCAAAATTTCAATTTAAATGATGATATTCCAAAAGACAAAACTATTTTTTTCTTATACGTGACATCTGCAGCAAGAATCCTGGTGGCTAAGTATTGGAAAGAGAACCAGTTACCCACAAGGGGAGAATGGTTATGTAAGCTTTCGGAATATTTAGAATTACCCAAATTGAAGGATATAATGAGACAAAAACCCAAAAGTGAAAAAGGAATGGGAGTGGCTAAATGAATACCTTAAAAGCCAAGGTTCGAGGACAGAAATCTGGCTGAGTCTGGAATAACCTTGTGAAGTGAAAGGATAAGAATGAGGGATTTACCGTATTTTTCGCACCATAGGACGCACTTTTTCCCCTCCAAAAATGAAGGGGAAATGTGTGTGCGTCCTATGGTGCGAATGCAGGCTTTCTCTGAAGCCTGGAGAGCGAGAGGGGTCGGTGCACACCGACCCCTCTCGCTCTCCAGGCTTCAGGAGAGCCCCACCGCCAGCCCCACAAGCTCGGGGGACAGCGGGGAGGCGGAACGCCAACATCCCGCTGTCCCCCAACTTGGTTAGAAGGCTGGCGGGGGGGAGAAGCCTGCTCCTCCCCGTCGCCAGCCCCGCAAACTCGGGGGACAGCGCTGGGCTCCCGCGACTTGCGGAGACTTGCCTGCATGCTGAAGCCTGCGCGCGCTGAGCTCAGCGCGTCCAGGCTTCGCGGACCTCTCCGCAAGCAGCGGGAGCGCTCCCACGGCTTGCGGAGACTTGCCTGTTTGGGGGCTGGGGTCGGGGGAAGCTCGAGCTTCCCCCGTCCCAGCCCCGTGCCTGGGGGGAAAAAAATAATTCCCCCCCCCTTTATTTCCCCCCCAAAAAACTGGGTGCGCCCTATGGTCCGGTGCGCCCTATGGTGCGAAAAATACGGTATATCTAGATGCTAGGATAGAGATGATAAGGAAAACAGGAAAACAGGTAGACATAATGAGAGGTACGGGAGGTGCTGTGGGATTGGTGGAAGTCAATGTTTGTTTTTCTTTTTAATGTTTATATTATTAACTTGTAAGATATGGATTTTGGTTGTTGTTTTTTGTATGCTGGTTTTTGTGTTTTGTGTATTGTTATTTTTCGATATTTTCCATGTTGTTGTTGTGTGGAAAATACTAATAAAATTTGTTATTCAAAAAAGAAGAAGAAGTGTTAAAATGTTTATTTGATCGCCCTTGTTATCTTGCCACCCTCCACTTGGCATCCTGTCCTGCCACACACTTTGAGAACCACACAATTAAAACGTTTTGCGTTGTGACAACCTCATCCAGGCAGGGAAGATCTGGGATACCAAGGCATTGTCACGGACAGTGATTTGGGGAAAGGGGCACTGAAATCAAAGGGTACTTATGAAATTACTCCGGGTTTGTTTGTTTTTTAGCAGGAACGTGGGGGAACTCAGTTCCCTTAGCTTTTGAAAATTAAATAATTGTTATCTTTTGTCTGGGGGTGCTGGAACGGATATACACCCAAATACCTGAGCCCCAAATCCACCTATATCTGTAATCAATAAAGTTGTCACCACATCCTTGTCTGCTTGAGTTTATTAATCACATCTTACATTTAGTCACTGGGGGATGGGGGGTGGCAGCACTGCGACTGGGCCTACAATAAACAAACAAACAAACAAACAAACAAACAAACAAACAAAGTCCCCCCACCTTTTTTCCAGAAAAAAAGCACCAGGTACTGGAATCAAAGGGTACTTACCAAATGACTCTGTTTATTAAAGATGGAACAGTCTCTCTGTTGCTATTTCAACTAGAAACAAGCAAAAATAAAAGCATTTTTAAAAATAAAAAAGACATTAAAGGCCCACATTGAATATAACTGATCTGTAGAAAGGACTTTATGATCTGAAAATAGAGACGGTGTATGTATTTCTGCAACCCAAGGAAATATTTAATAAAAACAATTAAAATAAAAGAGAGTGTCAAAAAAAAGGAGAAAGAAACCCTCAAACAAATTTGGATTCTGGCAGCTTTGAGAACTACTGCTTTAGGTGAAAAAAAACCCTGCTGGTTTTGATTTGTCTGCAAAGATCCCCTCCTCTTGCAGACCCTCCAAGGGATGCTATTATCCAGGTAAAGTCCAGGATTTGCAGAAGCCTTCAAGGTTTCTGATTTGATCCCAGAGTGTCCTGCTTTCCCTTAGGATGTCCCCATTTCCATTGGAGAAATGTTGGGAGTTATCCAACCCCCAAGCTGAGGAGATAAGTAACTTTGCAACCCCCGAGCCAAGGAGATCTGTAACTATACAACCTTTAGAAGACATCTGAAGGCAGCCCTGTACAGGGAAGTTTTAAAATGTTTTAATGTTTTATTATAATAAAACATTTAAATATATTTTTTGTTGTATGTTGGAAGCTGGTCAGAGTGGCTGGGGCAACAAAGTCAGATGGGCAGGGTATAAAAATAAAATAAAATAATAATTATTATTGAATAGGACATCCCTATTATCATCAGAGAAATGTTGGTGGGTGTGGAGTTATGCGACCCCCGAGCCAAGGAAATAAGTAACTATACAACCTTTAGAAGACACCCCCTGTATAGGGAATTTTTAAAAAAAGTTTAATGTTTTATTATTATAAAATATTTGTATATTTTATATCTCTATCTATCTATCTGTTGGAGGCCGCCCTGAGTGGCTGGGGGCAACGTAGTCAGATGGGCGGGGTATAAAAATAAAATAAAATAAAATAATAATTGTTGTTGAATTGGACGTCCCTATTATCATCGGAGAAATGTTGGTGGGTGCAGAGTTATGTGACCCCCGAGCCAAGGAAATAAGTAACTATACAACCTTTAGAAGACATCCCTGTCATTTTAAACACACACACACACACACACATATATATATATACACACACACATATATATGTTTGTGTGTATATATGTATATATGTTTATATATGTTTGAGGCCGCCCAGAGTGGCTGGGGGCAACGCAGTCAGATGGGCGGGGTATAAAAATAAAATAAAATAAAAATTATTGTTGAATAGGACGTCCCTATTGTCATCAGGGAAATGCTGGCGGGTGCAGAGTTATGCGACCCCCGACCCAAGGAGATAAGTAACTATACAACATTTAGAAGACATCCCTGTATAGGAAATTTTTAAAAAACGTTTAATGTTTTATTATTATAAAATATTTGTGTGTTTGTTGGAGGCCGCCCAGAGTGGCTGGGATAGCGCAGTCAGATGGGCGGGGTGTAGTAATAATAATAATAATTGAATAGGACGTCCCTATTTTCATCGGAGGGGATTCTCCTGTCTGGATTCTCAGGCCAAAATGTGGGGGGAGAATCCATTCTCTCTCTCTCTCTCTCTCCGGAGCACAAAGGAGGCTTCGCTTCCCGGATGGCCTGCTAGCTTTGCGCTTTTGCGCGCAGGAAGGCAGAGAAAGGATCTCCCCCTCCCTCCCCAGATCGGGTGGCTTTTTGTGACAGATCCCGGGCGGATCGGCTGCAGGCCCCCTCCCGGGCCCCCTCCCTTTGTCTCGATCCCACCCCCGGGACACCCCTTTGCCCCCTCCCCATGCGCAAAAGGGGGAGCTCACCGGATGGCAAGAGGCGCCTCGACGCAGCGGCAAAGGCGAGTCAAGGCCACCCTGGAGAGGGAGAGGCAGGCAGGCAGGCGCTTCGGAAGGAGGCGCTTTGGCAAAGACCTCGTCCCCAAATCCCTCTCTAGGAATCGAGTGCATTGCATTTTTAACCCTTGCCAGGACAGATCTCTGCTCCCCCCCCCTTTTTTTTTGCATTTGACAGATGGGAGTTTTGCCTTGTTGGCGGCTCAAAGGAATCTCCAGAGAAGATTTGAGATGGCCTCCGGCAGCAGCCTGGCTTCATTTCTTAGCTCTAGTTACAGCTAGGTAGCCGTGTTGGTCTGCCATAGTCAAAACAAACAAACAAAAAAATTCCTTCCAGTAGCACCTTAGAGACCAACTAAGTTTGTTATTAGTATGAGCTTTTGTGTGCATGCACACTTCTTCAGATACCAAGGATATCTTCAGATATCTTCAAATATCTGAAGAAGTGTGCATGCACACGAAAGCTCATACCAATTGTTGTGTATTGAGTCAAAGGATTTTATATCTGTATTCTTATTGTCTGTATTTGCATTCGGGTAAAGTAACTGCCTTTTGGTTCCAGAGGGTACAGCTACTATTGGTTCATTTAAGCTGCTGTATTTGGATCCTCTGTCTTATTGGTTTCCTCCAAAAAGCAGGACTGTGATTGCCTGATATTGTTCCCTCCAAAATGTATCCTTTCTAGCTAGTTCCCTGTCCCTATAAATGTAGCTCTCCCCTCCTCAAGTCCCAGTCTTGTTTGCTTTAA